>NC_073628.1:52823275-53133534 GCF_029407905.1 Bubalus kerabau
GCGCAGGGGAACCAGGCCCTGAGCAGAGAGCTCCGGGCAAGTGCTCTGTGCCCAGGCCTGGAAGCCCAGTTCCCAGCACGCCGGAGAGAAGAGAGGGGTTGCGGGCCTGTTACTGGGAAGGACCGAGCGAGCTGCCAGAGCGGCGGAGCTCCAGCTCTGCGCCCAGGCGCGATAGCGCAGAGCCCCGGCCGAGAGGCTGCTCTGGCCTGGGCGAGCCTCGCCCAGCGCTTCCCAGCTTCTAGCGTTCTCGCCCGGGAAGGAGCAGGCTGCGGGAGTGTGGGAGACGTGCCTGGCGCCTGGCTGGCCTCAGCTCCGCTCTGGCCTTCCCTTTGGACCTAGGAGCCAGGCCTCTTTGCAGAAGGCTCAGGGCCCGGGGGTGTGCAAACTGCCAAAGCCTCCCGCAAGCAGAGCTCTTTGTCAGGCAAAGAGAGCGCCCAGGGCTGCACTCCCAAGCGGTTGCTTGGCCGCCCAGACGAAGCGCTGGGCGGAGGGAATCAGGGTCCCAGCGCCCCTGGCTGGGCGAGGCAGCACCACAGCCAGAGGGATCCTCCGTTTGTGCCCAGCAAGCGCCTGCCAGACTGGGCTTCCCTGGAGCTCTCCCCCAGCGTAGAGTGGTGTGGATGTGGTTTGGGGCCTTCCCCGGTGCGTTTGGGCTAGGGAGAGCACAGCCCCAGCGCAGGGGAACCAGTCCCTGAGCAGAGAGCTCCGGGCAAGTGCTCTGTGCCCAGGCCTGGAAGCCCAGTTCCCAGCACGCCGGAGAGAAGAGAGGGGTTGCGGGCCTGTTACTGGGAAGGACCGAGCGAGCTGCCAGAGCGGCGGAGCTCCAGCTCTGCGCCCAGGCGCGATAGCGCAGAGCCCCGGCCGAGAGGCTGCTCTGGCCTGGGCGAGCCTCGCCCAGCGCTTCCCAGCTTCTAGCGTTCTCGCCCGGGAAGGAGCAGGCTGCGGGAGTGTGGGAGACGTGCCTGGCGCCTGGCTGGCCTCAGCTCCGCTCTGGCCTTCCCTTTGGACCTAGGAGGCAGGCCTCTTTGCAGAAGGCTCAGGGCCCGGGGGTGTGCAAACTGCCAAAGCCTCCCGCAAGCAGAGCTCTTTGTCAGGCAAAGAGAGCGCCCAGGGCTGCACTCCCAAGCGGTTGCTTGGCCGCCCAGACGAAGCGCTGGGCGGAGGGAATCAGGGTCCCAGCGCCCCTGGCTGGGCGAGGCAGCACCACAGCCAGAGGGATCCTCCGTTTGTGCCCAGCAAGCGCCTGCCAGACTGGGCTTCCCTGGAGCTCTCCCCCAGCGTAGAGTGGTGTGGATGTGGTTTGGGGCCTTCCCCGGTGCGTTTGGGCTAGGGAGAGCACAGCCCCAGCGCAGGGGAACCAGTCCCTGAGCAGAGAGCTCCGGGCAAGTGCTCTGTGCCCAGGCCTGGAAGCCCAGTTCCCAGCACGCCGGAGAGAAGAGAGGGGTTGCGGGCCTGTTACTGGGAAGGACCGAGCGAGCTGCCAGAGCGGCGGAGCTCCAGCTCTGCGCCCAGGCGCGATAGCGCAGAGCCCCGGCCGAGAGGCTGCTCTGGCCTGGGCGAGCCTCGCCCAGCGCTTCCCAGCTTCTAGCGTTCTCGCCCGGGAAGGAGCAGGCTGCGGGAGTGTGGGAGACGTGAGTGGCGCCTGGCTGGCCTCAGCTCCGCTCTGGCCTTCCCTTTGGACCTAGGAGCCAGGCCTCTTTGCAGAAGGCTCAGGGGCCGGGGGTGTGCAAACTGCCAAAGCCTCCCGCAAGCAGAGCTCTTTGTCAGGCAAAGAGAGCGCCCAGGGCTGCATTCCCAAGCAGTGGCTTGGCCGCCCAGACGAAGCGCTGGGCGGAGGGAATCAGGGTCCCAGCGCCCCTGGCTGGGCGAGGCAGCACCACAGCCAGAGGGATCCTCCGTTTGTGCCCAGCAAGCGCCTGCCAGACTGGGCTTCCCTGGAGCTCTCCCCCAGCGTAGAGTGGTGTGGATGTGGTTTGGGGCCTTCCCCGGTGCGTTTGGGCTAGGGAGAGCACAGCCCCAGCGCAGGGGAACCAGTCCCTGAGCAGAGAGCTCCGGGCAAGTGCTCTGTGCCCAGGCCTGGAAGCCCAGTTCCCAGCACGCCGGAGAGAAGAGAGGGGTTGCGGGCCTGTTACTGGGAAGGACCGAGCGAGCTGCCAGAGCGGCGGAGCTCCAGCTCTGCGCCCAGGCGCGATAGCGCAGAGCCCCGGCCGAGAGGCTGCTCTGGCCTGGGCGAGCCTCGCCCAGCGCTTCCCAGCTTCTAGCGTTCTCGCCCGGGAAGGAGCAGGCTGCGGGAGTGTGGGAGACGTGCCTGGCGCCTGGCTGGCCTCAGCTCCGCTCTGGCCTTCCCTTTGGACCTAGGAGCCAGGCCTCTTTGCAGAAGGCTCAGGGGCCGGGGGTGTGCAAACTGCCAAAGCCTCCCGCAAGCAGAGCTCTTTGTCAGGCAAAGAGAGCGCCCAGGGCTGCACTCCCAAGCGGTTGCTTGGCCGCCCAGACGACGCGCTGGGCGGAGGGAATCAGGGTCCCAGCGCCCCTGGCTGGGCGAGGCAGCACCACAGCCAGAGGGATCCTCCGTTTGTGCCCAGCAAGCGCCTGCCAGACTGGGCTTCCCTGGAGCTCTCCCCCAGCGTAGAGTGGTGTGGATGTGGTTTGGGGCCTTCCCCGGTGCGTTTGGGCTAGGGAGAGCACAGCCCCAGCGCAGGGGAACCAGGCCCTGAGCAGAGAGCTCCGGGCAAGTGCTCTGTGCCCAGGCCTGGAAGGCCAGTTCCCAGCACGCCGGAGAGAAGAGAGGGGTTGCGGGCCTGTTACTGGGAAGGACCGAGCGAGCTGCCAGAGCGGCGGAGCTCCAGCTCTGCGCCCAGGCGCGATAGCGCAGAGCCCCGGCCGAGAGGCTGCTCTGGCCTGGGCGAGCCTCGCCCAGCGCTTCCCAGCTTCTAGCGTTCTCGCCCGGGAAGGAGCAGGCTGCGGGAGTGTGGGAGACGTGCCTGGCGCCTGGCTGGCCTCAGCTCCGCTCTGGCCTTCCCTTTGGACCTAGGAGCCAGGCCTCTTTGCAGAAGGCTCAGGGGCCGGGGGTGTGCAAACTGCCAAAGCCGCCCGCAAGCAGAGCTCTTTGTCAGGCAAAGAGAGCGCCCAGGGCTGCACTCCCAAGCGGTTGCTTGGCCGCCCAGACGAACCGCTGGGCGGAGGGAATCAGGGTCCCAGCGCCCCTGGCTGGGCGAGGCAGCACCACAGCCAGAGGGATCCTCCGTTTGTGCCCAGCAAGCGCCTGCCAGACTGGGCTTCCCTGGAGCTCTCCCCCAGCGTAGAGTGGTGTGGATGTGGTTTGGGGCCTTCCCCGGTGCGTTTGGGCTAGGGAGAGCACAGCCCCAGCGCAGGGGAACCAGTCCCTGAGCAGAGAGCTCCGGGCAAGTGCTCTGTGCCCAGGCCTGGAAGCCCAGTTCCCAGCACGCCGGAGAGAAGAGAGGGGTTGCGGGCCTGTTACTGGGAAGGACCGAGCGAGCTGCCAGAGCGGCGGAGCTCCAGCTCTGCGCCCAGGCGCGATAGCGCAGAGCCCTGGCCGAGAGGCTGCTCTGGCCTGGGCGAGCCTCGCCCAGCGCTTCCCAGCTTCTAGCGTTCTCGCCCGGGAAGGAGCAGGCTGCGGGAGTGTGGGAGACGTGAGTGGCGCCTGGCTGGCCTCAGCTCCGCTCTGGCCTTCCCTTTGGACCTAGGAGCCAGGCCTCTTTGCAGAAGGCTCAGGGGCCGGGGGTGTGCAAACTGCCAAAGCCTCCCGCAAGCAGAGCTCTTTGTCAGGCAAAGAGAGCGCCCAGGGCTGCATTCCCAAGCGGTGGCTTGGCCGCCCAGACGAAGCGCTGGGCGGAGGGAATCAGGGTCCCAGCGCCCCTGGCTGGGCGAGGCAGCACCACAGCCAGAGGGATCCTCCGTTTGTGCCCAGCAAGCGCCTGCCAGACTGGGCTTCCCTGGAGCTCTCCCCCAGCGTAGAGTGGTGTGGATGTGGTTTGGGGCCTTCCCCGGTGCGTTTGGGCTAGGGAGAGCACAGCCCCAGCGCAGGGGAACCAGGCCCTGAGCAGAGAGCTCCGGGCAAGTGCTCTGTGCCCAGGCCTGGAAGCCCAGTTCCCAGCACGCCGGAGAGAAGAGAGGGGTTGCGGGCCTGTTACTGGGAAGGACCGAGCGAGCTGCCAGAGCGGCGGAGCTCCAGCTCTGCGCCCAGGCGCGATAGCGCAGAGCCCCGGCCGAGAGGCTGCTCTGGCCTGGGCGAGCCTCGCCCAGCGCTTCCCAGCTTCTAGCGTTCTCGCCCGGGAAGGAGCAGGCTGCGGGAGTGTGGGAGACGTGCCTGGCGCCTGGCTGGCCTCAGCTCCGCTCTGGCCTTCCCTTTGGACCTAGGAGCCAGGCCTCTTTGCAGAAGGCTCAGGGGCCGGGGGTGTGCAAACTGCCAAAGCCTCCCGCAAGCAGAGCTCTTTGTCAGGCAAAGAGAGCGCCCAGGGCTGCACTCCCAAGCGGTTGCTTGGCCGCCCAGACGAAGCGCTGGGCGGAGGGAATCAGGGTCCCAGCGCCCCTGGCTGGGCGAGGCAGCACCACAGCCAGAGGGATCCTCCGTTTGTGCCCAGCAAGCGCCTGCCAGACTGGGCTTCCCTGGAGCTCTCCCCCAGCGTAGAGTGGTGTGGATGTGGTTTGGGGCCTTCCCCGGTGCGTTTGGGCTAGGGAGAGCACAGCCCCAGCGCAGGGGAACCAGGCCCTGAGCAGAGAGCTCCGGGCAAGTGCTCTGTGCCCAGGCCTGGAAGCCCAGTTCCCAGCACGCCGGAGAGAAGAGAGGGGTTGCGGGCCTGTTACTGGGAAGGACCGAGCGAGCTGCCAGAGCGGCGGAGCTCCAGCTCTGCACCCAGGCGCGATAGCGCAGAGCCCCGGCCAAGAGGCTGCTCTGGCCTGGGCGAGCCTCGCCCAGCGCTTCCCAGCTTCTAGCGTTCTCGCCCGGGAAGGAGCAGGCTGCGGGAGTGTGGGAGACGTGAGTGGCGCCTGGCTGGCCTCAGCTCCGCTCTGGCCTTCCCTTTGGACCTAGGAGCCAGGCCTCTTTGCAGAAGGCTCAGGGGCCGGGGGTGTGCAAACTGCCAAAGCCTCCCGCAAGCAGAGCTCTTTGTCAGGCAAAGAGAGCGCCCAGGGCTGCACTCCCAAGCGGTTGCTTGGCCGCCCAGACGACGCGCTGGGCGGAGGGGATCAGGGTCCCAGCGCCCCTGGCTGGGCGAGGCAGCACCACAGCCAGAGGGATCCTCCGTTTGTGCCCAGCAAGCGCCTGCCAGACTGGGCTTCCCTGGAGCTCTCCCCCAGCGTAGAGTGGTGTGGATGTGGTTTGGGGCCTTCCCCGGTGCGTTTGGGCTAGGGAGAGCACAGCCCCAGCGCAGGGGAACCAGGCCCTGAGCAGAGAGCTCCGGGCAAGTGCTCTGTGCCCAGGCCTGGAAGCCCAGTTCCCAGCACGCCGGAGAGAAGAGAGGGGTTGCGGGCCTGTTACTGGGAAGGACCAAGCGAGCTGCCAGATCGGCGGAGCTCCAGCTCTGCGCCCAGGCGCGATAGAGCAGAGCCCCGGCCGAGAGGCTGCTCTGGCCTGGGCGAGCCTCGCCCAGCGCTTCCCAGCTTCTAGCGTTCTCGCCCGGGAAGGAGCAGGCTGCGGGAGTGTGGGAGACGTGCCTGGCGACTGGCTGGCCTCAGCTCCGCTCTGGCCTTCCCTTTGGACCTAGGAGCCAGGCCTCTTTGCAGAAGGCTCAGGGGCCGGGGGTGTGCAAACTGCCAAAGCCTCCCGCAAGCAGAGCTCTTTGTCAGGCAAAGAGAGCGCCCAGGGCTGCACTCCCAAGCGGTTGCTTGGCCGCCCAGACGAAGCGCTGGGCGGAGGGAATCAGGGTCCCAGCGCCCCTGGCTGGGCGAGGCAGCACCACAGCCAGAGGGATCCTCCGTTTGTGCCCAGCAAGCGCCTGCCAGACTGGGCTTCCCTGGAGCTCTCCCCCAGCGTAGAGTGGTGTGGATGTGGTTTGGGGCCTTCCCCGGTGCGTTGGGGCTAGGGAGAGCACAGCCCCAGCGCAGGGGAACCAGTCCCTGAGCAGAGAGCTCTGTGCAAGTGCTCTGTGCCCAGGCCTGGAAGCCCAGTTCCCAGCACGCCGGAGAGAAGAGAGGGGTTGCGGGCCTGTTACTGGGAAGGACCGAGCGAGCTGCCAGAGCGGCGGAGCTCCAGCTCTGCGCCCAGGCGCGATAGCGCAGAGCCCCGGCCGAGAGGCTGCTCTGGCCTGGGCGAGCCTCGCCCAGCGCTTCCCAGCTTCTAGCGTTCTCGCCCGGGAAGGAGCAGGCTGCGGGAGTGTGGGAGACGTGAGTGGCGCCTGGCTGGCCTCAGCTCCGCTCTGGCCTTCCCTTTGGACCTAGGAGCCAGGCCTCTTTGCAGAAGGCTCAGGGGCCGGGGGTGTGCAAACTGCCAAAGCCTCCCTCAAGCAGAGCTCTTTGTCAGGCAAAGAGAGCGCCCAGGGCTGCATTCCCAAGCGGTGGCTTGGCCGCCCAGACGAAGCGCTGGGCGGAGGGAATCAGGGTCCCAGCGCCCCTGGCTGGGCGAGGCAGCACCACAGCCAGAGGGATCCTCCGTTTGTGCCCAGCAAGCGCCTGCCAGACTGGGCTTCCCTGGAGCTCTCCCCCAGCGTAGAGTGGTGTGGATGTGGTTTGGGGCCTTCCCCGGTGCGTTTGGGCTAGGGAGAGCACAGCCCCAGCGCAGGGGAACCAGTCCCTGAGCAGAGAGCTCCGGGCAAGTGCTCTGTGCCCAGGCCTGGAAGCCCAGTTCCCAGCACGCCGGAGAGAAGAGAGGGGTTGCGGGCCTGTTACTGGGAAGGACCGAGCGAGCTGCCAGAGCGGCGGAGCTCCAGCTCTGCGCCCAGGCGCGATAGCGCAGAGCCCCGGCCGAGAGGCTGCTCTGGCCTGGGCGAGCCTCGCCCAGCGCTTCCCAGCTTCTAGCGTTCTCGCCCGGGAAGGAGCAGGCTGCGGGAGTGTGGGAGACGTGCCTGGCGCCTGGCTGGCCTCAGCTCCGCTCTGGCCTTCCCTTTGGACCTAGGAGCCAGGCCTCTTTGCAGAAGGCTCAGGGCCCGGGGGTGTGCAAACTGCCAAAGCCTCCCGCAAGCAGAGCTCTTTGTCAGGCAAAGAGAGCGCCCAGGGCTGCACTCCCAAGCGGTTGCTTGGCCGCCCAGACGAAGCGCTGGGCGGAGGGAATCAGGGTCCCAGCGCCCCTGGCTGGGCGAGGCAGCACCACAGCCAGAGGGATCCTCCGTTTGTGCCCAGCAAGCGCCTGCCAGACTGGGCTTCCCTGGAGCTCTCCCCCAGCGTAGAGTGGTGTGGATGTGGTTTGGGGCCTTCCCCGGTGCGTTTGGGCTAGGGAGAGCACAGCCCCAGCGCTGGGGAACCAGTCCCTGAGCAGAGAGCTCCGGGCAAGTGCTCTGTGCCCAGGCCTGGAAGCCCAGTTCCCAGCACGCCGGAGAGAAGAGAGGGGTTGCGGGCCTGTTACTGGGAAGGACCGAGCGAGCTGCCAGAGCGGCGGAGCTCCAGCTCTGCGCCCAGGCGCGATAGCGCAGAGCCCCGGCCGAGAGGCTGCTCTGGCCTGGGCGAGCCTCGCCCAGCGCTTCCCAGCTTCTAGCGTTCTCGCCCGGGAAGGAGCAGGCTGCGGGAGTGTGGGAGACGTGACTGGCGCCTGGCTGGCCTCAGCTCCGCTCTGGCCTTCCCTTTGGACCTAGGAGGCAGGCCTCTTTGCAGAAGGCTCAGGGCCCGGGGGTGTGCAAACTGCCAAAGCCGCCCGCAAGCAGAGCTCTTTGTCAGGCAAAGAGAGCGCCCAGGGCTGCACTCCCAAGCGGTTGCTTGGCCGCCCAGACGAAGCGCTGGGCGGAGGGAATCAGGGTCCCAGCGCCCCTGGCTGGGCGAGGCAGCACCACAGCCAGAGGGATCCTCCGTTTGTGCCCAGCAAGCGCCTGCCAGACTGGGCTTCCCTGGAGCTCTCCCCCAGCGTAGAGTGGTGTGGATGTGGTTTGGGGCCTTCCCCGGTGCGTTTGGGCTAGGGAGAGCACAGCCCCAGCGCAGGGGAACCAGTCCCTGAGCAGAGAGCTCCGGGCAAGTGCTCTGTGCCCAGGCCTGGAAGCCCAGTTCCCAGCACGCCGGAGAGAAGAGAGGGGTTGCGGGCCTGTTACTGGGAAGGACCGAGCGAGCTGCCAGAGCGGCGGAGCTCCAGCTCTGCGCCCAGGCGCGATAGCGCAGAGCCCCGGCCGAGAGGCTGCTCTGGCCTGGGCGAGCCTCGCCCAGCGCTTCCCAGCTTCTAGCGTTCTCGCCCGGGAAGGAGCAGGCTGCGGGAGTGTGGGAGACGTGAGTGGCGCCTGGCTGGCCTCAGCTCCGCTCTGGCCTTCCCTTTGGACCTAGGAGCCAGGCCTCTTTGCAGAAGGCTCAGGGGCCGGGGGTGTGCAAACTGCCAAAGCCTCCCGCAAGCAGAGCTCTTTGTCAGGCAAAGAGAGCGCCCAGGGCTGCATTCCCAAGCAGTGGCTTGGCCGCCCAGACGAAGCGCTGGGCGGAGGGAATCAGGGTCCCAGCGCCCCTGGCTGGGCGAGGCAGCACCACAGCCAGAGGGATCCTCCGTTTGTGCCCAGCAAGCGCCTGCCAGACTGGGCTTCCCTGGAGCTCTCCCCCAGCGTAGAGTGGTGTGGATGTGGTTTGGGGCCTTCCCCGGTGCGTTTGGGCTAGGGAGAGCACAGCCCCAGCGCAGGGGAACCAGTCCCTGAGCAGAGAGCTCCGGGCAAGTGCTCTGTGCCCAGGCCTGGAAGCCCAGTTCCCAGCACGCCGGAGAGAAGAGAGGGGTTGCGGGCCTGTTACTGGGAAGGACCGAGCGAGCTGCCAGAGCGGCGGAGCTCCAGCTCTGCGCCCAGGCGCGATAGCGCAGAGCCCCGGCCGAGAGGCTGCTCTGGCCTGGGCGAGCCTCGCCCAGCGCTTCCCAGCTTCTAGCGTTCTCGCCCGGGAAGGAGCAGGCTGCGGGAGTGTGGGAGACGTGAGTGGCGCCTGGCTGGCCTCAGCTCCGCTCTGGCCTTCCCTTTGGACCTAGGAGCCAGGCCTCTTTGCAGAAGGCTCAGGGGCCGGGGGTGTGCAAACTGCCAAAGCCTCCCGCAAGCAGAGCTCTTTGTCAGGCAAAGAGAGCGCCCAGGGCTGCACTCCCAAGCGGTTGCTTGGCCGCCCAGACGACGCGCTGGGCGGAGGGAATCAGGGTCCCAGCGCCCCTGGCTGGGCGAGGCAACACCACAGCCAGAGGGATCCTCCGTTTGTGCCCAGCAAGCGCCTGCCAGACTGGGCTTCCCTGGAGCTCTCCCCCAGCGTAGAGTGGTGTGGATGTGGTTTGGGGCCTTCCCCGGTGCGTTTGGGCTAGGGAGAGCACAGCCCCAGCGCAGGGGAACCAGGCCCTGAGCAGAGAGCTCCGGGCAAGTGCTCTGTGCCCAGGCCTGGAAGCCCAGTTCCCAGCACGCCGGAGAGAAGAGAGGGGTTGCGGGCCTGTTACTGGGAAGGACCGAGCGAGCTGCCAGAGCGGCGGAGCTCCAGCTCTGCGCCCAGGCGCGATAGCGCAGAGCCCCGGCCGAGAGGCTGCTCTGGCCTGGGCGAGCCTCGCCCAGCGCTTCCCAGCTTCTAGCGTTCTCGCCCGGGAAGGAGCAGGCTGCGGGAGTGTGGGAGACGTGCCTGGCGCCTGGCTGGCCTCAGCTCCGCTCTGGCCTTCCCTTTGGACCTAGGAGCCAGGCCTCTTTGCAGAAGGCTCAGGGGCCGGGGGTGTGCAAACTGCCAAAGCCTCCCGCAAGCAGAGCTCTTTGTCAGGCAAAGAGAGCGCCCAGGGCTGCACTCCCAAGCGGTTGCTTGGCCGCCCAGACGAAGCGCTGGGCGGAGGGAATCAGGGTCCCAGCGCCCCTGGCTGGGCGAGGCAGCACCACAGCCAGAGGGATCCTCCGTTTGTGCCCAGCAAGCGCCTGCCAGACTGGGCTTCCCTGGAGCTCTCCCCCAGCGTAGAGTGGTGTGGATGTGGTTTGGGGCCTTCCCCGGTGCGTTTGGGCTAGGGAGAGCACAGCCCCAGCGCAGGGGAACCAGGCCCTGAGCAGAGAGCTCCGGGCAAGTGCTCTGTGCCCAGGCCTGGAAGCCCAGTTCCCAGCACGCCGGAGAGAAGAGAGGGGTTGCGGGCCTGTTACTGGGAAGGACCGAGCGAGCTGCCAGAGCGGCGGAGCTCCAGCTCTGCACCCAGGCGCGATAGCGCAGAGCCCCGGCCAAGAGGCTGCTCTGGCCTGGGCGAGCCTCGCCCAGCGCTTCCCAGCTTCTAGCGTTCTCGCCCGGGAAGGAGCAGGCTGCGGGAGTGTGGGAGACGTGAGTGGCGCCTGGCTGGCCTCAGCTCCGCTCTGGCCTTCCCTTTGGACCTAGGAGCCAGGCCTCTTTGCAGAAGGCTCAGGGGCCGGGGGTGTGCAAACTGCCAAAGCCTCCCGCAAGCAGAGCTCTTTGTCAGGCAAAGAGAGCGCCCAGGGCTGCACTCCCAAGCGGTTGCTTGGCCGCCCAGACGACGCGCTGGGCGGAGGGGATCAGGGTCCCAGCGCCCCTGGCTGGGCGAGGCAGCACCACAGCCAGAGGGATCCTCCGTTTGTGCCCAGCAAGCGCCTGCCAGACTGGGCTTCCCTGGAGCTCTCCCCCAGCGTAGAGTGGTGTGGATGTGGTTTGGGGCCTTCCCCGGTGCGTTTGGGCTAGGGAGAGCACAGCCCCAGCGCAGGGGAACCAGGCCCTGAGCAGAGAGCTCCGGGCAAGTGCTCTGTGCCCAGGCCTGGAAGCCCAGTTCCCAGCACGCCGGAGAGAAGAGAGGGGTTGCGGGCCTGTTACTGGGAAGGACCAAGCGAGCTGCCAGATCGGCGGAGCTCCAGCTCTGCGCCCAGGCGCGATAGAGCAGAGCCCCGGCCGAGAGGCTGCTCTGGCCTGGGCGAGCCTCGCCCAGCGCTTCCCAGCTTCTAGCGTTCTCGCCCGGGAAGGAGCAGGCTGCGGGAGTGTGGGAGACGTGCCTGGCGACTGGCTGGCCTCAGCTCCGCTCTGGCCTTCCCTTTGGACCTAGGAGCCAGGCCTCTTTGCAGAAGGCTCAGGGGCCGGGGGTGTGCAAACTGCCAAAGCCTCCCGCAAGCAGAGCTCTTTGTCAGGCAAAGAGAGCGCCCAGGGCTGCACTCCCAAGCGGTTGCTTGGCCGCCCAGACGAAGCGCTGGGCGGAGGGAATCAGGGTCCCAGCGCCCCTGGCTGGGCGAGGCAGCACCACAGCCAGAGGGATCCTCCGTTTGTGCCCAGCAAGCGCCTGCCAGACTGGGCTTCCCTGGAGCTCTCCCCCAGCGTAGAGTGGTGTGGATGTGGTTTGGGGCCTTCCCCGGTGCGTTTGGGCTAGGGAGAGCACAGCCCCAGCGCAGGGGAACCAGTCCCTGAGCAGAGAGCTCTGTGCAAGTGCTCTGTGCCCAGGCCTGGAAGCCCAGTTCCCAGCACGCCGGAGAGAAGAGAGGGGTTGCGGGCCTGTTACTGGGAAGGACCGAGCGAGCTGCCAGAGCGGCGGAGCTCCAGCTCTGCGCCCAGGCGCGATAGCGCAGAGCCCCGGCCGAGAGGCTGCTCTGGCCTGGGCGAGCCTCGCCCAGCGCTTCCCAGCTTCTAGCGTTCTCGCCCGGGAAGGAGCAGGCTGCGGGAGTGTGGGAGACGTGAGTGGCGCCTGGCTGGCCTCAGCTCCGCTCTGGCCTTCCCTTTGGACCTAGGAGCCAGGCCTCTTTGCAGAAGGCTCAGGGGCCGGGGGTGTGCAAACTGCCAAAGCCTCCCTCAAGCAGAGCTCTTTGTCAGGCAAAGAGAGCGCCCAGGGCTGCATTCCCAACCGGTGGCTTGGCCGCCCAGACGAAGCGCTGGGCGGAGGGAATCAGGGTCCCAGCGCCCCTGGCTGGGCGAGGCAGCACCACAGCCAGAGGGATCCTCCGTTTGTGCCCAGCAAGCGCCTGCCAGACTGGGCTTCCCTGGAGCTCTCCCCCAGCGTAGAGTGGTGTGGATGTGGTTTGGGGCCTTCCCCGGTGCGTTTGGGCTAGGGAGAGCACAGCCCCAGCGCAGGGGAACCAGTCCCTGAGCAGAGAGCTCCGGGCAAGTGCTCTGTGCCCAGGCCTGGAAGCCCAGTTCCCAGCACGCCGGAGAGAAGAGAGGGGTTGCGGGCCTGTTACTGGGAAGGACCGAGCGAGCTGCCAGAGCGGCGGAGCTCCAGCTCTGCGCCCAGGCGCGATAGCGCAGAGCCCCGGCCGAGAGGCTGCTCTGGCCTGGGCGAGCCTCGCCCAGCGCTTCCCAGCTTCTAGCGTTCTCGCCCGGGAAGGAGCAGGCTGCGGGAGTGTGGGAGACGTGCCTGGCGCCTGGCTGGCCTCAGCTCCGCTCTGGCCTTCCCTTTGGACCTAGGAGCCAGGCCTCTTTGCAGAAGGCTCAGGGGCCGGGGGTGTGCAAACTGCCAAAGCCTCCCGCAAGCAGAGCTCTTTGTCAGGCAAAGAGAGCGCCCAGGGCTGCACTCCCAAGCGGTTGCTTGGCCGCCCAGACGAAGCGCTGGGCGGAGGGAATCAGGGTCCCAGCGCCCCTGGCTGGGCGAGGCAGCACCACAGCCAGAGGGATCCTCCGTTTGTGCCCAGCAAGCGCCTGCCAGACTGGGCTTCCCTGGAGCTCTCCCCCAGCGTAGAGTGGTGTGGATGTGGTTTGGGGCCTTCCCCGGTGCGTTTGGGCTAGGGAGAGCACAGCCCCAGCGCTGGGGAACCAGTCCCTGAGCAGAGAGCTCCGGGCAAGTGCTCTGTGCCCAGGCCTGGAAGCCCAGTTCCCAGCACGCCGGAGAGAAGAGAGGGGTTGCGGGCCTGTTACTGGGAAGGACCGAGCGAGCTGCCAGAGCGGCGGAGCTCCAGCTCTGCGCCCAGGCGCGATAGCGCAGAGCCCCGGCCGAGAGGCTGCTCTGGCCTGGGCGAGCCTCGCCCAGCGCTTCCCAGCTTCTAGCGTTCTCGCCCGGGAAGGAGCAGGCTGCGGGAGTGTGGGAGACGTGCCTGGCGCCTGGCTGGCCTCAGCTCCGCTCTGGCCTTCCCTTTGGACCTAGGAGCCAGGCCTCTTTGCAGAAGGCTCAGGGCCCGGGGGTGTGCAAACTGCCAAAGCCTCCCGCAAGCAGAGCTCTTTGTCAGGCAAAGAGAGCGCCCAGGGCTGCACTCCCAAGCGGTTGCTTGGCCGCCCAGACGAAGCGCTGGGCGGAGGGAATCAGGGTCCCAGCGCCCCTGGCTGGGCGAGGCAGCACCACAGCCAGAGGGATCCTCCGTTTGTGCCCAGCAAGCGCCTGCCAGACTGGGCTTCCCTGGAGCTCTCCCCCAGCGTAGAGTGGTGTGGATGTGGTTTGGGGCCTTCCCCGGTGCGTTTGGGCTAGGGAGAGCACAGCCCCAGCGCTGGGGAACCAGTCCCTGAGCAGAGAGCTCCGGGCAAGTGCTCTGTGCCCAGGCCTGGAAGCCCAGTTCCCAGCACGCCGGAGAGAAGAGAGGGGTTGCGGGCCTGTTACTGGGAAGGACCGAGCGAGCTGCCAGAGCGGCGGAGCTCCAGCTCTGCGCCCAGGCGCGATAGCGCAGAGCCCCGGCCGAGAGGCTGCTCTGGCCTGGGCGAGCCTCGCCCAGCGCTTCCCAGCTTCTAGCGTTCTCGCCCGGGAAGGAGCAGGCTGCGGGAGTGTGGGAGACGTGACTGGCGCCTGGCTGGCCTCAGCTCCGCTCTGGCCTTCCCTTTGGACCTAGGAGGCAGGCCTCTTTGCAGAAGGCTCAGGGCCCGGGGGTGTGCAAACTGCCAAAGCCGCCCGCAAGCAGAGCTCTTTGTCAGGCAAAGAGAGCGCCCAGGGCTGCACTCCCAAGCGGTTGCTTGGCCGCCCAGACGAAGCGCTGGGCGGAGGGAATCAGGGTCCCAGCGCCCCTGGCTGGGCGAGGCAGCACCACAGCCAGAGGGATCCTCCGTTTGTGCCCAGCAAGCGCCTGCCAGACTGGGCTTCCCTGGAGCTCTCCCCCAGCGTAGAGTGGTGTGGATGTGGTTTGGGGCCTTCCCCGGTGCGTTTGGGCTAGGGAGAGCACAGCCCCAGCGCAGGGGAACCAGTCCCTGAGCAGAGAGCTCCGGGCAAGTGCTCTGTGCCCAGGCCTGGAAGCCCAGTTCCCAGCACGCCGGAGAGAAGAGAGGGGTTGCGGGCCTGTTACTGGGAAGGACCGAGCGAGCTGCCAGAGCGGCGGAGCTCCAGCTCTGCGCCCAGGCGCGATAGCGCAGAGCCCCGGCCGAGAGGCTGCTCTGGCCTGGGCGAGCCTCGCCCAGCGCTTCCCAGCTTCTAGCGTTCTCGCCCGGGAAGGAGCAGGCTGCGGGAGTGTGGGAGACGTGAGTGGCGCCTGGCTGGCCTCAGCTCCGCTCTGGCCTTCCCTTTGGACCTAGGAGCCAGGCCTCTTTGCAGAAGGCTCAGGGGCCGGGGGTGTGCAAACTGCCAAAGCCTCCCGCAAGCAGAGCTCTTTGTCAGGCAAAGAGAGCGCCCAGGGCTGCATTCCCAAGCAGTGGCTTGGCCGCCCAGACGAAGCGCTGGGCGGAGGGAATCAGGGTCCCAGCGCCCCTGGCTGGGCGAGGCAGCACCACAGCCAGAGGGATCCTCCGTTTGTGCCCAGCAAGCGCCTGCCAGACTGGGCTTCCCTGGAGCTCTCCCCCAGCGTAGAGTGGTGTGGATGTGGTTTGGGGCCTTCCCCGGTGCGTTTGGGCTAGGGAGAGCACAGCCCCAGCGCAGGGGAACCAGTCCCTGAGCAGAGAGCTCCGGGCAAGTGCTCTGTGCCCAGGCCTGGAAGCCCAGTTCCCAGCACGCCGGAGAGAAGAGAGGGGTTGCGGGCCTGTTACTGGGAAGGACCGAGCGAGCTGCCAGAGCGGCGGAGCTCCAGCTCTGCGCCCAGGCGCGATAGCGCAGAGCCCCGGCCGAGAGGCTGCTCTGGCCTGGGCGAGCCTCGCCCAGCGCTTCCCAGCTTCTAGCGTTCTCGCCCGGGAAGGAGCAGGCTGCGGGAGTGTGGGAGACGTGAGTGGCGCCTGGCTGGCCTCAGCTCCGCTCTGGCCTTCCCTTTGGACCTAGGAGCCAGGCCTCTTTGCAGAAGGCTCAGGGGCCGGGGGTGTGCAAACTGCCAAAGCCTCCCGCAAGCAGAGCTCTTTGTCAGGCAAAGAGAGCGCCCAGGGCTGCACTCCCAAGCGGTTGCTTGGCCGCCCAGACGACGCGCTGGGCGGAGGGAATCAGGGTCCCAGCGCCCCTGGCTGGGCGAGGCAGCACCACAGCCAGAGGGATCCTCCGTTTGTGCCCAGCAAGCGCCTGCCAGACTGGGCTTCCCTGGAGCTCTCCCCCAGCGTAGAGTGGTGTGGATGTGGTTTGGGGCCTTCCCCGGTGCGTTTGGGCTAGGGAGAGCACAGCCCCAGCGCAGGGGAACCAGGCCCTGAGCAGAGAGCTCCGGGCAAGTGCTCTGTGCCCAGGCCTGGAAGCCCAGTTCCCAGCACGCCGGAGAGAAGAGAGGGGTTGCGGGCCTGTTACTGGGAAGGACCGAGCGAGCTGCCAGAGCGGCGGAGCTCCAGCTCTGCGCCCAGGCGCGATAGCGCAGAGCCCCGGCCGAGAGGCTGCTCTGGCCTGGGCGAGCCTCGCCCAGCGCTTCCCAGCTTCTAGCGTTCTCGCCCGGGAAGGAGCAGGCTGCGGGAGTGTGGGAGACGTGCCTGGCGCCTGGCTGGCCTCAGCTCCGCTCTGGCCTTCCCTTTGGACCTAGGAGCCAGGCCTCTTTGCAGAAGGCTCAGGGGCCGGGGGTGTGCAAACTGCCAAAGCCTCCCGCAAGCAGAGCTCTTTGTCAGGCAAAGAGAGCGCCCAGGGCTGCACTCCCAAGCGGTTGCTTGGCCGCCCAGACGAAGCGCTGGGCGGAGGGAATCAGGGTCCCAGCGCCCCTGGCTGGGCGAGGCAGCACCACAGCCAGAGGGATCCTCCGTTTGTGCCCAGCAAGCGCCTGCCAGACTGGGCTTCCCTGGAGCTCTCCCCCAGCGTAGAGTGGTGTGGATGTGGTTTGGGGCCTTCCCCGGTGCGTTTGGGCTAGGGAGAGCACAGCCCCAGCGCAGGGGAACCAGGCCCTGAGCAGAGAGCTCCGGGCAAGTGCTCTGTGCCCAGGCCTGGAAGCCCAGTTCCCAGCACGCCGGAGAGAAGAGAGGGGTTGCGGGCCTGTTACTGGGAAGGACCGAGCGAGCTGCCAGAGCGGCGGAGCTCCAGCTCTGCACCCAGGCGCGATAGCGCAGAGCCCCGGCCAAGAGGCTGCTCTGGCCTGGGCGAGCCTCGCCCAGCGCTTCCCAGCTTCTAGCGTTCTCGCCCGGGAAGGAGCAGGCTGCGGGAGTGTGGGAGACGTGAGTGGCGCCTGGCTGGCCTCAGCTCCGCTCTGGCCTTCCCTTTGGACCTAGGAGCCAGGCCTCTTTGCAGAAGGCTCAGGGGCCGGGGGTGTGCAAACTGCCAAAGCCTCCCGCAAGCAGAGCTCTTTGTCAGGCAAAGAGAGCGCCCAGGGCTGCACTCCCAAGCGGTTGCTTGGCCGCCCAGACGACGCGCTGGGCGGAGGGGATCAGGGTCCCAGCGCCCCTGGCTGGGCGAGGCAGCACCACAGCCAGAGGGATCCTCCGTTTGTGCCCAGCAAGCGCCTGCCAGACTGGGCTTCCCTGGAGCTCTCCCCCAGCGTAGAGTGGTGTGGATGTGGTTTGGGGCCTTCCCCGGTGCGTTTGGGCTAGGGAGAGCACAGCCCCAGCGCAGGGGAACCAGGCCCTGAGCAGAGAGCTCCGGGCAAGTGCTCTGTGCCCAGGCCTGGAAGCCCAGTTCCCAGCACGCCGGAGAGAAGAGAGGGGTTGCGGGCCTGTTACTGGGAAGGACCAAGCGAGCTGCCAGATCGGCGGAGCTCCAGCTCTGCGCCCAGGCGCGATAGAGCAGAGCCCCGGCCGAGAGGCTGCTCTGGCCTGGGCGAGCCTCGCCCAGCGCTTCCCAGCTTCTAGCGTTCTCGCCCGGGAAGGAGCAGGCTGCGGGAGTGTGGGAGACGTGCCTGGCGACTGGCTGGCCTCAGCTCCGCTCTGGCCTTCCCTTTGGACCTAGGAGCCAGGCCTCTTTGCAGAAGGCTCAGGGGCCGGGGGTGTGCAAACTGCCAAAGCCTCCCGCAAGCAGAGCTCTTTGTCAGGCAAAGAGAGCGCCCAGGGCTGCACTCCCAAGCGGTTGCTTGGCCGCCCAGACGAAGCGCTGGGCGGAGGGAATCAGGGTCCCAGCGCCCCTGGCTGGGCGAGGCAGCACCACAGCCAGAGGGATCCTCCGTTTGTGCCCAGCAAGCGCCTGCCAGACTGGGCTTCCCTGGAGCTCTCCCCCAGCGTAGAGTGGTGTGGATGTGGTTTGGGCCTTCCCCGGTGCGTTTGGGCTAGGGAGAGCACAGCCCCAGCGCAGGGGAACCAGTCCCTGAGCAGAGAGCTCTGTGCAAGTGCTCTGTGCCCAGGCCTGGAAGCCCAGTTCCCAGCACGCCGGAGAGAAGAGAGGGGTTGCGGGCCTGTTACTGGGAAGGACCGAGCGAGCTGCCAGAGCGGCGGAGCTCCAGCTCTGCGCCCAGGCGCGATAGCGCAGAGCCCCGGCCGAGAGGCTGCTCTGGCCTGGGCGAGCCTCGCCCAGCGCTTCCCAGCTTCTAGCGTTCTCGCCCGGGAAGGAGCAGGCTGCGGGAGTGTGGGAGACGTGAGTGGCGCCTGGCTGGCCTCAGCTCCGCTCTGGCCTTCCCTTTGGACCTAGGAGCCAGGCCTCTTTGCAGAAGGCTCAGGGGCCGGGGGTGTGCAAACTGCCAAAGCCTCCCTCAAGCAGAGCTCTTTGTCAGGCAAAGAGAGCGCCCAGGGCTGCATTCCCAACCGGTGGCTTGGCCGCCCAGACGAAGCGCTGGGCGGAGGGAATCAGGGTCCCAGCGCCCCTGGCTGGGCGAGGCAGCACCACAGCCAGAGGGATCCTCCGTTTGTGCCCAGCAAGCGCCTGCCAGACTGGGCTTCCCTGGAGCTCTCCCCCAGCGTAGAGTGGTGTGGATGTGGTTTGGGGCCTTCCCCGGTGCGTTTGGGCTAGGGAGAGCACAGCCCCAGCGCAGGGGAACCAGTCCCTGAGCAGAGAGCTCCGGGCAAGTGCTCTGTGCCCAGGCCTGGAAGCCCAGTTCCCAGCACGCCGGAGAGAAGAGAGGGGTTGCGGGCCTGTTACTGGGAAGGACCGAGCGAGCTGCCAGAGCGGCGGAGCTCCAGCTCTGCGCCCAGGCGCGATAGCGCAGAGCCCCGGCCGAGAGGCTGCTCTGGCCTGGGCGAGCCTCGCCCAGCGCTTCCCAGCTTCTAGCGTTCTCGCCCGGGAAGGAGCAGGCTGCGGGAGTGTGGGAGACGTGCCTGGCGCCTGGCTGGCCTCAGCTCCGCTCTGGCCTTCCCTTTGGACCTAGGAGCCAGGCCTCTTTGCAGAAGGCTCAGGGCCCGGGGGTGTGCAAACTGCCAAAGCCTCCCGCAAGCAGAGCTCTTTGTCAGGCAAAGAGAGCGCCCAGGGCTGCACTCCCAAGCGGTTGCTTGGCCGCCCAGACGAAGCGCTGGGCGGAGGGAATCAGGGTCCCAGCGCCCCTGGCTGGGCGAGGCAGCACCACAGCCAGAGGGATCCTCCGTTTGTGCCCAGCAAGCGCCTGCCAGACTGGGCTTCCCTGGAGCTCTCCCCCAGCGTAGAGTGGTGTGGATGTGGTTTGGGGCCTTCCCCGGTGCGTTTGGGCTAGGGAGAGCACAGCCCCAGCGCTGGGGAACCAGTCCCTGAGCAGAGAGCTCCGGGCAAGTGCTCTGTGCCCAGGCCTGGAAGCCCAGTTCCCAGCACGCCGGAGAGAAGAGAGGGGTTGCGGGCCTGTTACTGGGAAGGACCGAGCGAGCTGCCAGAGCGGCGGAGCTCCAGCTCTGCGCCCAGGCGCGATAGCGCAGAGCCCCGGCCGAGAGGCTGCTCTGGCCTGGGCGAGCCTCGCCCAGCGCTTCCCAGCTTCTAGCGTTCTCGCCCGGGAAGGAGCAGGCTGCGGGAGTGTGGGAGACGTGACTGGCGCCTGGCTGGCCTCAGCTCCGCTCTGGCCTTCCCTTTGGACCTAGGAGGCAGGCCTCTTTGCAGAAGGCTCAGGGCCCGGGGGTGTGCAAACTGCCAAAGCCGCCCGCAAGCAGAGCTCTTTGTCAGGCAAAGAGAGCGCCCAGGGCTGCACTCCCAAGCGGTTGCTTGGCCGCCCAGACGAAGCGCTGGGCGGAGGGAATCAGGGTCCCAGCGCCCCTGGCTGGGCGAGGCAGCACCACAGCCAGAGGGATCCTCCGTTTGTGCCCAGCAAGCGCCTGCCAGACTGGGCTTCCCTGGAGCTCTCCCCCAGCGTAGAGTGGTGTGGATGTGGTTTGGGGCCTTCCCCGGTGCGTTTGGGCTAGGGAGAGCACAGCCCCAGCGCAGGGGAACCAGTCCCTGAGCAGAGAGCTCCGGGCAAGTGCTCTGTGCCCAGGCCTGGAAGCCCAGTTCCCAGCACGCCGGAGAGAAGAGAGGGGTTGCGGGCCTGTTACTGGGAAGGACCGAGCGAGCTGCCAGAGCGGCGGAGCTCCAGCTCTGCGCCCAGGCGCGATAGCGCAGAGCCCCGGCCGAGAGGCTGCTCTGGCCTGGGCGAGCCTCGCCCAGCGCTTCCCAGCTTCTAGCGTTCTCGCCCGGGAAGGAGCAGGCTGCGGGAGTGTGGGAGACGTGAGTGGCGCCTGGCTGGCCTCAGCTCCGCTCTGGCCTTCCCTTTGGACCTAGGAGCCAGGCCTCTTTGCAGAAGGCTCAGGGGCCGGGGGTGTGCAAACTGCCAAAGCCTCCCGCAAGCAGAGCTCTTTGTCAGGCAAAGAGAGCGCCCAGGGCTGCATTCCCAAGCAGTGGCTTGGCCGCCCAGACGAAGCGCTGGGCGGAGGGAATCAGGGTCCCAGCGCCCCTGGCTGGGCGAGGCAGCACCACAGCCAGAGGGATCCTCCGTTTGTGCCCAGCAAGCGCCTGCCAGACTGGGCTTCCCTGGAGCTCTCCCCCAGCGTAGAGTGGTGTGGATGTGGTTTGGGGCCTTCCCCGGTGCGTTTGGGCTAGGGAGAGCACAGCCCCAGCGCAGGGGAACCAGTCCCTGAGCAGAGAGCTCCGGGCAAGTGCTCTGTGCCCAGGCCTGGAAGCCCAGTTCCCAGCACGCCGGAGAGAAGAGAGGGGTTGCGGGCCTGTTACTGGGAAGGACCGAGCGAGCTGCCAGAGCGGCGGAGCTCCAGCTCTGCGCCCAGGCGCGATAGCGCAGAGCCCCGGCCGAGAGGCTGCTCTGGCCTGGGCGAGCCTCGCCCAGCGCTTCCCAGCTTCTAGCGTTCTCGCCCGGGAAGGAGCAGGCTGCGGGAGTGTGGGAGACGTGAGTGGCGCCTGGCTGGCCTCAGCTCCGCTCTGGCCTTCCCTTTGGACCTAGGAGCCAGGCCTCTTTGCAGAAGGCTCAGGGGCCGGGGGTGTGCAAACTGCCAAAGCCTCCCGCAAGCAGAGCTCTTTGTCAGGCAAAGAGAGCGCCCAGGGCTGCACTCCCAAGCGGTTGCTTGGCCGCCCAGACGACGCGCTGGGCGGAGGGAATCAGGGTCCCAGCGCCCCTGGCTGGGCGAGGCAGCACCACAGCCAGAGGGATCCTCCGTTTGTGCCCAGCAAGCGCCTGCCAGACTGGGCTTCCCTGGAGCTCTCCCCCAGCGTAGAGTGGTGTGGATGTGGTTTGGGGCCTTCCCCGGTGCGTTTGGGCTAGGGAGAGCACAGCCCCAGCGCAGGGGAACCAGTCCCTGAGCAGAGAGCTCCGGGCAAGTGCTCTGTGCCCAGGCCTGGAAGCCCAGTTCCCAGCACGCCGGAGAGAAGAGAGGGGTTGCGGGCCTGTTACTGGGAAGGACCGAGCGAGCTGCCAGAGCGGCGGAGCTCCAGCTCTGCGCCCAGGCGCGATAGCGCAGAGCCCCGGCCGAGAGGCTGCTCTGGCCTGGGCGAGCCTCGCCCAGCGCTTCCCAGCTTCTAGCGTTCTCGCCCGGGAAGGAGCAGGCTGCGGGAGTGTGGGAGACGTGAGTGGCGCCTGGCTGGCCTCAGCTCCGCTCTGGCCTTCCCTTTGGACCTAGGAGCCAGGCCTCTTTGCAGAAGGCTCAGGGGCCGGGGGTGTGCAAACTGCCAAAGCCTCCCTCAAGCAGAGCTCTTTGTCAGGCAAAGAGAGCGCCCAGGGCTGCATTCCCAACCGGTGGCTTGGCCGCCCAGACGAAGCGCTGGGCGGAGGGAATCAGGGTCCCAGCGCCCCTGGCTGGGCGAGGCAGCACCACAGCCAGAGGGATCCTCCGTTTGTGCCCAGCAAGCGCCTGCCAGACTGGGCTTCCCTGGAGCTCTCCCCCAGCGTAGAGTGGTGTGGATGTGGTTTGGGGCCTTCCCCGGTGCGTTTGGGCTAGGGAGAGCACAGCCCCAGCGCAGGGGAACCAGTCCCTGAGCAGAGAGCTCCGGGCAAGTGCTCTGTGCCCAGGCCTGGAAGCCCAGTTCCCAGCACGCCGGAGAGAAGAGAGGGGTTGCGGGCCTGTTACTGGGAAGGACCGAGCGAGCTGCCAGAGCGGCGGAGCTCCAGCTCTGCGCCCAGGCGCGATAGCGCAGAGCCCCGGCCGAGAGGCTGCTCTGGCCTGGGCGAGCCTCGCCCAGCGCTTCCCAGCTTCTAGCGTTCTCGCCCGGGAAGGAGCAGGCTGCGGGAGTGTGGGAGACGTGCCTGGCGCCTGGCTGGCCTCAGCTCCGCTCTGGCCTTCCCTTTGGACCTAGGAGCCAGGCCTCTTTGCAGAAGGCTCAGGGCCCGGGGGTGTGCAAACTGCCAAAGCCTCCCGCAAGCAGAGCTCTTTGTCAGGCAAAGAGAGCGCCCAGGGCTGCACTCCCAAGCGGTTGCTTGGCCGCCCAGACGAAGCGCTGGGCGGAGGGAATCAGGGTCCCAGCGCCCCTGGCTGGGCGAGGCAGCACCACAGCCAGAGGGATCCTCCGTTTGTGCCCAGCAAGCGCCTGCCAGACTGGGCTTCCCTGGAGCTCTCCCCCAGCGTAGAGTGGTGTGGATGTGGTTTGGGGCCTTCCCCGGTGCGTTTGGGCTAGGGAGAGCACAGCCCCAGCGCTGGGGAACCAGTCCCTGAGCAGAGAGCTCCGGGCAAGTGCTCTGTGCCCAGGCCTGGAAGCCCAGTTCCCAGCACGCCGGAGAGAAGAGAGGGGTTGCGGGCCTGTTACTGGGAAGGACCGAGCGAGCTGCCAGAGCGGCGGAGCTCCAGCTCTGCGCCCAGGCGCGATAGCGCAGAGCCCCGGCCGAGAGGCTGCTCTGGCCTGGGCGAGCCTCGCCCAGCGCTTCCCAGCTTCTAGCGTTCTCGCCCGGGAAGGAGCAGGCTGCGGGAGTGTGGGAGACGTGACTGGCGCCTGGCTGGCCTCAGCTCCGCTCTGGCCTTCCCTTTGGACCTAGGAGGCAGGCCTCTTTGCAGAAGGCTCAGGGCCCGGGGGTGTGCAAACTGCCAAAGCCGCCCGCAAGCAGAGCTCTTTGTCAGGCAAAGAGAGCGCCCAGGGCTGCACTCCCAAGCGGTTGCTTGGCCGCCCAGACGAAGCGCTGGGCGGAGGGAATCAGGGTCCCAGCGCCCCTGGCTGGGCGAGGCAGCACCACAGCCAGAGGGATCCTCCGTTTGTGCCCAGCAAGCGCCTGCCAGACTGGGCTTCCCTGGAGCTCTCCCCCAGCGTAGAGTGGTGTGGATGTGGTTTGGGGCCTTCCCCGGTGCGTTTGGGCTAGGGAGAGCACAGCCCCAGCGCAGGGGAACCAGTCCCTGAGCAGAGAGCTCCGGGCAAGTGCTCTGTGCCCAGGCCTGGAAGCCCAGTTCCCAGCACGCCGGAGAGAAGAGAGGGGTTGCGGGCCTGTTACTGGGAAGGACCGAGCGAGCTGCCAGAGCGGCGGAGCTCCAGCTCTGCGCCCAGGCGCGATAGCGCAGAGCCCCGGCCGAGAGGCTGCTCTGGCCTGGGCGAGCCTCGCCCAGCGCTTCCCAGCTTCTAGCGTTCTCGCCCGGGAAGGAGCAGGCTGCGGGAGTGTGGGAGACGTGAGTGGCGCCTGGCTGGCCTCAGCTCCGCTCTGGCCTTCCCTTTGGACCTAGGAGCCAGGCCTCTTTGCAGAAGGCTCAGGGGCCGGGGGTGTGCAAACTGCCAAAGCCTCCCGCAAGCAGAGCTCTTTGTCAGGCAAAGAGAGCGCCCAGGGCTGCATTCCCAAGCAGTGGCTTGGCCGCCCAGACGAAGCGCTGGGCGGAGGGAATCAGGGTCCCAGCGCCCCTGGCTGGGCGAGGCAGCACCACAGCCAGAGGGATCCTCCGTTTGTGCCCAGCAAGCGCCTGCCAGACTGGGCTTCCCTGGAGCTCTCCCCCAGCGTAGAGTGGTGTGGATGTGGTTTGGGGCCTTCCCCGGTGCGTTTGGGCTAGGGAGAGCACAGCCCCAGCGCAGGGGAACCAGTCCCTGAGCAGAGAGCTCCGGGCAAGTGCTCTGTGCCCAGGCCTGGAAGCCCAGTTCCCAGCACGCCGGAGAGAAGAGAGGGGTTGCGGGCCTGTTACTGGGAAGGACCGAGCGAGCTGCCAGAGCGGCGGAGCTCCAGCTCTGCGCCCAGGCGCGATAGCGCAGAGCCCCGGCCGAGAGGCTGCTCTGGCCTGGGCGAGCCTCGCCCAGCGCTTCCCAGCTTCTAGCGTTCTCGCCCGGGAAGGAGCAGGCTGCGGGAGTGTGGGAGACGTGAGTGGCGCCTGGCTGGCCTCAGCTCCGCTCTGGCCTTCCCTTTGGACCTAGGAGCCAGGCCTCTTTGCAGAAGGCTCAGGGGCCGGGGGTGTGCAAACTGCCAAAGCCTCCCGCAAGCAGAGCTCTTTGTCAGGCAAAGAGAGCGCCCAGGGCTGCACTCCCAAGCGGTTGCTTGGCCGCCCAGACGACGCGCTGGGCGGAGGGAATCAGGGTCCCAGCGCCCCTGGCTGGGCGAGGCAGCACCACAGCCAGAGGGATCCTCCGTTTGTGCCCAGCAAGCGCCTGCCAGACTGGGCTTCCCTGGAGCTCTCCCCCAGCGTAGAGTGGTGTGGATGTGGTTTGGGGCCTTCCCCGGTGCGTTTGGGCTAGGGAGAGCACAGCCCCAGCGCAGGGGAACCAGTCCCTGAGCAGAGAGCTCCGGGCAAGTGCTCTGTGCCCAGGCCTGGAAGCCCAGTTCCCAGCACGCCGGAGAGAAGAGAGGGGTTGCGGGCCTGTTACTGGGAAGGACCGAGCGAGCTGCCAGAGCGGCGGAGCTCCAGCTCTGCGCCCAGGCGCGATAGCGCAGAGCCCCGGCCGAGAGGCTGCTCTGGCCTGGGCGAGCCTCGCCCAGCGCTTCCCAGCTTCTAGCGTTCTCGCCCGGGAAGGAGCAGGCTGCGGGAGTGTGGGAGACGTGAGTGGCGCCTGGCTGGCCTCAGCTCCGCTCTGGCCTTCCCTTTGGAC
The DNA here is from genome assembly GCF_029407905.1 of Bubalus kerabau. Taxonomy (NCBI): domain Eukaryota; kingdom Metazoa; phylum Chordata; class Mammalia; order Artiodactyla; family Bovidae; genus Bubalus; species Bubalus kerabau. The sequence goes on from NC_073628.1 coordinate 52,847,838, forward strand.
CTAGGAGCCAGGCCTCTTTGCAGAAGGCTCAGGGCCCGGGGGTGTGCAAACTGCCAAAGCCTCCCGCAAGCAGAGCTCTTTGTCAGGCAAAGAGAGCGCCCAGGGCTGCACTCCCAAGCGGTTGCTTGGCCGCCCAGACGAACCGCTGGGCGGAGGGAATCAGGGTCCCAGCGCCCCTGGCTGGGCGAGGCAGCACCACAGCCAGAGGGATCCTCCGTTTGTGCCCAGCAAGCGCCTGCCAGACTGGGCTTCCCTGGAGCTCTCCCCCAGCGTAGAGTGGTGTGGATGTGGTTTGGGGCCTTCCCCGGTGCGTTTGGGCTAGGGAGAGCACAGCCCCAGCGCAGGGGAACCAGGCCCTGAGCAGAGAGCTCCGGGCAAGTGCTCTGTGCCCAGGCCTGGAAGCCCAGTTCCCAGCACGCCGGAGAGAAGAGAGGGGTTGCGGGCCTGTTACTGGGAAGGACCGAGCGAGCTGCCAGAGCGGCGGAGCTCCAGCTCTGCGCCCAGGCGCGATAGCGCAGAGCCCCGGCCGAGAGGCTGCTCTGGCCTGGGCGAGCCTCGCCTAGCGCTTCCCAGCTTCTAGCGTTCTCGCCCGGGAAGGAGCAGGCTGCGGGAGTGTGGGAGACGTGCCTGGCGCCTGGCTGGCCTCATCTCCGCTCTGGCCTTCCCTTTGGACCTAGGAGCCAGGCCTCTTTGCAGAAGGCTCAGGGGCCGGGGGTGTGCAAACTGCCAAAGCCGCCCGCAAGCAGAGCTCTTTGTCAGGCAAAGATAGCGCCCAGGGCTGCACTCCCAAGCGGTTGCTTGGCCGCCCAGACGAAGCGCTGGGCGGAGGGAATCAGGGTCCCAGCGCCCCTGGCTGGGCGAGGCAGCACCACAGCCAGAGGGATCCTCCGTTTGTGCCCAGCAAGCGCCTGCCAGACTGGGCTTCCCTGGAGCTCTCCCCCAGCGTAGAGTGGTGTGGATGTGGTTTGGGGCCTTCCCCGGTGCGTTTGGGCTAGGGAGAGCACAGCCCCAGCGCAGGGGAACCAGGCCCTGAGCAGAGAGCTCCGGGCAAGTGCTCTGTGCCCAGGCCTGGAAGCCCAGTTCCCAGCACGCCGGAGAGAAGAGAGGGGTTGCGGGCCTGTTACTGGGAAGGACCGAGCGAGCTGCCAGAGCGGCGGAGCTCCAGCTCTGCGCCCAGGCGCGATAGCGCAGAGCCCCGGCCGAGAGGCTGCTCTGGCCTGGGCGAGCCTCGCCCAGCGCTTCCCAGCTTCTAGCGTTCTCGCCCGGGAAGGAGCAGGCTGCGGGAGTGTGGGAGACGTGCCTGGCGCCTGGCTGGCCTCAGCTCCGCTCTGGCCTTCCCTTTGGACCTAGGAGCCAGGCCTCTTTGCAGAAGGCTCAGGGGCCGGGGGTGTGCAAACTGCCAAAGCCGCCCGCAAGCAGAGCTCTTTGTCAGGCAAAGAGAGCGCCCAGGGCTGCACTCCCAAGCGGTTGCTTGGCCGCCCAGACGAAGCGCTGGGCGGAGGGAATCAGGGTCCCAGCGCCCCTGGCTGGGCGAGGCAGCACCACAGCCAGAGGGATCCTCCGTTTGTGCCCAGCAAGCGCCTGCCAGACTGGGCTTCCCTGGAGCTCTCCCCCAGCGTAGAGTGGTGTGGATGTGGTTTGGGGCCTTCCCCGGTGCGTTTGGGCTAGGGAGAGCACAGCCCCAGCGCAGGGGAACCAGTCCCTGAGCAGAGAGCTCCGGGCAAGTGCTCTGTGCCCAGGCCTGGAAGCCCAGTTCCCAGCACGCCGGAGAGAAGAGAGGGGTTGCGGGCCTGTTACTGGGAAGGACCGAGCGAGCTGCCAGAGCGGCGGAGCTCCAGCTCTGCGCCCAGGCGCGATAGCGCAGAGCCCCGGCCGAGAGGCTGCTCTGGCCTGGGCGAGCCTCGCCCAGCGCTTCCCAGCTTCTAGCGTTCTCGCCCGGGAAGGAGCAGGCTGCGGGAGTGTGGGAGACGTGCCTGGCGCCTGGCTGGCCTCAGCTCCGCTCTGGCCTTCCCTTTGGACCTAGGAGCCAGGCCTCTTTGCAGAAGGCTCAGGGGCCGGGGGTGTGCAAACTGCCAAAGCCTCCCGCAAGCAGAGCTCTTTGTCAGGCAAAGAGAGCGCCCAGGGCTGCACTCCCAAGCGGTTGCTTGGCCGCCCAGACGACGCGCTGGGCGGAGGGAATCAGGGTCCCAGCGCCCCTGGCTGGGCGAGGCAGCACCACAGCCAGAGGGATCCTCCGTTTGTGCCCAGCAAGCGCCTGCCAGACTGGGCTTCCCTGGAGCTCTCCCCCAGCGTAGAGTGGTGTGGATGTGGTTTGGGGCCTTCCCCGGTGCGTTTGGGCTAGGGAGAGCACAGCCCCAGCGCAGGGGAACCAGGCCCTGAGCAGAGAGCTCCGGGCAAGTGCTCTGTGCCCAGGCCTGGAAGCCCAGTTCCCAGCACGCCGGAGAGAAGAGAGGGGTTGCGGGCCTGTTACTGGGAAGGACCGAGCGAGCTGCCAGAGCGGCGGAGCTCCAGCTCTGCGCCCAGGCGCGATAGCGCAGAGCCCCGGCCGAGAGGCTGCTCTGGCCTGGGCGAGCCTCGCCCAGCGCTTCCCAGCTTCTAGCGTTCTCGCCCGGGAAGGAGCAGGCTGCGGGAGTGTGGGAGACGTGCCTGGCGCCTGGCTGGCCTCAGCTCCGCTCTGGCCTTCCCTTTGGACCTAGGAGCCAGGCCTCTTTGCAGAAGGCTCAGGGGCCGGGGGTGTGCAAACTGCCAAAGCCGCCCGCAAGCAGAGCTCTTTGTCAGGCAAAGAGAGCGCCCAGGGCTGCACTCCCAAGCGGTTGCTTGGCCGCCCAGACGAAGCGCTGGGCGGAGGGAATCAGGGTCCCAGCGCCCCTGGCTGGGCGAGGCAGCACCACAGCCAGAGGGATCCTCCGTTTGTGCCCAGCAAGCGCCTGCCAGACTGGGCTTCCCTGGAGCTCTCCCCCAGCGTAGAGTGGTGTGGATGTGGTTTGGGGCCTTCCCCGGTGCGTTTGGGCTAGGGAGAGCACAGCCCCAGCGCAGGGGAACCAGTCCCTGAGCAGAGAGCTCCGGGCAAGTGCTCTGTGCCCAGGCCTGGAAGCCCAGTTCCCAGCACGCCGGAGAGAAGAGAGGGGTTGCGGGCCTGTTACTGGGAAGGACCGAGCGAGCTGCCAGAGCGGCGGAGCTCCAGCTCTGCGCCCAGGCGCGATAGCGCAGAGCCCCGGCCGAGAGGCTGCTCTGGCCTGGGCGAGCCTCGCCCAGCGCTTCCCAGCTTCTAGCGTTCTCGCCCGGGAAGGAGCAGGCTGCGGGAGTGTGGGAGACGTGCCTGGCGCCTGGCTGGCCTCAGCTCCGCTCTGGCCTTCCCTTTGGACCTAGGAGCCAGGCCTCTTTGCAGAAGGCTCAGGGGCCGGGGGTGTGCAAACTGCCAAAGCCTCCCGCAAGCAGAGCTCTTTATCAGGCAAAGAGAGCGCCCAGGGCTGCACTCCCAAGCGGTTGCTTGGCCGCCCAGACGAACCGCTGGGCGGAGGGAATCAGGGTCCCAGCGCCCCTGGCTGGGCGAGGCAGCACCACAGCCAGAGGGATCCTCCGTTTGTGCCCAGCAAGCGCCTGCCAGACTGGGCTTCCCTGGAGCTCTCCCCCAGCGTAGAGTGGTGTGGATGTGGTTTGGGGCCTTCCCCGGTGCGTTTGGGCTAGGGAGAGCACAGCCCCAGCGCAGGGGAACCAGGCCCTGAGCAGAGAGCTCCGGGCAAGTGCTCTGTGCCCAGGCCTGGAAGCCCAGTTCCCAGCACGCCGGAGAGAAGAGAGGGGTTGCGGGCCTGTTACTGGGAAGGACCGAGCGAGCTGCCAGAGCGGCGGAGCTCCAGCTCTGCGCCCAGGCGCGATAGCGCAGAGCCCCGGCCGAGAGGCTGCTCTGGCCTGGGCGAGCCTCGCCCAGCGCTTCCCAGCTTCTAGCATTCTCGCCCGGGAAGGAGCAGGCTGCGGGAGTGTGGGAGACGTGCCTGGCGCCTGGCTGGCCTCAGCTCCGCTCTGGCCTTCCCTTTGGACCTAGGAGCCAGGCCTCTTTGCAGAAGGCTCAGGGGCCGGGGGTGTGCAAACTGCCAAAGCCTCCCGCAAGCAGAGCTCTTTGTCAGGCAAAGAGAGCGCCCAGGGCTGCACTCCCAAGCGGTTGCTTGGCCGCCCAGACGACGCGCTGGGCGGAGGGAATCAGGGTCCCAGCGCCCCTGGCTGGGCGAGGCAGCACCACAGCCAGAGGGATCCTCCGTTTGTGCCCAGCAAGCGCCTGCCAGACTGGGCTTCCCTGGAGCTCTCCCCCAGCGTAGAGTGGTGTGGATGTGGTTTGGGGCCTTCCCCGGTGCGTTTGGGCTAGGGAGAGCACAGCCCCAGCGCAGGGGAACCAGGCCCTGAGCAGAGAGCTCCGGGCAAGTGCTCTGTGCCCAGGCCTGGAAGCCCAGTTCCCAGCACGCCGGAGAGAAGAGAGGGGTTGCGGGCCTGTTACTGGGAAGGACCGAGCGAGCTGCCAGAGCGGCGGAGCTCCAGCTCTGCGCCCAGGCGCGATAGCGCAGAGCCCCGGCCGAGAGGCTGCTCTGGCCTGGGCGAGCCTCGCCCAGCGCTTCCCAGCTTCTAGCGTTCTCGCCCGGGAAGGAGCAGGCTGCGGGAGTGTGGGAGACGTGCCTGGCGCCTGGCTGGCCTCAGCTCCGCTCTGGCCTTCCCTTTGGACCTAGGAGCCAGGCCTCTTTGCAGAAGGCTCAGGGGCCGGGGGTGTGCAAACTGCCAAAGCCGCCCGCAAGCAGAGCTCTTTGTCAGGCAAAGAGAGCGCCCAGGGCTGCACTCCCAAGCGGTTGCTTGGCCGCCCAGACGAACCGCTGGGCGGAGGGAATCAGGGTCCCAGCGCCCCTGGCTGGGCGAGGCAGCACCACAGCCAGAGGGATCCTCCGTTTGTGCCCAGCAAGCGCCTGCCAGACTGGGCTTCCCTGGAGCTCTCCCCCAGCGTAGAGTGGTGTGGATGTGGTTTGGGGCCTTCCCCGGTGCGTTTGGGCTAGGGAGAGCACAGCCCCAGCGCAGGGGAACCAGTCCCTGAGCAGAGAGCTCCGGGCAAGTGCTCTGTGCCCAGGCCTGGAAGCCCAGTTCCCAGCACGCCGGAGAGAAGAGAGGGGTTGCGGGCCTGTTACTGGGAAGGACCGAGCGAGCTGCCAGAGCGGCGGAGCTCCAGCTCTGCGCCCAGGCGCGATAGCGCAGAGCCCCGGCCGAGAGGCTGCTCTGGCCTGGGCGAGCCTCGCCCAGCGCTTCCCAGCTTCTAGCGTTCTCGCCCGGGAAGGAGCAGGCTGCGGGAGTGTGGGAGACGTGACTGGCGCCTGGCTGGCCTCAGCTCCGCTCTGGCCTTCCCTTTGGACCTAGGAGCCAGGCCTCTTTGCAGAAGGCTCAGGGCCCGGGGGTGTGCAAACTGCCAAAGCCTCCCGCAAGCAGAGCTCTTTGTCAGGCAAAGAGAGCGCCCAGGGCTGCACTCCCAAGCGGTTGCTTGGCCGCCCAGACGACGCGCTGGGCGGAGGGAATCAGGGTCCCAGCGCCCCTGGCTGGGCGAGGCAGCACCACAGCCAGAGGGATCCTCCGTTTGTGCCCAGCAAGCGCCTGCCAGACTGGGCTTCCCTGGAGCTCTCCCCCAGCGTAGAGTGGTGTGGATGTGGTTTGGGGCCTTCCCCGGTGCGTTTGGGCTAGGGAGAGCACAGCCCCAGCGCAGGGGAACCAGGCCCTGAGCAGAGAGCTCCGGGCAAGTGCTCTGTGCCCAGGCCTGGAAGCCCAGTTCCCAGCACGCCGGAGAGAAGAGAGGGGTTGCGGGCCTGTTACTGGGAAGGACCGAGCGAGCTGCCAGAGCGGCGGAGCTCCAGCTCTGCGCCCAGGCGCGATAGCGCAGAGCCCCGGCCGAGAGGCTGCTCTGGCCTGGGCGAGCCTCGCCCAGCGCTTCCCAGCTTCTAGCGTTCTCGCCCGGGAAGGAGCAGGCTGCGGGAGTGTGGGAGACGTGCCTGGCGCCTGGCTGGCCTCAGCTCCGCTCTGGCCTTCCCTTTGGACCTAGGAGCCAGGCCTCTTTGCAGAAGGCTCAGGGGCCGGGGGTGTGCAAACTGCCAAAGCCGCCCGCAAGCAGAGCTCTTTGTCAGGCAAAGATAGCGCCCAGGGATGCACTCCCAAGCGGTTGCTTGGCCGCCCAGACGAACCGCTGGGCGGAGGGAATCAGGGTCCCAGCGCCCCTGGCTGGGCGAGGCAGCACCACAGCCAGAGGGATCCTCCGTTTGTGCCCAGCAAGCGCCTGCCAGACTGGGCTTCCCTGGAGCTCTCCCCCAGCGTAGAGTGGTGTGGATGTGGTTTGGGGCCTTCCCCGGTGCGTTTGGGCTAGGGAGAGCACAGCCCCAGCGCAGGGGAACCAGTCCCTGAGCAGAGAGCTCCGGGCAAGTGCTCTGTGCCCAGGCCTGGAAGCCCAGTTCCCAGCACGCCGGAGAGAAGAGAGGGGTTGCGGGCCTGTTACTGGGAAGGACCGAGCGAGCTGCCAGAGCGGCGGAGCTCCAGCTCTGCGCCCAGGCGCGATAGCGCAGAGCCCCGGCCGAGAGGCTGCTCTGGCCTGGGCGAGCCTCGCCCAGCGCTTCCCAGCTTCTAGCGTTCTCGCCCGGGAAGGAGCAGGCTGCGGGAGTGTGGGAGACGTGCCTGGCACCTGGCTGGCCTCAGCTCCGCTCTGGCCTTCCCTTTGGACCTAGGAGCCAGGCCTCTTTGCAGAAGGCTCAGGGGCCGGGGGTGTGCAAACTGCCAAAGCCTCCCGCAAGCAGAGCTCTTTGTCAGGCAAAGAGAGCGCCCAGGGCTGCACTCCCAAGCGGTTGCTTGGCCGCCCAGACGAAGCGCTGGGCGGAGGGAATCAGGGTCCCAGCGCCCCTGGCTGGGCGAGGCAGCACCACAGCCAGAGGGATCCTCCGTTTGTGCCCAGCAAGCGCCTGCCAGACTGGGCTTCCCTGGAGCTCTCCCCCAGCGTAGAGTGGTGTGGATGTGGTTTGGGGCCTTCCCCGGTGCGTTTGGGCTAGTGAGAGCACAGCCCCAGCGCAGGGGAACCAGGCCCTGAGCAGAGAGCTCCGGGCAAGTGCTCTGTGCCCAGGCCTGGAAGCCCAGTTCCCAGCACGCCGGAGAGAAGAGAGGGGTTGCGGGCCTGTTACTGGGAAGGACCGAGCGAGCTGCCAGAGCGGCGGAGCTCCAGCTCTGCGCCCAGGCGCGATAGCGCAGAGCCCCGGCCGAGAGGCTGCTCTGGCCTGGGCGAGCCTCGCCCAGCGCTTCCCAGCTTCTAGCGTTCTCGCCCGGGAAGGAGCAGGCTGCGGGAGTGTGGGAGACGTGCCTGGCGCCTGGCTGGCCTCAGCTCCGCTCTGGCCTTCCCTTTGGACCTAGGAGCCAGGCCTCTTTGCAGAAGGCTCAGGGGCCGGGGGTGTGCAAACTGCCAAAGCCTCCCGCAAGCAGAGCTCTTTGTCAGGCAAAGAGAGCGCCCAGGGCTGCACTCCCAAGCGGTTGCTTGGCCGCCCAGACGACGCGCTGGGCGGAGGGAATCAGGGTCCCAGCGCCCCTGGCTGGGCGAGGCAGCACCACAGCCAGAGGGATCCTCCGTTTGTGCCCAGCAAGCGCCTGCCAGACTGGGCTTCCCTGGAGCTCTCCCCCAGCGTAGAGTGGTGTGGATGTGGTTTGGGGCCTTCCCCGGTGCGTTTGGGCTAGGGAGAGCACAGCCCCAGCGCAGGGGAACCAGGCCCTGAGCAGAGAGCTCCGGGCAAGTGCTCTGTGCCCAGGCCTGGAAGGCCAGTTCCCAGCACGCCGGAGAGAAGAGAGGGGTTGCGGGCCTGTTACTGGGAAGGACCGAGCGAGCTGCCAGAGCGGCGGAGCTCCAGCTCTGCGCCCAGGCGCGATAGCGCAGAGCCCCGGCCGAGAGGCTGCTCTGGCCTGGGCGAGCCTCGCCCAGCGCTTCCCAGCTTCTAGCGTTCTCGCCCGGGAAGGAGCAGGCTGCGGGAGTGTGGGAGACGTGCCTGGCGCCTGGCTGGCCTCAGCTCCGCTCTGGCCTTCCCTTTGGACCTAGGAGCCAGGCCTCTTTGCAGAAGGCTCAGGGGCCGGGGGTGTGCAAACTGCCAAAGCCGCCCGCAAGCAGAGCTCTTTGTCAGGCAAAGAGAGCGCCCAGGGCTGCACTCCCAAGCGGTTGCTTGGCCGCCCAGACGAACCGCTGGGCGGAGGGAATCAGGGTCCCAGCGCCCCTGGCTGGGCGAGGCAGCACCACAGCCAGAGGGATCCTCCGTTTGTGCCCAGCAAGCGCCTGCCAGACTGGGCTTCCCTGGAGCTCTCCCCCAGCGTAGAGTGGTGTGGATGTGGTTTGGGGCCTTCCCCGGTGCGTTTGGGCTAGGGAGAGCACAGCCCCAGCGCAGGGGAACCAGTCCCTGAGCAGAGAGCTCCGGGCAAGTGCTCTGTGCCCAGGCCTGGAAGCCCAGTTCCCAGCACGCCGGAGAGAAGAGAGGGGTTGCGGGCCTGTTACTGGGAAGGACCGAGCGAGCTGCCAGAGCGGCGGAGCTCCAGCTCTGCGCCCAGGCGCGATAGCGCAGAGCCCCGGCCGAGAGGCTGCTCTGGCCTGGGCGAGCCTCGCCCAGCGCTTCCCAGCTTCTAGCGTTCTCGCCCGGGAAGGAGCAGGCTGCGGGAGTGTGGGAGACGTGAGTGGCGCCTGGCTGGCCTCAGCTCCGCTCTGGCCTTCCCTTTGGACCTAGGAGCCAGGCCTCTTTGCAGAAGGCTCAGGGGCCGGGGGTGTGCAAACTGCCAAAGCCTCCCGCAAGCAGAGCTCTTTGTCAGGCAAAGAGAGCGCCCAGGGCTGCATTCCCAAGCGGTGGCTTGGCCGCCCAGACGAAGCGCTGGGCGGAGGGAATCAGGGTCCCAGCGCCCCTGGCTGGGCGAGGCAGCACCACAGCCAGAGGGATCCTCCGTTTGTGCCCAGCAAGCGCCTGCCAGACTGGGCTTCCCTGGAGCTCTCCCCCAGCGTAGAGTGGTGTGGATGTGGTTTGGGGCCTTCCCCGGTGCGTTTGGGCTAGTGAGAGCACAGCCCCAGCGCAGGGGAACCAGGCCCTGAGCAGAGAGCTCCGGGCAAGTGCTCTGTGCCCAGGCCTGGAAGCCCAGTTCCCAGCACGCCGGAGAGAAGAGAGGGGTTGCGGGCCTGTTACTGGGAAGGACCGAGCGAGCTGCCAGAGCGGCGGAGCTCCAGCTCTGCGCCCAGGCGCGATAGCGCAGAGCCCCGGCCGAGAGGCTGCTCTGGCCTGGGCGAGCCTCGCCCAGCGCTTCCCAGCTTCTAGCGTTCTCGCCCGGGAAGGAGCAGGCTGCGGGAGTGTGGGAGACGTGCCTGGCGCCTGGCTGGCCTCAGCTCCGCTCTGGCCTTCCCTTTGGACCTAGGAGCCAGGCCTCTTTGCAGAAGGCTCAGGGCCCGGGGGTGTGCAAACTGCCAAAGCCTCCCGCAAGCAGAGCTCTTTGTCAGGCAAAGAGAGCGCCCAGGGCTGCACTCCCAAGCGGTTGCTTGGCCGCCCAGACGAAGCGCTGGGCGGAGGGAATCAGGGTCCCAGCGCCCCTGGCTGGGCGAGGCAGCACCACAGCCAGAGGGATCCTCCGTTTGTGCCCAGCAAGCGCCTGCCAGACTGGGCTTCCCTGGAGCTCTCCCCCAGCGTAGAGTGGTGTGGATGTGGTTTGGGGCCTTCCCCGGTGCGTTTGGGCTAGGGAGAGCACAGCCCCAGCGCAGGGGAACCAGTCCCTGAGCAGAGAGCTCCGGGCAAGTGCTCTGTGCCCAGGCCTGGAAGCCCAGTTCCCAGCACGCCGGAGAGAAGAGAGGGGTTGCGGGCCTGTTACTGGGAAGGACCGAGCGAGCTGCCAGAGCGGCGGAGCTCCAGCTCTGCGCCCAGGCGCGATAGCGCAGAGCCCCGGCCGAGAGGCTGCTCTGGCCTGGGCGAGCCTCGCCCAGCGCTTCCCAGCTTCTAGCGTTCTCGCCCGGGAAGGAGCAGGCTGCGGGAGTGTGGGAGACGTGCCTGGCGCCTGGCTGGCCTCAGCTCCGCTCTGGCCTTCCCTTTGGACCTAGGAGCCAGGCCTCTTTGCAGAAGGCTCAGGGGCCGGGGGTGTGCAAACTGCCAAAGCCGCCCGCAAGCAGAGCTCTTTGTCAGGCAAAGAGAGCGCCCAGGGCTGCACTCCCAAGCGGTTGCTTGGCCGCCCAGAAGAACCGCTGGGCGGAGGGAATCAGGGTCCCAGCGCCCCTGGCTGGGCGAGGCAGCACCACAGCCAGAGGGATCCTCCGTTTGTGCCCAGCAAGCGCCTGCCAGACTGGGCTTCCCTGGAGCTCTCCCCCAGCGTAGAGTGGTGTGGATGTGGTTTGGGGCCTTCCCCGGTGCGTTTGGGCTAGGGAGAGCACAGCCCCAGCGCAGGGGAACCAGTCCCTGAGCAGAGAGCTCCGGGCAAGTGCTCTGTGCCCAGGCCTGGAAGCCCAGTTCCCAGCACGCCGGAGAGAAGAGAGGGGTTGCGGGCCTGTTACTGGGAAGGACCGAGCGAGCTGCCAGAGCGGCGGAGCTCCAGCTCTGCGCCCAGGCGCGATAGCGCAGAGCCCCGGCCGAGAGGCTGCTCTGGCCTGGGCGAGCCTCGCCCAGCGCTTCCCAGCTTCTAGCGTTCTCGCCCGGGAAGGAGCAGGCTGCGGGAGTGTGGGAGACGTGAGTGGCGCCTGGCTGGCCTCAGCTCCGCTCTGGCCTTCCCTTTGGACCTAAGAGCCAGGCCTCTTTGCAGAAGGCTCAGGGGCCGGGGGTGTGCAAACTGCCAAAGCCTCCCTCAAGCAGAGCTCTTTGTCAGGCAAAGAGAGCGCCCAGGGCTGCATTCCCAAGCGGTGGCTTGGCCGCCCAGACGAAGCGCTGGGCGGAGGGAATCAGGGTCCCAGCGCCCCTGGCTGGGCGAGGCAGCACCACAGCCAGAGGGATCCTCCGTTTGTGCCCAGCAAGCGCCTGCCAGACTGGGCTTCCCTGGAGCTCTCCCCCAGCGTAGAGTGGTGTGGATGTGGTTTGGGGCCTTCCCCGGTGCGTTTGGGCTAGGGAGAGCACAGCCCCAGCGCAGGGGAACCAGGCCCTGAGCAGAGAGCTCCGGGCAAGTGCTCTGTGCCCAGGCCTGGAAGCCCAGTTCCCAGCACGCCGGAGAGAAGAGAGGGGTTGCGGGCCTGTTACTGGGAAGGACCGAGCGAGCTGCCAGAGCGGCGGAGCTCCAGCTCTGCGCCCAGGCGCGATAGCGCAGAGCCCCGGCCGAGAGGCTGCTCTGGCCTGGGCGAGCCTCGCCCAGCGCTTCCCAGCTTCTAGCGTTCTCGCCCGGGAAGGAGCAGGCTGCGGGAGTGTGGGAGACGTGCCTGGCGCCTGGCTGGCCTCAGCTCCGCTCTGGCCTTCCCTTTGGACCTAGGAGCCAGGCCTCTTTGCAGAAGGCTCAGGGGCCGGGGGTGTGCAAACTGCCAAAGCCTCCCGCAAGCAGAGCTCTTTGTCAGGCAAAGAGAGCGCCCAGGGCTGCACTCCCAAGCGGTTGCTTGGCCGCCCAGACGACGCGCTGGGCGGAGGGGATCAGGGTCCCAGCGCCCCTGGCTGGGCGAGGCAGCACCACAGCCAGAGGGATCCTCCGTTTGTGCCCAGCAAGCGCCTGCCAGACTGGGCTTCCCTGGAGCTCTCCCCCAGCGTAGAGTGGTGTGGATGTGGTTTGGGGCCTTCCCCGGTGCGTTTGGGCTAGGGAGAGCACAGCCCCAGCGCAGGGGAACCAGGCCCTGAGCAGAGAGCTCCGGGCAAGTGCTCTGTGCCCAGGCCTGGAAGCCCAGTTCCCAGCACGCCGGAGAGAAGAGAGGGGTTGCGGGCCTGTTACTGGGAAGGACCAAGCGAGCTGCCAGATCGGCGGAGCTCCAGCTCTGCGCCCAGGCGCGATAGAGCAGAGCCCCGGCCGAGAGGCTGCTCTGGCCTGGGCGAGCCTCGCCCAGCGCTTCCCAGCTTCTAGCGTTCTCGCCCGGGAAGGAGCAGGCTGCGGGAGTGTGGGAGACGTGCCTGGCGACTGGCTGGCCTCAGCTCCGCTCTGGCCTTCCCTTTGGACCTAGGAGCCAGGCCTCTTTGCAGAAGGCTCAGGGGCCGGGGGTGTGCAAACTGCCAAAGCCTCCCGCAAGCAGAGCTCTTTGTCAGGCAAAGAGAGCGCCCAGGGCTGCACTCCCAAGCGGTTGCTTGGCCGCCCAGACGAAGCGCTGGGCGGAGGGAATCAGGGTCCCAGCGCCCCTGGCTGGGCGAGGCAGCACCACAGCCAGAGGGATCCTCCGTTTGTGCCCAGCAAGCGCCTGCCAGACTGGGCTTCCCTGGAGCTCTCCCCCAGCGTAGAGTGGTGTGGATGTGGTTTGGGGCCTTCCCCGGTGCGTTTGGGCTAGGGAGAGCACAGCCCCAGCGCAGGGGAACCAGTCCCTGAGCAGAGAGCTCCGGGCAAGTGCTCTGTGCCCAGGCCTGGAAGCCCAGTTCCCAGCACGCCGGAGAGAAGAGAGGGGTTGCGGGCCTGTTACTGGGAAGGACCGAGCGAGCTGCCAGAGCGGCGGAGCTCCAGCTCTGCGCCCAGGCGCGATAGCGCAGAGCCCCGGCCGAGAGGCTGCTCTGGCCTGGGCGAGCCTCGCCCAGCGCTTCCCAGCTTCTAGCGTTCTCGCCCGGGAAGGAGCAGGCTGCGGGAGTGTGGGAGACGTGACTGGCGCCTGGCTGGCCTCAGCTCCGCTCTGGCCTTCCCTTTGGACCTAGGAGCCAGGCCTCTTTGCAGAAGGCTCAGGGCCCGGGGGTGTGCAAACTGCCAAAGCCTCCCGCAAGCAGAGCTCTTTGTCAGGCAAAGAGAGCGCCCAGGGCTGCACTCCCAAGCGGTTGCTTGGCCGCCCAGACGACGCGCTGGGCGGAGGGAATCAGGGTCCCAGCGCCCCTGGCTGGGCGAGGCAGCACCACAGCCAGAGGGATCCTCCGTTTGTGCCCAGCAAGCGCCTGCCAGACTGGGCTTCCCTGGAGCTCTCCCCCAGCGTAGAGTGGTGTGGATGTGGTTTGGGGCCTTCCCCGGTGCGTTTGGGCTAGGGAGAGCACAGCCCCAGCGCAGGGGAACCAGTCCCTGAGCAGAGAGCTCCGGGCAAGTGCTCTGTGCCCAGGCCTGGAAGCCCAGTTCCCAGCACGCCGGAGAGAAGAGAGGGGTTGCGGGCCTGTTACTGGGAAGGACCGAGCGAGCTGCCAGAGCGGCGGAGCTCCAGCTCTGCGCCCAGGCGCGATAGCGCAGAGCCCCGGCCGAGAGGCTGCTCTGGCCTGGGCGAGCCTCGCCCAGCGCTTCCCAGCTTCTAGCGTTCTCGCCCGGGAAGGAGCAGGCTGCGGGAGTGTGGGAGACGTGAGTGGCGCCTGGCTGGCCTCAGCTCCGCTCTGGCCTTCCCTTTGGACCTAGGAGCCAGGCCTCTTTGCAGAAGGCTCAGGGCCCGGGGGTGTGCAAACTGCCAAAGCCTCCCGCAAGCAGAGCTCTTTGTCAGGCAAAGAGAGCGCCCAGGGCTGCACTCCCAAGCGGTTGCTTGGCCGCCCAGACGAAGCGCTGGGCGGAGGGAATCAGGGTCCCAGCGCCCCTGGCTGGGCGAGGCAGCACCACAGCCAGAGGGATCCTCCGTTTGTGCCCAGCAAGTGCCTGCCAGACTGGGCTTCCCTGGAGCTCTCCCCCAGCGTAGAGTGGTGTGGATGTGGTTTGGGGCCTTCCCCGGTGCGTTTGGGCTAGGGAGAGCACAGCCCCAGCGCAGGGGAACCAGTCCCTGAGCAGAGAGCTCCGGGCAAGTGCTCTGTGCCCAGGCCTGGAAGCCCAGTTCCCAGCACGCCGGAGAGAAGAGAGGGGTTGCGGGCCTGTTACTGGGAAGGACCGAGCGAGCTGCCAGAGCGGCGGAGCTCCAGCTCTGCGCCCAGGCGCGATAGCGCAGAGCCCCGGCCGAGAGGCTGCTCTGGCCTGGGCGAGCCTTGCCCAGCGCTTCCCAGCTTCTAGCGTTCTTGCCCGGGAAGGAGCAGGCTGCGGGAGTGTGGGAGACGTGAGTGGCGCCTGGCTGGCCTCAGCTCCGCTCTGGCCTTCCCTTTGGACCTAGGAGCCAGGCCTCTTTGCAGAAGGCTCAGGGGCCGGGGGTGTGCAAACTGCCAAAGCCTCCCGCAAGCAGAGCTCTTTGTCAGGCAAAGAGAGCGCCCAGGGCTGCACTCCCAAGCGGTTGCTTGGCCGCCCAGACGAAGCGCTGGGCGGAGGGAATCAGGGTCCCAGCGCCCCTGGCTGGGCGAGGCAGCGACACAGCCAGAGGGATCCTCCGTTTGTGCCCAGCAAGCGCCTGCCAGACTGGGCTTCCCTGGAGCTCTCCCCCAGCGTAGAGTGGTGTGGATGTGGTTTGGGGCCTTCCCCGGTGCGTTTGGGCTAGGGAGAGCACAGCCCCAGCGCAGGGGAACCAGTCCCTGAGCAGAGAGCTCCGGGCAAGTGCTCTGTGCCCAGGCCTGGAAGCCCAGTTCCCAGCACGCCGGAGAGAAGAGAGGGGTTGCGGGCCTGTTACTGGGAAGGACCGAGCGAGCTGCCAGAGCGGCGGAGCTCCAGCTCTGCGCCCAGGCGCGATAGCGCAGAGCCCCGGCCGAGAGGCTGCTCTGGCCTGGGCGAGCCTCGCCCAGCGCTTCCCAGCTTCTAGCGTTCTCGCCCGGGAAGGAGCAGAATGCGGGAGTGTGGGAGACGTGACTGGCGCCTGGCTGGCCTCAGCTCCGCTCTGGCCTTCCCTTTGGACCTAGGAGCCAGGCCTCTTTGCAGAAGGCTCAGGGGCCGGGGGTGTGCAAACTGCCAAAGCCTCCCGCAAGCAGAGCTCTTTGTCAGGCAAAGAGAGCGCCCAGGGCTGCACTCCCAAGCGGTTGCTTGGCCGCCCAGACGAAGCGCTGGGCGGAGGGAATCAGGGTCCCAGCGCCCCTGGCTGGGCGAGGCAGCACCACAGCCAGAGGGATCCTCCGTTTGTGCCCAGCAAGTGCCTGCCAGACTGGGCTTCCCTGGAGCTCTCCCCCAGCGTAGAGTGGTGTGGATGTGGTTTGGGGCCTTCCCCGGTGCGTTTGGGCTAGGGAGAGCACAGCCCCAGCGCAGGGGAACCAGTCCCTGAGCAGAGAGCTCCGGGCAAGTGCTCTGTGCCCAGGCCTGGAAGCCCAGTTCCCAGCACGCCGGAGAGAAGAGAGGGGTTGCGGGCCTGTTACTGGGAAGGACCGAGCGAGCTGCCAGAGCGGCGGAGCTCCAGCTCTGCGCCCAGGCGCGATAGCGCAGAGCCCCGGCCGAGAGGCTGCTCTGGCCTGGGCGAGCCTCGCCCAGCGCTTCCCAGCTTCTAGCGTTCTCGCCCGGGAAGGAGCAGGCTGCGGGAGTGTGGGAGACGTGCCTGGCGCCTGGCTGGCCTCAGCTCCGCTCTGGCCTTCCCTTTGGACCTAGGAGCCAGGCCTCTTTGCAGAAGGCTCAGGGGCCGGGGGTGTGCAAACTGCCAAAGCCGCCCGCAAGCAGAGCTCTTTGTCAGGCAAAGAGAGCGCCCAGGGCTGCACTCCCAAGCGGTTGCTTGGCCGCCCAGGAGAACCGCTGGGCGGAGGGAATCAGGGTCCCAGCGCCCCTGGCTGGGCGAGGCAGCACCACAGCCAGAGGGATCCTCCGTTTGTGCCCAGCAAGCGCCTGCCAGACTGGGCTTCCCTGGAGCTCTCCCCCAGCGTAGAGTGGTGTGGATGTGGTTTGGGGCCTTCCCCGGTGCGTTTGGGCTAGGGAGAGCACAGCCCCAGCGCAGGGGAACCAGTCCCTGAGCAGAGAGCTCCGGGCAAGTGCTCTGTGCCCAGGCCTGGAAGCCCAGTTCCCAGCACGCCGGAGAGAAGAGAGGGGTTGCGGGCCTGTTACTGGGAAGGACCGAGCGAGCTGCCAGAGCGGCGGAGCTCCAGCTCTGCGCCCAGGCGCGATAGCGCAGAGCCCCGGCCGAGAGGCTGCTCTGGCCTGGGCGAGCCTCGCCCAGCGCTTCCCAGCTTCTAGCGTTCTCGCCCGGGAAGGAGCAGGCTGCGGGAGTGTGGGAGACGTGAGTGGCGCCTGGCTGGCCTCAGCTCCGCTCTGGCCTTCCCTTTGGACCTAAGAGCCAGGCCTCTTTGCAGAAGGCTCAGGGGCCGGGGGTGTGCAAACTGCCAAAGCCTCCCGCAAGCAGAGCTCTTTGTCAGGCAAAGAGAGCGCCCAGGGCTGCATTCCCAAGCGGTGGCTTGGCCGCCCAGACGAAGCGCTGGGCGGAGGGAATCAGGGTCCCAGCGCCCCTGGCTGGGCGAGGCAGCACCACAGCCAGAGGGATCCTCCGTTTGTGCCCAGCAAGCGCCTGCCAGACTGGGCTTCCCTGGAGCTCTCCCCCAGCGTAGAGTGGTGTGGATGTGGTTTGGGGCCTTCCCCGGTGCGTTTGGGCTAGGGAGAGCACAGCCCCAGCGCAGGGGAACCAGGCCCTGAGCAGAGAGCTCCGGGCAAGTGCTCTGTGCCCAGGCCTGGAAGCCCAGTTCCCAGCACGCCGGAGAGAAGAGAGGGGTTGCGGGCCTGTTACTGGGAAGGACCGAGCGAGCTGCCAGAGCGGCGGAGCTCCAGCTCTGCGCCCAGGCGCGATAGCGCAGAGCCCCGGCCGAGAGGCTGCTCTGGCCTGGGCGAGCCTCGCCCAGCGCTTCCCAGCTTCTAGCGTTCTCGCCCGGGAAGGAGCAGGCTGCGGGAGTGTGGGAGACGTGCCTGGCGCCTGGCTGGCCTCAGCTCCGCTCTGGCCTTCCCTTTGGACCTAGGAGCCAGGCCTCTTTGCAGAAGGCTCAGGGGCCGGGGGTGTGCAAACTGCCAAAGCCTCCCGCAAGCAGAGCTCTTTGTCAGGCAAAGAGAGCGCCCAGGGCTGCACTCCCAAGCGGTTGCTTGGCCGCCCAGACGACGCGCTGGGCGGAGGGGATCAGGGTCCCAGCGCCCCTGGCTGGGCGAGGCAGCACCACAGCCAGAGGGATCCTCCGTTTGTGCCCAGCAAGCGCCTGCCAGACTGGGCTTCCCTGGAGCTCTCCCCCAGCGTAGAGTGGTGTGGATGTGGTTTGGGGCCTTCCCCGGTGCGTTTGGGCTAGGGAGAGCACAGCCCCAGCGCAGGGGAACCAGGCCCTGAGCAGAGAGCTCCGGGCAAGTGCTCTGTGCCCAGGCCTGGAAGCCCAGTTCCCAGCACGCCGGAGAGAAGAGAGGGGTTGCGGGCCTGTTACTGGGAAGGACCAAGCGAGCTGCCAGATCGGCGGAGCTCCAGCTCTGCGCCCAGGCGCGATAGAGCAGAGCCCCGGCCGAGAGGCTGCTCTGGCCTGGGCGAGCCTCGCCCAGCGCTTCCCAGCTTCTAGCGTTCTCGCCCGGGAAGGAGCAGGCTGCGGGAGTGTGGGAGACGTGCCTGGCGACTGGCTGGCCTCAGCTCCGCTCTGGCCTTCCCTTTGGACCTAGGAGCCAGGCCTCTTTGCAGAAGGCTCAGGGGCCGGGGGTGTGCAAACTGCCAAAGCCTCCCGCAAGCAGAGCTCTTTGTCAGGCAAAGAGAGCGCCCAGGGCTGCACTCCCAAGCGGTTGCTTGGCCGCCCAGACGAAGCGCTGGGCGGAGGGAATCAGGGTCCCAGCGCCCCTGGCTGGGCGAGGCAGCACCACAGCCAGAGGGATCCTCCGTTTGTGCCCAGCAAGCGCCTGCCAGACTGGGCTTCCCTGGAGCTCTCCCCCAGCGTAGAGTGGTGTGGATGTGGTTTGGGGCCTTCCCCGGTGCGTTTGGGCTAGGGAGAGCACAGCCCCAGCGCAGGGGAACCAGTCCCTGAGCAGAGAGCTCCGGGCAAGTGCTCTGTGCCCAGGCCTGGAAGCCCAGTTCCCAGCACGCCGGAGAGAAGAGAGGGGTTGCGGGCCTGTTACTGGGAAGGACCGAGCGAGCTGCCAGAGCGGCGGAGCTCCAGCTCTGCGCCCAGGCGCGATAGCGCAGAGCCCCGGCCGAGAGGCTGCTCTGGCCTGGGCGAGCCTCGCCCAGCGCTTCCCAGCTTCTAGCGTTCTCGCCCGGGAAGGAGCAGGCTGCGGGAGTGTGGGAGACGTGAGTGGCGCCTGGCTGGCCTCAGCTCCGCTCTGGCCTTCCCTTTGGACCTAGGAGCCAGGCCTCTTTGCAGAAGGCTCAGGGCCCGGGGGTGTGCAAACTGCCAAAGCCTCCCGCAAGCAGAGCTCTTTGTCAGGCAAAGAGAGCGCCCAGGGCTGCACACCCAAGCGGTTGCTTGGCCGCCCAGACGAAGCGCTGG
The DNA here is from genome assembly GCF_029407905.1 of Bubalus kerabau. Classification (NCBI taxonomy): domain Eukaryota; kingdom Metazoa; phylum Chordata; class Mammalia; order Artiodactyla; family Bovidae; genus Bubalus; species Bubalus kerabau. The sequence continues at coordinate 52,866,158 of NC_073628.1, forward strand.
GCGGAGGGAATCAGGGTCCCAGCGCCCCTGGCTGGGCGAGGCAGCACCACAGCCAGAGGGATCCTCCGTTTGTGCCCAGCAAGCGCCTGCCAGACTGGGCTTCCCTGGAGCTCTCCCCCAGCATAGAGTGGTGTGGATGTGGTTTGGGGCCTTCCCCGGTGCGTTTGGGCTAGGGAGAGCACAGCCCCAGCGCAGGGGAACCAGTCCCTGAGCAGAGAGCTCCGGGCAAGTGCTCTGTGCCCAGGCCTGGAAGCCCAGTTCCCAGCACGCCGGAGAGAAGAGAGGGGTTGCGGGCCTGTTACTGGGAAGGACCGAGCGAGCTGCCAGAGCGGCGGAGCTCCAGCTCTGCGCCCAGGCGCGATAGCGCAGAGCCCCGGCCGAGAGGCTGCTCTGGCCTGGGCGAGCCTTGCCCAGCGCTTCCCAGCTTCTAGCGTTCTTGCCCGGGAAGGAGCAGGCTGCGGGAGTGTGGGAGACGTGAGTGGCGCCTGGCTGGCCTCAGCTCCGCTCTGGCCTTCCCTTTGGACCTAGGAGCCAGGCCTCTTTGCAGAAGGCTCAGGGGCCGGGGGTGTGCAAACTGCCAAAGCCTCCCGCAAGCAGAGCTCTTTGTCAGGCAAAGAGAGCGCCCAGGGCTGCACTCCCAAGCGGTTGCTTGGCCGCCCAGACGAAGCGCTGGGCGGAGGGAATCAGGGTCCCAGCGCCCCTGGCTGGGCGAGGCAGCGACACAGCCAGAGGGATCCTCCGTTTGTGCCCAGCAAGCGCCTGCCAGACTGGGCTTCCCTGGAGCTCTCCCCCAGCGTAGAGTGGTGTGGATGTGGTTTGGGGCCTTCCCCGGTGCGTTTGGGCTAGGGAGAGCACAGCCCCAGCGCAGGGGAACCAGTCCCTGAGCAGAGAGCTCCGGGCAAGTGCTCTGTGCCCAGGCCTGGAAGCCCAGTTCCCAGCACGCCGGAGAGAAGAGAGGGGTTGCGGGCCTGTTACTGGGAAGGACCGAGCGAGCTGCCAGAGCGGCGGAGCTCCAGCTCTGCGCCCAGGCGCGATAGCGCAGAGCCCCGGCCGAGAGGCTGCTCTGGCCTGGGCGAGCCTCGCCCAGCGCTTCCCAGCTTCTAGCGTTCTCGCCCGGGAAGGAGCAGGCTGCGGGAGTGTGGGAGACGTGCCTGGCGCCTGGCTGGCCTCAGCTCCGCTCTGGCCTTCCCTTTGGACCTAGGAGCCAGGCCTCTTTGCAGAAGGCTCAGGGGCCGGGGGTGTGCAAACTGCCAAAGCCTCCCGCAAGCAGAGCTCTTTGTCAGGCAAAGAGAGCGCCCAGGGCTGCACTCCCAAGCGGTTGCTTGGCCGCCCAGACGACGCGCTGGGCGGAGGGGATCAGGGTCCCAGCGCCCCTGGCTGGGCGAGGCAGCACCACAGCCAGAGGGATCCTCCGTTTGTGCCCAGCAAGCGCCTGCCAGACTGGGCTTCCCTGGAGCTCTCCCCCAGCGTAGAGTGGTGTGGATGTGGTTTGGGGCCTTCCCCGGTGCGTTTGGGCTAGGGAGAGCACAGCCCCAGCGCAGGGGAACCAGGCCCTGAGCAGAGAGCTCCGGGCAAGTGCTCTGTGCCCAGGCCTGGAAGCCCAGTTCCCAGCACGCCGGAGAGAAGAGAGGGGTTGCGGGCCTGTTACTGGGAAGGACCAAGCGAGCTGCCAGATCGGCGGAGCTCCAGCTCTGCGCCCAGGCGCGATAGAGCAGAGCCCCGGCCGAGAGGCTGCTCTGGCCTGGGCGAGCCTCGCCCAGCGCTTCCCAGCTTCTAGCGTTCTCGCCCGGGAAGGAGCAGGCTGCGGGAGTGTGGGAGACGTGCCTGGCGACTGGCTGGCCTCAGCTCCGCTCTGGCCTTCCCTTTGGACCTAGGAGCCAGGCCTCTTTGCAGAAGGCTCAGGGGCCGGGGGTGTGCAAACTGCCAAAGCCTCCCGCAAGCAGAGCTCTTTGTCAGGCAAAGAGAGCGCCCAGGGCTGCACTCCCAAGCGGTTGCTTGGCCGCCCAGACGAAGCGCTGGGCGGAGGGAATCAGGGTCCCAGCGCCCCTGGCTGGGCGAGGCAGCACCACAGCCAGAGGGATCCTCCGTTTGTGCCCAGCAAGCGCCTGCCAGACTGGGCTTCCCTGGAGCTCTCCCCCAGCGTAGAGTGGTGTGGATGTGGTTTGGGGCCTTCCCCGGTGCGTTTGGGCTAGGGAGAGCACAGCCCCAGCGCAGGGGAACCAGTCCCTGAGCAGAGAGCTCCGGGCAAGTGCTCTGTGCCCAGGCCTGGAAGCCCAGTTCCCAGCACGCCGGAGAGAAGAGAGGGGTTGCGGGCCTGTTACTGGGAAGGACCGAGCGAGCTGCCAGAGCGGCGGAGCTCCAGCTCTGCGCCCAGGCGCGATAGCGCAGAGCCCCGGCCGAGAGGCTGCTCTGGCCTGGGCGAGCCTCGCCCAGCGCTTCCCAGCTTCTAGCGTTCTCGCCCGGGAAGGAGCAGGCTGCGGGAGTGTGGGAGACGTGAGTGGCGCCTGGCTGGCCTCAGCTCCGCTCTGGCCTTCCCTTTGGACCTAGGAGCCAGGCCTCTTTGCAGAAGGCTCAGGGCCCGGGGGTGTGCAAACTGCCAAAGCCTCCCGCAAGCAGAGCTCTTTGTCAGGCAAAGAGAGCGCCCAGGGCTGCACACCCAAGCGGTTGCTTGGCCGCCCAGACGAAGCGCTGGGCGGAGGGAATCAGGGTCCCAGCGCCCCTGGCTGGGCGAGGCAGCACCACAGCCAGAGGGATCCTCCGTTTGTGCCCAGCAAGCGCCTGCCAGACTGGGCTTCCCTGGAGCTCTCCCCCAGCATAGAGTGGTGTGGATGTGGTTTGGGGCCTTCCCCGGTGCGTTTGGGCTAGGGAGAGCACAGCCCCAGCGCAGGGGAACCAGTCCCTGAGCAGAGAGCTCCGGGCAAGTGCTCTGTGCCCAGGCCTGGAAGCCCAGTTCCCAGCACGCCGGAGAGAAGAGAGGGGTTGCGGGCCTGTTACTGGGAAGGACCGAGCGAGCTGCCAGAGCGGCGGAGCTCCAGCTCTGCGCCCAGGCGCGATAGCGCAGAGCCCCGGCCGAGAGGCTGCTCTGGCCTGGGCGAGCCTTGCCCAGCGCTTCCCAGCTTCTAGCGTTCTTGCCCGGGAAGGAGCAGGCTGCGGGAGTGTGGGAGACGTGAGTGGCGCCTGGCTGGCCTCAGCTCCGCTCTGGCCTTCCCTTTGGACCTAGGAGCCAGGCCTCTTTGCAGAAGGCTCAGGGGCCGGGGGTGTGCAAACTGCCAAAGCCTCCCGCAAGCAGAGCTCTTTGTCAGGCAAAGAGAGCGCCCAGGGCTGCACTCCCAAGCGGTTGCTTGGCCGCCCAGACGAAGCGCTGGGCGGAGGGAATCAGGGTCCCAGCGCCCCTGGCTGGGCGAGGCAGCGACACAGCCAGAGGGATCCTCCGTTTGTGCCCAGCAAGCGCCTGCCAGACTGGGCTTCCCTGGAGCTCTCCCCCAGCGTAGAGTGGTGTGGATGTGGTTTGGGGCCTTCCCCGGTGCGTTTGGGCTAGGGAGAGCACAGCCCCAGCGCAGGGGAACCAGTCCCTGAGCAGAGAGCTCCGGGCAAGTGCTCTGTGCCCAGGCCTGGAAGCCCAGTTCCCAGCACGCCGGAGAGAAGAGAGGGGTTGCGGGCCTGTTACTGGGAAGGACCGAGCGAGCTGCCAGAGCGGCGGAGCTCCAGCTCTGCGCCCAGGCGCGATAGCGCAGAGCCCCGGCCGAGAGGCTGCTCTGGCCTGGGCGAGCCTCGCCCAGCGCTTCCCAGCTTCTAGCGTTCTCGCCCGGGAAGGAGCAGGCTGCGGGAGTGTGGGAGACGTGAGTGGCGCCTGGCTGGCCTCAGCTCCGCTCTGGCCTTCCCTTTGGACCTAGGAGCCAGGCCTCTTTGCAGAAGGCTCAGGGGCCGGGGGTGTGCAAACTGCCAAAGCCTCCCGCAAGCAGAGCTCTTTGTCAGGCAAAGAGAGCGCCCAGGGCTGCACTCCCAAGCGGTTGCTTGGCCGCCCAGACGAAGCGCTGGGCGGAGGGAATCAGGGTCCCAGCGCCCCTGGCTGGGCGAGGCAGCACCACAGCCAGAGGGATCCTCCGTTTGTGCCCAGCAAGTGCCTGCCAGACTGGGCTTCCCTGGAGCTCTCCCCCAGCGTAGAGTGGTGTGGATGTGGTTTGGGGCCTTCCCCGGTGCGTTTGGGCTAGGGAGAGCACAGCCCCAGCGCAGGGGAACCAGGCCCTGAGCAGAGAGCTCCGGGCAAGTGCTCTGTGCCCAGGCCTGGAAGCCCAGTTCCCAGCACGCCGGAGAGAAGAGAGGGGTTGCGGGCCTGTTACTGGGAAGGACCGAGCGAGCTGCCAGAGCGGCGGAGCTCCAGCTCTGCGCCCAGGCGCGATAGCGCAGAGCCCCGGCCGAGAGGCTGCTCTGGCCTGGGCGAGCCTTGCCCAGCGCTTCCCAGCTTCTAGCGTTCTCGCCCGGGAAGAAGCAGGCTGCGGGAATGTGGGAGACGTGAGTGGCGCCTGGCTGGCCTCAGCTCCGCTCTGGCCTTCCCTTTGGACCTAGGAGCCAGGCCTCTTTGCAGAAGGCTCAGGGGCCGGGGGTGTGCAAACTGCCAAAGCCTCCCGCAAGCAGAGCTCTTTGTCAGCAAAGAGAGCGCCCAGGGCTGCACTCCCAAGCGGTTGCTTGGCCGCCCAGACGAAGCGCTGGGCGGAGGGAATCAGGGTCCCAGCGCCCCTGGCTGGGCGAGGCAGCACCACAGCCAGAGGGATCCTCCGTTTGTGCCCAGCAAGCGCCTGCCAGACTGGGCTTCCCTGGAGCTCTCCCCCAGCGTAGAGTGGTGTGGATGTGGTTTGGGGCCTTCCCTGGTGCGTTTGGGCTAGGGAGAGCACAGCCCCAGCGCAGGGGAACCAGTCCCTGAGCAGAGAGCTCCGGGCAAGTGCTCTGTGCCCAGGCCTGGAAGCCCAGTTCCCAGCACGCCGGAGAGAAGAGAGGGGTTGCGGGCCTGTTACTGGGAAGGACCGAGCGAGCTGCCAGAGCGGCGGAGCTCCAGCTCTGCGCCCAGGCGCGATAGCGCAGAGCCCCGGCCGAGAGGCTGCTCTGGCCTGGGCGAGCCTCGCCCAGCGCTTCCCAGCTTCTAGCGTTCTCGCCCGGGAAGGAGCAGGCTGCGGGAGTGTGGGAGACGTGAGTGGCGCCTGGCTGGCCTCAGCTCCGCTCTGGCCTTCCCTTTGGACCTAGGAGCCAGGCCTCTTTGCAGAAGGCTCAGGGGCCGGGGGTGTGCAAACTGCCAAAGCCTCCCGCAAGCAGAGCTCTTTGTCAGGCAAAGACAGCGCCCAGGGCTGCATTCCCAAGCGGTTGCTTGTCCGCCCAGACGAAGCGCTGGGCGGAGGGAATCAGGGTCCCAGCGCCCCTGGCTGGGCGAGGCAGCACCACAGCCAGAGGGATCCTCCGTTTGTGCCCAGCAAGCGCCTGCCAGACTGGGCTTCCCTGGAGCTCTCCCCCAGCGTAGAGTGGTGTGGATGTGGTTTGGGGCCTTCCCCGGTGCGTTTGGGCTAGGGAGAGCACAGCCCCAGCGCAGGGGAACCAGTCCCTGAGCAGCGAGCTCCGGGCAAGTGCTCTGTGCCCAGGCCTGGAAGCCCAGTTCCCAGCACGCCGGAGAGAAGAGAGGGGTTGCGGGCCTGTTACTGGGAAGGACCGAGCGAGCTGCCAGAGCGGCGGAGCTCCAGCTCTGCGCCCAGGCGCGATAGCGCAGAGCCCCGGCCGAGAGGCTGTTCTGGCCTGGGCGAGCCTCGCCCAGCGCTTCCCAGCGTCTAGCGTTCTCGCCCGGGAAGGAGCAGGCTGCGGGAGTGTGGGAGACGTGAGTGGCGCCTGGCTGGCCTCAGCTCCGCTCTGGCCTTCCCTTTGGACCTAGGAGCCAGGCCTCTTTGCAGAAGGCTCAGGGGCCGAAGAAGTGCAAACTGCCAAAGCCTCCGGCAAGCAGAGCTCTTTGTCAGGCAAAGAGAGCGCCCAGGGCTGCACTCCCAAGCGGTTGCTTGGCCGCCCAGACGAAGCGCTGGGCGGAGGGAATCAGGGTCCCAGCGCCCCTGGCTGGGCGAGGCAGCACCACAGCCAGAGGGATCCTCCGTTTGTGCCCAGCAAGCGCCTGCCAGACTGGGCTTCCCTGGAGCTCTCCCCCAGCGTAGAGTGGTGTGGATGTGGTTTGGGGCCTTCCCCGGTGCGTTTGGGCTAGGGAGAGCACAGCCCCAGCGCAGGGGAACCAGGCCCTGAGCAGAGAGCTCCGGGCAAGTGCTCTGTGCCCAGGCCTGGAAGCCCAGTTCCCAGCACGCCGGAGAGAAGAGAGGGGTTGCGGGCCTGTTACTGGGAAGGACCGAGCGAGCTGCCAGAGCGGCGGAGCTCCAGCTCTGCGCCCAGGCGCGATAGCGCAGAGCCCCGGCCGAGAGGCTGCTCTGGCCTGGGCGAGCCTCGCCCAGCGCTTCCCAGCTTCTAGCGTTCTCGCCCGGGAAGGAGCAGGCTGCGGGAGTGTGGGAGACGTGACTGGCGCCTGGCTGGCCTCAGCTCCGCTCTGGCCTTCCCTTTGGACCTAGGAGCCAGGCCTCTTTGCAGAAGGCTCAGGGGCCGGGGGTGTGCAAACTGCCAAAGCCTCCCGCAAGCAGAGCTCTTTGTCAGGCAAAGAGAGCGCCCAGGGCTGCATTCCCAAGCGGTTGCTTGGCCGCCCAGACGAACCGCTGGGCGGAGGGAATCAGGGTCCCAGCGCCCCTGGCTGGGCGAGGCAGCACCACAGCCAGAGGGATCCTCCGTTTGTGCCCAGCAAGCGCCTGCCACACAGGGCTTCCCTGGAGCTCTCCCCCAGCGTAGAGTGGTGTGGATGTGGTTTGGGGCCTTCCCCGGTGCGTTTGGGCTAGGGAGAGCACAGCCCCAGCGCAGGGGAACCAGTCCCTGAGCAGAGAGCTCCTGGCAAGTGCTCTGTGCCCAGGCCTGGAAGCCCAGTTCCCAGCACGCCGGAGAGAAGAGAGGGGTTGCGGGCCTGTTACTGGGAAGGACCGAGCGAGCTGCCAGAGCGGCGGAGCTCCAGCTCTGCGCCCAGGCGCGATAGCGCAGAGCCCCGGCCGAGAGGCTGCTCTGGCCTGGGCGAGCCTCGCCCAGCGCTTCCCAGCTTCTAGCGTTCTCGCCCGGGAAGGAGCAGGCTGCGGGAGTGTGGGAGACGTGACTGGCGCCTGGCTGGCCTCAGCTCCGCTCTGGCCTTCCCTTTGGACCTAGGAGCCAGGCCTCTTTGCAGAAGGCTCAGGGGCCGGGGGTGTGCAAACTGCCAAAGCCTCCCGCAAGCAGAGCTCTTTGTCAGGCAAAGAGAGCGCCCAGGGCTGCATTCCCAAGCGGTTGCTTGGCCGCCCAAACGAAGCGCTGGGGAATCAGGGTCCCAGCGCCCCTGGCTGGGCGAGGCAGCACCACAGCCAGAGGGATCCTCCGTTTGTGCCCAGCAAGCGCCTGCCAGACTGGGCTTCCCTGGAGCTCTCCCCCAGCGTAGAGTGGTGTGGATGTGGTTTGGGGCCTTCCCCGGTGCGTTTGGGCTAGGGAGAGCACAGCCCCAGCGCAGGGGAACCAGTCCCTGAGCAGAGAGCTCCGGGCAAGTGCTCTGTGCCCAGGCCTGGAAGCCCAGTTCCCAGCACGCCGGAGAGAAGAGAGGGGTTGCGGGCCTGTTACTGGGAAGGACCGAGCGAGCTGCCAGAGCGGCGGAGCTCCAGCTCTGCGCCCAGGCGCGATAGCGCAGAGCCCCGGCCGAGAGGCTGCTCTGGCCTGGGCGAGCCTCGCCCAGCGCTTCCCAGCTTCTAGCGTTCTCGCCCGGGAAGGAGCAGGCTGCGGGAGTGTGGGAGACGTGAGTGGCGCCTGGCTGGCCTCAGCTCCGCTCTGGCCTTCCCTTTGGACCTAGGAGCCAGGCCTCTTTGCAGAAGGCTCAGGGGCCGGGGGTGTGCAAACTGCCAAAGCCTCCCGCAAGCAGAGCTCTTTGTCAGGCAAAGACAGCGCCCAGGGCTGCACTCCCAAGCGGTTGCTTGGCCGCCCAGACGAAGCGCTGGGCGGAGGGAATCAGGGTCCCAGCGCCCCTGGCTGGGCGAGGCAGCACCACAGCCAGAGGGATCCTCCGTTTGTGCCCAGCAAGCGCCTGCCAGACTGGGCTTCCCTGGAGCTCTCCCCCAGCGTAGAGTGGTGTGGATGTGGTTTGGGGCCTTCCCCGGTGCGTTTGGGCTAGGGAGAGCACAGCCCCAGCGCAGGGGATCCAGGCCCTGAGCAGAGAGCTCCGGGCAAGTGCTCTGTGCCCAGGCCTGGAAGCCCAGTTCCCAGCACGCCGGAGAGAAGAGAGGGGTTGCGGGCCTGTTACTGGGAAGGACCGAGCGAGCTGCCAGAGCGGCGGAGCTCCAGCTCTGCGCCCAGGCGCGATAGCGCAGAGCCCCGGCCGAGAGGCTGCTCTGGCCTGGGCGAGCCTCGCCCAGCGCTTCCCAGCTTCTAGCGTTCTCGCCCGGGAAGGAGCAGGCTGCGGGAGTGTGGGAGACGTGAGTGGCGCCTGGCTGGCCTCAGCTCCGCTCTGGCCTTCCCTTTGGACCTAGGAGCCAGGCCTCTTTGCAGAAGGCTCAGGGGCCGGGGGTGTGCAAACTGCCAAAGCCTCCCGCAAGCAGAGCTCTTTGTCAGGCAAAGAGAGCGCCCAGGGCTGCACTCCCAAGCGGTTGCTTGGCCGCCCAGACGAACCGCTGGGCGGAGGGAATCAGGGTCCCAGCGCCCCTGGCTGGGCGAGGCAGCACCACAGCCAGAGGGATCCTCCGTTTGTGCCCAGCAAGCGCCTGCCAGACTGGGCTTCCCTGGAGCTCTCCCCCAGCGTAGAGTGGTGTGGATGTGGTTTGGGGCCTTCCCCGGTGCGTTTGGGCTAGGGAGAGCACAGCCCCAGCGCAGGGGAACCAGTCCCTGAGCAGAGAGCTCCGGGCAAGTGCTCTGTGCCCAGGCCTGGAAGCCCAGTTCCCAGCACGCCGGAGAGAAGAGAGGGGTTGCGGGCCTGTTACTGGGAAGGACCGAGCGAGCTGCCAGAGCGGCGGAGCTCCAGCTCTGCGCCCAGGCGCGATAGCACAGAGCCCCGGCCGAGAGGCTGCTCTGGCCTGGGCGAGCCTCGCCCAGCGCTTCCCAGCTTCTAGCGTTCTCGCCCGGGAAGGAGCAGGCTGCGGGAGTGTGGGAGACGTGACTGGCGCCTGGCTGGCCTCAGCTCCGCTCTGGCCTTCCCTTTGGACCTAGGAGCCAGGCCTCTTTGCAGAAGGCTCAGGGGCCGGGGGTGTGCAAACTGCCAAAGCCTCCCGCAAGCAGAGCTCTTTGTCAGGCAAAGAGAGCGCCCAGGGCTGCACTCCCAAGCGGTTGCTTGGCCGCCCAGACGAAGCGCTGGGCGGAGGGAATCAGGGTCCCAGCGCCCCTGGCTGGGCGAGGCAGCACCACAGCCAGAGGGATCCTCCGTTTGTGCCCAGCAAGCGCCTGCCAGACTGGGCTTCCCTGGAGCTCTCCCCCAGCGTAGAGTGGTGTGGATGTGGTTTGGGGCCTTCCCCGGTGCGTTTGGGCTAGGGAGAGCACAGCCCCAGCGCAGGGGAACCAGTCCCTGAGCAGAGAGCTCCGGGCAAGTGCTCTGTGCCCAGGCCTGGAAGCCCAGTTCCCAGCACGCCGGAGAGAAGAGAGGGGTTGCGGGCCTGTTACTGGGAAGGACCGAGCGAGCTGCCAGAGCGGCGGAGCTCCAGCTCTGCGCCCAGGCGCGATAGCGCAGAGCCCCGGCCGAGAGGCTGCTCTGGCCTGGGCGAGCCTCGCCCAGCGCTTCCCAGCTTCTAGCGTTCTCGCCCGGGAAGGAGCAGGCTGCGGGAGTGTGGGAGACGTGAGTGGCGCCTGGCTGGCCTCAGCTCCGCTCTGGCCTTCCCTTTGGACCTAGGAGCCAGGCCTCTTTGCAGAAGGCTCAGGGGCCGGGGGTGTGCAAACTGCCAAAGCCTCCCGCAAGCAGAGCTCTTTGTCAGGCAAAGAGAGCGCCCAGGGCTGCACTCCCAAGCGGTTGCTTGGCCGCCCAGACGAAGCGCTGGGCGGAGGGAATCAGGGTCCCAGCGCCCCTGGCTGGGCGAGGCAGCACCACAGCCAGAGGGATCCTCCGTTTGTGCCCAGCAAGCGCCTGCCAGACTGGGCTTCCCTGGAGCTCTCCCCCAGCGCAGAGTCGTGTGGATGTGGTTTGGGGCCTTCCCCGGTGCGTTTGGGCTAGGGAGAGCACAGCCCCAGCGCAGGGGAACCAGTCCCTGAACAGAGAGCTCCGGGCAAGTGCTCTGTGCCCAGGCCTGGCAGCCCAGTTCCCAGCACGCTGGAGAGAAGAGAGGGGTTGCGGGCCTGTTACTGGGAAGGACCGAGCGAGCTGCCAGAGCGGCGGAGCTCCAGCTCTGCGCCCAGGCGCGATAGCGCAGAGCCCCGGCCGAGAGGCTGCTCTGGCCTGGGCGAGCCTCGCCCAGCGCTTCCCAGCTTCTAGCGTTCTCGCCCGGGAAGGAGCAGGCTGCGGGAGTGTGGGAGACGTGACTGGCGCCTGGCTGGCCTCAGCTCCGCTCTGGCCTTCCCTTTGGACCTAGGAGCCAGGCCTCTTTGCAGAAGGCTCAGGGGCCGGGGGTGTGCAAACTGCCAAAGCCTCCCGCAAGCAGAGCTCTTTGTCAGGCAAAGAGAGCGCCCAGGGCTGCACTCCCAAGCGGTTGCTTGGCCGCCCAGACGAAGCGCTGGGCGGAGGGAATCAGGGTCCCAGCGCCCCTGGCTGGGCGAGGCAGCACCACAGCCAGAGGGATCCTCCGTTTGTGCCCAGCAAGCGCCTGCCAGACTGGGCTTCCCTGGAGCTCTCCCCCAGCGTAGAGTGGTGTGGATGTGGTTTGGGGCCTTCCCCGGTGCGTTTGGGCTAGGGAGAGCACAGCCCCAGCGCAGGGGAACCAGTCCCTGAGCAGAGAGCTCCGGGCAAGTGCTCTGTTCCCAGGCCTGGAAGCCCAGTTCCCAGCACGCCGGAGAGAAGAGAGGGGTTGCGGGCCTGTTACTGGGAAGGACCGAGCGAGCTGCCAGAGCGGCGGAGCTCCAGCTCTGCGCCCAGGCGCGATAGCGCAGAGCCCCGGCCGAGAGGCTGCTCTGGCCTGGGCGAGCCTCGCCCAGCGCTTCCCAGCTTCTAGCGTTCTCGCCCGGGAAGGAGCAGGCTGCGGGAGTGTGGGAGACGTGAGTGGCGCCTGGCTGGCCTCAGCTCCGCTCTGGCCTTCCCTTTGGACCTAGGAGCCAGGCGTCTTTGCAGAAGGCTCAGGGGCCGGGGGTGTGCAAACTGCCAAAGCCTCCCGCAAGCAGAGCTCTTTGTCAGGCAAAGAGAGCTCCCAGGGCTGCACTCCCAAGCGGTTGCTTGGCCGCCCAGACGAAGCGCTGGGCGGAGGGAATCAGGGTCCCAGCGCCCCTGGCTGGGCGAGGCAGCACCACAGCCAGAGGGATCCTCCGTTTGTGCCCAGCAAGCGCCTGCCAGACTGGGCTTCCCTGGAGCTCTCCCCCAGCGTAGAGTGGTGTGGATGTGGTTTGGGGCCTTCCCCGGTGCGTTTGGGCTAGGGAGAGCACAGCCCCAGCGCAGGGGAACCAGTCCCTGAGCAGAGAGCTCCGGGCAAGTGCTCTGTGCCCAGGCCTGGAAGCCCAGTTCCCAGCACGCCGGAGAGAAGAGAGGGGTTGCGGGCCTGTTACTGGGAAGGACCGAGCGAGCTGCCAGAGCGGCGGAGCTCCAGCTCTGCGCCCAGGCGCGATAGCGCAGAGCCCCGGCCGAGAGGCTGCTCTGGCCTGGGCGAGCCTCGCCCAGCGCTTCCCAGCTTCTAGCGTTCTCGCCCGGGAAGGAGCAGGCTGCGGGATTGTGGGAGACGTGCGTGGCGCCTGGCTGGCCTCAGCTCCGCTCTGGCCTTCCCTTTGGACCTAGGAGCCAGGCCTCTTTGCAGAAGGCTCAGGGCCCGGGGGTGTGCAAACTGCCAAAGCCTCCCGCAAGCAGAGCTCTTTGTCAGGCAAAGAGAGCGCCCAGGGCTGCACTCCCAAGCGGTTGCTTGGCCGCCCAGACGAAGCGCTAGGCGGAGGGAATCAGGGTCCCAGCGCCCCTGGCTGGGCGAGGCAGCACCACAGCCAGAGGGATCCTCCGTTTGTGCCCAGCAAGCGCCTGCCAGACTGGGCTTCCCTGGAGCTCTCCCCCAGCGTAGAGTGGTGTGGATGTGGTTTGGGGCCTTCCCCGGTGCGTTTGGGCTAGGGAGAGCACAGCCCCAGCGCAGGGGAACCAGTCCCTGAGCAGAGAGCTCCAGGCAAGTGCTCTGTGCCCAGGCCTGGAAGCCCAGTTCCCAGCACGCCGGAGAGAAGAGAGGGGTTGCGGGCCTGTTACTGGGAAGGACCGAGCGAGCTGCCAGAGCGGCGGAGCTCCAGCTCTGCGCCCAGGCGCGATAGCGCAGAGCCCCGGCCGAGAGGCTGCTCTGGCCTGGGTGAGCCTCGCCCAGCGCTTCCCAGCTTCTAGCGTTCTCGCCCGGGAAGGAGCAGGCTGCGGGAGTGTGGGAGACGTGACTGGCGCCTGGCTGGCCTCAGCTCCGCTCTGGCCTTCCCTTTGGACCTAGGAGCCAGGCCTCTTTGCAGAAGGCTCAGGGGCCGGGGGTGTGCAAACTGCCAAAGCCTCCCGCAAGCAGAGCTCTTTGTCAGGCAAAGAGAGCGCCCAGGGCTGCATTCCCAAGCGGTTGCTTGGCCGCCCAAACGAACCGCTGGGCGGAGGGAATCAGGGTCCCAGCGCCCCTGGCTGGGCGAGGCAGCACCACAGCCAGAGGGATCCTCCGTTTGTGCCCAGCAAGCGCCTGCCAGACTGGGCTTCCCTGGAGCTCTCCCCCAGCGTAGAGTGGTGTGGATGTGGCTTGGGGCCTTCCCCGGTGCGTTTGGGCTAGGGAGAGCACAGCCCCAGCGCAGGGGAACCAGTCCCTGAGCAGAGAGCTCCGGGCAAGTGCTCTGTGCCCAGGCCTGGAAGCCCAGTTCCCAGCACGCCGGAGAGAAGAGAGGGGTTGCGGGCCTGTTACTGGGAAGGACCGAGCGAGCTGCCAGAGCGGCGGAGCTCCAGCTCTGCGCCCAGGCGCGATAGCGCAGAGCCCCGGCCGAGAGGCTGCTCTGGCCTGGGCGAGCCTCGCCCAGCGCTTCCCAGCTTCTAGCGTTCTCGCCCGGGAAGGAGCAGGCTGCGGGAGTGTGGGAGACGTGAGTGGCGCCTGGCTGGCCTCAGCTCCGCTCTGGCCTTCCCTTTGGACCTAGGAGCCAGGCCTCTTTGCAGAAGGCTCAGGGGCCGGGGGTGTGCAAACTGCCAAAGCCTCCTGCAAGCAGAGCTCTTTGTCAGGCAAAGACAGCGCCCAGGGCTGCACTCCCAAGCGGTTGCTTGGCCGCCCAGACGATGCGCTGGGCGGAGGGAACCAGGGTCCCAGCGCCCCTGGCTGGGCGAGGCAGCACCACAGCCAGAGGGATCCTCCGTTTGTGCCCAGCAAGCGCCTGCCAGACTGGGCTTCCCTGGAGCTCACCCCCAGCGTAGAGTGGTGTGGATGTGGTTTGGGGCCTTCCCCGGTGCGTTTGGGCTAGGGAGAGCACAGCCCCAGCGCAGGGGAACCAGTCCCTGAGCAGAGAGCTCCGGGCAAGTGCTCTGTGCCCAGGCCTGGAAGCCCAGTTCCCAGCACGCCGGAGAGAAGAGAGGGGTTGCGGGCCTGTTACTGGGAAGGACCGAGCGAGCTGCCAGAGCGGCGGAGCTCCAGCTCTGCGCCCAGGCGCGATAGCGCAGAGCCCCGGCCGAGAGGCTGCTCTGGCCTGGGCGAGCCTCGCCCAGCGCTTCCCAGCTTCTAGCGTTCTCGCCCGGGAAGGAGCAGGCTGCGGGAGTGTGGGAGACGTGAGTGGCGCCTGGCTGGCCTCAGCTCCGCTCTGGCCTTCCCTTTGGACCTAGGAGCCAGGCCTCTTTGCAGAAGGCTCAGGGGCCGGGGGTGTGCAAACTGCCAAAGCCTCCCGCAAGCAGAGCTCTTTGTCAGGCAAAGACAGCGCCCAGGGCTGCATTCCCAAGCGGTTGCTTGAGGCCCAGACGAAGCGCTGGGCGGAGGGAATCAGGGTCCCAGCGCCCCTGGCTGGGCGAGGCAGCACCACAGCCAGAGGGATCCTCCGTTTGTGCCCAGCAAGCGCCTGCCAGACTGGGCTTCCCTGGAGCTCTCCCCCAGCGTAGAGTGGTGTGGATGTGGTTTGGGGCCTTCCCCGGTGCGTTTGGGCTAGGGAGAGCACAGCCCCAGCGCAGGGGAACCAGTCCCTGAGCAGAGAGCTCCGGGCAAGTGCTCTGTGCCCAGGCCTGGAAGCCCAGTTCCCAGCACGCCGGAGAGAAGAGAGGGGTTGCGGGCCTGTTACTGGGAAGGACCGAGCGAGCTGCCAGAGCGGCGGAGCTCCAGCTCTGCGCCCAGGCGCGATAGCGCAGAGCCCCGGCCGAGAGGCTGCTCTGGCCTGGGCGAGCCTCGCCCAGCGCTTCCCAGCTTCTAGCGTTCTCGCCCGGGAAGGAGCAGGCTGCGGGAGTGTGGGAGACGTGAGTGGCGCCTGGCTGGCCTCAGCTCCGCTCTGGCCTTCCCTTTGGACCTAGGAGCCAGGCCTCTTTGCAGAAGGCTCAGGGGCCGGGGGTGTGCAAACTGCCAAAGCCTCCCGCAAGCAGAGCTCTTTGTCAGGCAAAGAGAGCGCCCAGGGCTGCACTCCCAAGCGGTTGCTTGGCCGCCCAGACGAACCGCTGGGCGGAGGGAATCAGGGTCCCAGCGCCCCTGGCTGGGCGAGGCAGCACCACAGCCAGAGGGATCCTCCGTTTGTGCCCAGCAAGCGCCTGCCAGACTGGGCTTCCCTGGAGCTCTCCCCCAGCGTAGAGTGGTGTGGATGTGGTTTGGGGCCTTCCCCGGTGCGTTTGGGCTAGGGAGAGCACAGCCCCAGCGCAGGGGAACCAGTCCCTGAGCAGAGAGCTCCGGGCAAGTGCTCTGTGCCCAGGCCTGGAAGCCCAGTTCCCAGCACGCCGGAGAGAAGAGAGGGGTTGCGGGCCTGTTACTGGGAAGGACCGAGCGAGCTGCCAGAGCGGCGGAGCTCCAGCTCTGCGCCCAGGCGCGATAGCGCAGAGCCCCGGCCGAGAGGCTGCTCTGGCCTGGGCGAGCCTCGCCCAGCGCTTCCCAGCTTCTAGCGTTCTCGCCCGGGAAGGAGCAGGCTGCGGGAGTGTGGGAGACGTGAGTGGCGCCTGGCTGGCCTCAGCTCCGCTCTGGCCTTCCCTTTGGACCTAGGAGCCAGGCCTCTTTGCAGAAGGCTCAGGGGCCGGGGGTGTGCAAACTGCCAAAGCCTCCCGCAAGCAGAGCTCTTTGTCAGGCAAAGAGAGCGCCCAGGGCTGCACTCCCAAGCGGTTGCTTGGCCGCCCAGACGAAGCGCTAGGCGGAGGGAATCAGGGTCCCAGCGCCCCTGGCTGGGCGAGGCAGCACCACAGCCAGAGGGATCCTCCGTTTGTGCCCAGCAAGCGCCTGCCAGACTGGGCTTCCCTGGAGCTCTCCCCCAGCGTAGAGTGGTGTGGATGTGGTTTGGGGCCTTCCCCGGTGCGTTTGGGCTAGGGAGAGCACAGCCCCAGCGCAGGGGAACCAGTCCCTGAGCAGAGAGCTCCGGGCAAGTGCTCTGTGCCCAGGCCTGGAAGCCCAGTTCCCAGCACGCCGGAGAGAAGAGAGGGGTTGCGGGCCTGTTACTGGGAAGGACCGAGCGAGCTGCCAGAGTGGCGGAGCTTCAGCTCTGCGCCCAGGCGCAATAGCGCAGAGCCCCGGCCGAGAGGCTGCTCTGGCCTGGGCGAGCCTCGCCCAGCGCTTCCCAGCTTCTAGCGTTCTCGCCCGGGAAGGAGCAGGCTGCGGGAGTGTGGGAGACGTGAGTGGCGCCTGGCTGGCCTCAGCTCCGCTCTGGCCTTCCCTTTGGACCTAGGAGCCAGGCCTCTTTGCAGAAGGCTCAGGGGCCGGGGGTGTGCAAACTGCCAAAGCCTCCCGCAAGCAGAGCTCTTTGTCAGGCAAAGAGAGCGCCCAGGGCTGCACTCCCAAGCGGTTGCTTGGCCGCCCAGACGAAGCGCTGGGCGGAGGGAATCAGGGTCCCAGCGCCCCTGGCTGGGCGAGGCAGCACCACAGCCAGAGGGATCCTCCGTTTGTGCCCAGCAAGCGCCTGCCAGACTGGGCTTCCCTGGAGCTCTCCCCCAGGGTAGAGTGGTGTGGATGTGGTTTGGGGCCTTCCCCGGTGCGTTTGGGCTAGGGAGAGCACAGCCCCAGCGCAGGGGAACCAGTCCCTGAGCAGAGAGCTCCGGGCAAGTGCTCTGTGCCCAGGCCTGGAAGCCCAGTTCCCAGCACGCCGGAGAGAAGAGAGGGGTTGCGGGCCTGTTACTGGGAAGGACCGAGCGAGCTGCCACAGCGGCGGAGCTCCAGCTCTGCGCCCAGGCGCGATAGCGCAGAGCCCCGGCCGAGAGGCTGCTCTGGCCTGGGTGAGCCTCGCCCAGCGCTTCCCAGCTTCTAGCGTTCTCGCCCGGGAAGGAGCAGGCTGCGGGAGTGTGGGAGACGTGAGTGGCGCCTGGCTGGCCTCAGCTCCGCTCTGGCCTTCCCTTTGGACCTAGGAGCCAGGCCTCTTTGCAGAAGGCTCAGGGCCCGGGGGTGTGCAAACTGCCAAAGCCTCCCGCAAGCAGAGCTCTTTGTCAGGCAAAGAGAGCGCCCAGGGCTGCAGTCCCAAGCGGTTGCTTGGCCGCCCAGACGAAGCGCTGGGCGGAGGGAATCAGGGTCCCAGCGCCCCTGGCTGGGCGAGGCAGCACCACAGCCAGAGGGATCCTCCGTTTGTGCCCAGCAAGCGCCTGCCAGACTGGGCTTCCCTGGAGCTCTCCCCCAGCGTAGAGTGGTGTGGATGTGGTTTGGGGCCTTCCCCGGTGCGTTTGGGCTAGGGAGAGCACAGCCCCAGCGCAGGGGAACCAGTCCCTGAGCAGAGAGCTCCGGGCAAGTGCTCTGTGCCCAGGCCTGGAAGCCCAGTTCCCAGCACGCCGGAGAGAAGAGAGGGGTTGCGGGCCTGTTACTGGGAAGGACCGAGCAAGCTGCCAGAGCAGCGGAGCTCCAGCTCTGCGCCCAGGCGCGATAGCGCAGAGCCCCGGCCGAGAGGCTGCTCTGGCCTGGGCGAGCCTCGCCCAGCGCTTCCCAGCTTCTAGCGTTCTCGCCCGGGAAGGAGCAGGCTGCGGGAGTGTGGGAGACGTGAGTGGCGCCTGGCTGGCCTCAGCTCCGCTCTGGCCTTCCCTTTGGACCTAGGAGCCAGGCCTCTTTGCAGAAGGCTCAGGGGCCGGGGGTGTGCAAACTGCCAAAGCCTCCCGCAAGCAGAGCTCTTTGTCAGGCAATGAGAGCGCCCAGGGCTGCACTCCCAAGCGGTTGCTTGGCAGTCCAGACGAAGCGCTGGGCGGAGGGAATCAGGGTCCCAGCGCCCCTGGCTGGGCGAGGCAGCACCACAGCCAGAGGGATCCTCCGTTTGTGCCCAGCAAGCGCCTGCCAGACTGGGCTTCCCTGGAGCTCTCCCCCAGCGTAGAGTGGTGTGGATGTGGTTTGGGGCCTTCCCCGGTGCGTTTGGGCTAGGGAGAGCACAGCCCCAGCGCAGGGGAACCAGTCCCTGAGCAGAGAGCTCCGGGCAAGTGCTCTGTGCCCAGGCCTGGAAGCCCAGTTCCCTGCACGCCGGAGAGAAGAGAGGGGTTGCGGGCCTGTTACTGGGAAGGACCGAGCGAGCTGCCAGAGCGGCGGAGCTCCAGCTCTGCGCCCAGGCGCGATAGCGCAGAGCCCCGGCCGAGAGGCTGCTCTGGCCTGGGCGAGCCTCGCCCAGCGCTTCCCAGCTTCTAGCGTTCTCGCCCGGGAAGGAGCAGGCTGCGGGAGTGTGGGAGACGTGAGTGGCGCCTGGCTGGCCTCAGCTCCGCTCTGGCCTTCCCTTTGGACCTAGGAGCCAGGCCTCTTTGCAGAAGGCTCAGGGGCCGGGGGTGTGCAAACTGCCAAAGCCTCCCGCAAGCAGAGCTCTTTGTCAGGCAAAGAGAGCGCCCAGGGCTGCATTCCCAAGCGGTTGCTTGGCCGCCCAGACGAAGCGCTGGGCGGAGGGAATCAGGCTCCCAGCGCCCCTGGCTGGGCGAGGCAGCACCACAGCCAGAGGGATCCTCCGTTTGTGCCCAGCAAGCGCCTGCCACACAGGGCTTCCCTGGAGCTCTCCCCCAGCGTAGAGTGGTGTGGATGTGGTTTGGGGCCTTCCCCGGTGCGTTTGGGCTAGGGAGAGCACAGCCCCAGCGCAGGGGAACCAGTCCCTGAGCAGAGAGCTCCGGGCAAGTGCTCTGTGCCCAGGCCTGGAAGCCCAGTTCCCAGCACGCCGGAGAGAAGAGAGGGGTTGCGGGCCTGTTACTGGGAAGGACCGAGCGAGCTGCCAGAGTGGCGGAGCTCCAGCTCTGCGCCCAGGCGCGATAGCGCAGAGCCCCGGCCAAGAGGCTGCTCTGGCCTGGGCGAGCCTCGCCCAGCGCTTCCCAGCTTCTAGCGTTCTCGCCCGGGAAGGAGCAGGCTGCGGGAGTGTGGGAGACGTGAGTGGCGCCTGGCTGGCCTCAGCTCCGCTCTGGCCTTCCCTTTGGACCTAGGAGCCAGGCCTCTTTGCAGAAGGCTCAGGGGCCGGGGGTGTGCAAACTGCCAAAGCCTCCCGCAAGCAGAGCTCTTTGTCAGGAAAAGAGAGCGCCCAGGTCTGCATTCCCAAGCGGTGGCTTGGCCGCACAGACGAGCGGAGGGAATCAGGGTCCCAGCGCCCCTGGCTGGGCGAGGCAGCACCACAGCCAGAGGGATCCTCCGTTTGTGCCCAGCAAGCGCCTGCCAGACTGGGCTTCCCTGGAGCTCTCCCCCAGCGTAGAGTGGTGTGGATGTGGTTTGGGGCCTTCCCCGGTGCGTTTGGGCTAGGGAGAGCACAGCCCCAGCGCAGGGGAACCAGTCCCTGAGCAGAGAGCTCCGGGCAAGTGCTCTGTGCCCAGGCCTGGAAGCCCAGTTCCCAGCACGCCGGAGAGAAGAGAGGGGTTGCGGGCCTGTTACTGGGAAGGACCGAGCGAGCTGCCAGAGCGGCGGAGCTCCAGCTCTGCGCCCAGGCGCGATAGCGCAGAGCCCCGGCCGAGAGGCTGCTCTGGCCTGGGCGAGCCTCGCCCAGCGCTTCCCAGCTTCTAGCGTTCTCGCCCGGGAAGGAGCAGGCTGCGGGAGTGTGGGAGACGTGAGTGGCGCCTGGCTGGCCTCAGCTCCGCTCTGGCCTTCCCTTTGGACCTAGGAGCCAGGCCTCTTTGCAGAAGGCTCAGGGGCCGGGGATGTGCAAACTGCCAAAGCCTCCCGCAAGCAGAGCTCTTTGTCAGGCAAAGAGAGCCCCCAGGGCTGCATTCCCAAGCGGTTGCTTGGCCGCCCAGACGAAGCGCTGGGCGGAGGGAATCAGGGTCCCAGCGCCCCTGGCTGGGCGAGGCAGCACCACAGCCAGAGGGATCCTCCGTTTGTGCCCAGCAAGCGCCTGCCAGACTGGGCTTCCCTGGAGCTCTCCCCCAGCGTAGAGTGGTGTGGATGTGGTTTGGGGCCTTCCCCGGTGCGTTTGGGCTAGGGAGAGCACAGCCCCAGCGCAGGGGAACCAGTCCCTGAGCAGAGAGCTCCAGGCAAGTGCTCTGTGCCCAGGCCTGGAAGCCCAGTTCCCAGCACGCCGGAGAGAAGAGAGGGGTTGCGGGCCTGTTACTGGGAAGGACCGAGCGAGCTGCCAGAGTGGCGGAGCTCCAGCTCTGCGCCCAGGCGCGATAGCGCAGAGCCCCGGCCGAGAGGCTGCTCTGGCCTGGGCGAGCCTCGCCCAGCGCTTCCCAGCTTCTAGCGTTCTCGCCCGGGAAGGAGCAGGCTGCGGGAGTGTGGGAGACGTGAGTGGCGCCTGGCTGGCCTCAGCTCCGCTCTGGCCTTCCCTTTGGACCTAGGAGCCAGGCCTCTTTGCAGAAGGCTCAGGGGCCGGGGGTGTGCAAACTGCCAAAGCCTCCCGCAAGCAGAGCTCTTTGTCAGGCAAAGAGAGCGCCCAGGGCTGCATTCCCAAGCGGTTGCTTGGCCGCCCAGACGAAGCGCTGGGCGGAGGGAATAAGGCTCCCAGCGCCCCTGGCTGGGCGAGGCAGCACCACAGCCAGAGGGATCCTCCGTTTGTGCCCAGCAAGCGCCTGCCACACAGGGCTTCCCTGGAGCTCTCCCCCAGCGTAGAGTGGTGTGGATGTGGTTTGGGGCCTTCCCCGGTGCGTTTGGGCTAGGGAGAGCACAGCCCCAGCGCAGGGGAACCAGTCCCTGAGCAGAGAGCTCCGGGCAAGTGCTCTGTGCCCAGGCCTGGAAGCCCAGTTCCCAGCACGCCGGAGAGAAGAGAGGGGTTGCGGGCCTGTTACTGGGAAGGACCGAGCGAGCTGCCAGAGCGGCGGAGCTCCAGCTCTGCGCCCAGGCGCGATAGCGCAGAGCCCCGGCCGAGAGGCTGCTCTGGCCTGGGCGAGCCTCGCCCAGCGCTTCCCAGCTTCTAGCGTTCTCGCCCGGGAAGGAGCAGGCTGCGGGAGTGTGGGAGACGTGAGTGGCGCCTGGCTGGCCTCAGCTCCGCTCTGGCCTTCCCTTTGGACCTAGGAGCCAGGCCTCTTTGCAGAAGGCTCAGGGGCCGGGGGTGTGCAAACTGCCAAAGCCTCCCGCAAGCAGAGCTCTTTGTCAGGCAAAGAGAGCGCCCAGGGCTGCATTCCCAAGCGGTTGCTTGGCCGCCCAGACGAAGCGCTGGGCGGAGGGAATCAGGGTCCCAGCGCCCCTGGCTGGGCGAGGCAGCACCACAGCCAGAGGGATCCTCCATTTGTGCCCAGCAAGCGCCTGCCAGACTGGGCTTCCCTGGAGCTCTCCCCCAGCGTAGAGTGGTGTGGATGTCGTTTGGGGCCTTACCCGGTGCGTTTGGGCTAGGGAGAGCACAGCCCCAGCGCAGGGGAACCAGTCCCTGAGCAGAGAGCTCCGGGCAAGTGCTCTGTGCCCAGGCCTGGAAGCCCAGTTCCCAGCACGCCGGAGAGAAGAGAGGGGTTGCGGGCCTGTTACTGGGAAGGACCGAGCGAGCTGCCAGAGCGGCGGAGCTCCAGCTCTGCGCCCAGGCGCGATAGCGCAGAGCCCCGGCCGAGAGGCTGCTCTGGCCTGGGCGAGCCTCGCCCAGCGCTTCCCAGCTTCTAGCGTTCTCGCCCGGGAAGGAGCAGGCTGCGGGAGTGTGGGAGACGTGACTGGCGCCTGGCTGGCCTCAGCTCCGTTCTGGCCTTCCCTTTGGACCTAGGAGCCAGGCCTCTTTGCAGAAGGCTCAGGGGCCGGGGGTGTGCAAACTGCCAAACCCTCCCGCAAGCAGAGCTCTTTGTCAGGCAAAGAGAGCGCCAGGGCTGCATTCCCAAGCGGTTGCTTGGCGGCCCAGACGAAGCGCTGGGCGGAGGGAATCAGGGTCCCAGCGCCCCTGGCTGGGCGAGGCAGCACCACAGCCAGAGGGATCCTCCGTTTGTGCCCAGCAAGCGCCTGCCACACAGGGCTTCCCTGGAGCTCTCCCCCAGCGTAGAGTGGTGTGGATGTGGTTTGGGGCCTTCCCCGGTGCGTTTGGGCTAGGGAGAGCACAGACCCAGCGCAGGGGAACCAGTCCCTGAGCAGAGAGCTCCGGGCAAGTGCTCTGTGCCCAGGCCTGGAAGCCCAGTTCCCAGCACGCCGGAGAGAAGAGAGGGGTTGCGGGCCTGTTACTGGGAAGGACCGAGCGAGCTGCCAGAGCGGCGGAGCTCCAGCTCTGCGCCCAGGCGCGATAGCGCAGAGCCCCGGCCGAGAGGCTGCTCTGGCCTGGGCGAGCCTCGCCCAGCGCTTCCCAGCTTCTAGCGTTCTCGCCCGGGAAGGAGCAGGCTGCGGGAGTGTGGGAGACGTGAGTGGCGCCTGGCTGGCCTCAGCTCCGCTCTGGCCTTCCCTTTGGACCTAGGAGCCAGGCCTCTTTGCAGAAGGCTCAGGGGCCGGGGGTGTGCAAACTGCCAAAGCCTCCCGCAAGCAGAGCTCTTTGTCAGGCAAAGAGAGCGCCCAGGTCTGCATTCCCAAGCGGTGGCTTGGCCGCACAGACGAGCGGAGGGAATCAGGGTCCCAGCGCCCCTGGCTGGGCGAGGCAGCACCACAGCCAGAGGGATCCTCCGTTTGTGCCCAGCAAGCGCCTGCCAGACTGGGCTTCCCTGGAGCTCTCCCCCAGCGTAGAGTGGTGTGGATGTGGTTTGGGGCCTTCCCCGGTGCGTTTGGGCTAGGGAGAGCACAGCCCCAGCGCAGGGGAACCAGTCCCTGAGCAGAGAGCTCCGGGCAAGTGCTCTGTGCCCAGGCCTGGAAGCCCAGTTCCCAGCACGCCGGAGAGAAGAGAGGGGTTGCGGGCCTGTTACTGGGAAGGACCGAGCGAGCTGCCAGAGCGGCGGAGCTCCAGCTCTGCGCCCAGGCGCGATAGCGCAGAGCCCCGGCCGAGAGGCTGCTCTGGCCTGGGCGAGCCTCGCCCAGCGCTTCCCAGCTTCTAGCGTTCTCGCCCGGGAAGGAGCAGGCTGCGGGAGTGTGGGAGACGTGAGTGGCGCCTGGCTGGCCTCAGCTCCGCTCTGGCCTTCCCTTTGGACCTAGGAGCCAGGCCTCTTTGCAGAAGGCTCAGGGGCCGGGGATGTGCAAACTGCCAAAGCCTCCCGCAAGCAGAGCTCTTTGTCAGGCAAAGAGAGCCCCCAGGGCTGCATTCCCAAGCGGTTGCTTGGCCGCCCAGACGAAGCGCTGGGCGGAGGGAATCAGGGTCCCAGCGCCCCTGGCTGGGCGAGGCAGCACCACAGCCAGAGGGATCCTCCGTTTGTGCCCAGCAAGCGCCTGCCAGACTGGGCTTCCCTGGAGCTCTCCCCCAGCGTAGAGTGGTGTGGATGTGGTTTGGGGCCTTCCCCGGTGCGTTTGGGCTAGGGAGAGCACAGCCCCAGCGCAGGGGAACCAGTCCCTGAGCAGAGAGCTCCGGGCAAGTGCTCTGTGCCCAGGCCTGCAAGCCCAGTTCCCAGCACGCCGGAGAGAAGAGAGGGGTTGCGGGCCTGTTACTGGGAAGGACCGAGCGAGCTGCCAGAGTGGCGGAGCTCCAGCTCTGCGCCCAGGCGCGATAGCGCAGAGCCCCGGCCGAGAGGCTGCTCTGGCCTGGGCGAGCCTCGCCCAGCGCTTCCCAGCTTCTAGCGTTCTCGCCCGGGAAGGAGCAGGCTGCGGGAGTGTGGGAGACGTGAGTGGCGCCTGGCTGGCCTCAGCTCCGCTCTGGCCTTCCCTTTGGACCTAGGAGCCAGGCCTCTTTGCAGAAGGCTCAGGGGCCGGGGGTGTGCAAACTGCCAAAGCCTCCCGCAAGCAGAGCTCTTTGTCAGGCAAAGAGAGCGCCCAGGGCTGCATTCCCAAGCGGTGGCTTGGCCGCACAGACGAGCGCAAGGAATCAGGGTCCCAGCGCCCCTGGCTGGGCGAGGCAGCACCACAGCCAGAGGGATCCTCCGTTTGTGCCCAGCAAGCGCCTGCCAGACTGGGCTTCCCTGGAGCTCTCCCCCAGCGTAGAGTGGTGTGGATGTGGTTTGGGGCCTTCCCCGGTGCGTTTGGGCTAGGGAGAGCACAGCCCCAGCGCAGGGGAACCAGTCCCTGAGCAGAGAGCTCCGGGCAAGTGCTCTGTGCCCAGGCCTGGAAGCCCAGTTCCCAGCACGCCGGAGAGAAGAGAGGGGTTGCGGGCCTGTTACTGGGAAGGACCGAGCGAGCTGCCAGAGCGGCGGAGCTCCAGCTCTGCGCCCAGGCGCGATAGCGCAGAGCCCCGGCCGAGAGGCTGCTCTGGCCTGGGCGAGCCTCGCCCAGCGCTTCCCAGCTTCTAGCGTTCTCGCCCGGGAAGGAGCAGGCTGCGGGAGTGTGGGAGACGTGAGTGGCGCCTGGCTGGCCTCAGCTCCGCTCTGGCCTTCCCTTTGGACCTAGGAGCCAGGCCTCTTTGCAGAAGGCTCAGGGGCCGGGGGTGTGCAAACTGCCAAAGCCTCCCGCAAGCAGAGCTCTTTGTCAGGCAAAGAGAGCGCCAGGGCTGCATTCCCAAGCGGTTGCTTGGCGGCCCAGACGAAGCGCTGGGCGGAGGGAATCAGGGTCCCAGCGCCCCTGGCTGGGCGAGGCAGCACCACAGCCAGAGGGATCCTCCGTTTGTGCCCAGCAAGCGCCTGCCACACAGGGCTTCCCTGGAGCTCTCCCCCAGCGTAGAGTGGTGTGGATGTGGTTTGGGGCCTTCCCCGGTGCGTTTGGGCTAGGGAGAGCACAGCCCCAGCGCAGGGGAACCAGTCCCTGAGCAGAGAGCTCCGGGCAAGTGCTCTGTGCCCAGGCCTGGAAGCCCAGTTCCCAGCACGCCGGAGAGAAGAGAGGGGTTGCGGGCCTGTTACTGGGAAGGACCGAGCGAGCTGCCAGAGCGGCGGAGCTCCAGCTCTGCGCCCAGGCGCGATAGCGCAGAGCCCAGGCCGAGAGGCTGCTCTGGCCTGGGCGAGCCTCGCCCAGCGCTTCCCAGCTTCTAGCGTTTTCGCCCGGGAAGGAGCAGGCTGCGGGAGTGTGGGAGACGTGAGTGGCGCCTGGATGGCCTCAGGTCCGCTCTGGCCTTCCCTTTGGACCTAGGAGCCAGGCCTCTTTGCAGAAGGCTCAGGGCCCGGGGGTGTGCAAACTGCCAAAGCCTCCCGCAAGCAGAGCTCTTTGTCAGGCAAAGAGAGCGCCCAGGGCTGCACTCCCAAGCGGTTGCTTGGCCGCCCAGACGAAGCGCTGGGCGGAGGGAATCAGGGTCCCAGCGCCCCTGGCTGGGCGAGGCAGCACCACAGCCAGAGGGATCCTCCGTTTGTGCCCAGCAAGCGCCTGCCAGACTGGGCTTCCCTGGAGCTCTCCCCCAGCGTAGAGTGGTGTGGATGTGGTTTGGGGCCTTCCCCGGTGCCTTTGGGCTAGGGAGAGCACAGCCCCAGCGCAGGGGAACCAGTCCCTGAGCAGAGAGCTCCGGGCAAGTGCTCTGTGCCCAGGCCTGGAAGCCCAGTTCCCAGCACGCCGGAGAGAAGAGAGGGGTTGCGGGCCTGTTACTGGGAAGGACCGAGCGAGCTGCCAGAGCGGCGGAGCTCCAGCTCTGCGCCCAGGCGCGATAGCGCAGAGCCCCGGCCGAGAGGCTGCTCTGGCCTGGGCGAGCCTCGCCCAGCGCTTCCCAGCTTCTAGCGTTCTCGCCCGGGAAGGAGCAGGCTGCGGGAGTGTGGGAGACGTGAGTGGCGCCTGGCTGGCCTCAGCTCCGCTCTGGCCTTCCCTTTGGACCTAGGAGCCAGGCCTCTTTGCAGAAGGCTCAGGGGCCGGGGGTGTGCAAACTGCCAAAGCCTCCCGCAAGCAGAGCTCTTTGTCAGGCAAAGAGAGCGCCCAGGTCTGCATTCCCAAGCGGTGGCTTGGCCGCACAGACGAGCGGAGGGAATCAGGGTCCCAGCGCCCCTGGCTGGGCGAGGCAGCACCACAGCCAGAGGGATCCTCCGTTTGTGCCCAGCAAGCGCCTGCCAGACTGGGCTTCCCTGGAGCTCTCCCCCAGCGTAGAGTGGTGTGGATGTGGTTTGGGGCCTTCCCCGGTGCGTTTGGGCTAGGGAGAGCACAGCCCCAGCGCAGGGGAACCAGTCCCTGAGCAGAGAGCTCCGGGCAAGTGCTCTGTGCCCAGGCCTGGAAGCCCAGTTCCCAGCACGCCGGAGAGAAGAGAGGGGTTGCGGGCCTGTTACTGGGAAGGACCGAGCGAGCTGCCAGAGCGGCGGAGCTCCAGCTCTGCGCCCAGGCGCGATAGCGCAGAGCCCCGGCCGAGAGGCTGCTCTGGCCTGGGCGAGCCTCGCCCAGCGCTTCCCAGCTTCTAGCGTTCTCGCCCGGGAAGGAGCAGGCTGCGGGAGTGTGGGAGACGTGAGTGGCGCCTGGCTGGCCTCAGCTCCGCTCTGGCCTTCCCTTTGGACCTAGGAGCCAGGCCTCTTTGCAGAAGGCTCAGGGGCCGGGGATGTGCAAACTGCCAAAGCCTCCCGCAAGCAGAGCTCTTTGTCAGGCAAAGAGAGCGCCCAGGGCTGCATTCCCAAGCGGTTGCTTGGCCGCCCAGACGAAGCGCTGGGCGGAGGGAATCAGGGTCCCAGCGCCCCTGGCTGGGCGAGGCAGCACCACAGCCAGAGGGATCCTCCGTTTGTGCCCAGCAAGCGCCTGCCAGACTGGGCTTCCCTGGAGCTCTCCCCCAGCGTAGAGTGGTGTGGATGTGGTTTGGGGCCTTCCCCGGTGCGTTTGGGCTAGGGAGAGCACAGCCCCAGCGCAGGGGAACCAGTCCCTGAGCAGAGAGCTCCGGGCAAGTGCTCTGTGCCCAGGCCTGCAAGCCCAGTTCCCAGCACGCCGGAGAGAAGAGAGGGGTTGCGGGCCTGTTACTGGGAAGGACCGAGCGAGCTGCCAGAGTGGCGGAGCTCCAGCTCTGCGCCCAGGCGCGATAGCGCAGAGCCCCGGCCGAGAGGCTGCTCTGGCCTGGGCGAGCCTCGCCCAGCGCTTCCCAGCTTCTAGCGTTCTCGCCCGGGAAGGAGCAGGCTGCGGGAGTGTGGGAGACGTGAGTGGCGCCTGGCTGGCCTCAGCTCCGCTCTGGCCTTCCCTTTGGACCTAGGAGCCAGGCCTCTTTGCAGAAGGCTCAGGGGCCGGGGGTGTGCAAACTGCCAAAGCCTCCCGCAAGCAGAGCTCTTTGTCAGGCAAAGAGAGCGCCCAGGGCTGCATTCCCAAGCGGTGGCTTGGCCGCACAGACGAGCGCAAGGAATCAGGGTCCCAGCGCCCCTGGCTGGGCGAGGCAGCACCACAGCCAGAGGGATCCTCCGTTTGTGCCCAGCAAGCGCCTGCCAGACTGGGCTTCCCTGGAGCTCTCCCCCAGCGTAGAGTGGTGTGGATGTGGTTTGGGGCCTTCCCCGGTGCGTTTGGGCTAGGGAGAGCACAGCCCCAGCGCAGGGGAACCAGTCCCTGAGCAGAGAGCTCCGGGCAAGTGCTCTGTGCCCAGGCCTGGAAGCCCAGTTCCCAGCACGCCGGAGAGAAGAGAGGGGTTGCGGGCCTGTTACTGGGAAGGACCGAGCGAGCTGCCAGAGCGGCGGAGCTCCAGCTCTGCGCCCAGGCGCGATAGCGCAGAGCCCCGGCCGAGAGGCTGCTCTGGCCTGGGCGAGCCTCGCCCAGCGCTTCCCAGCTTCTAGCGTTCTCGCCCGGGAAGGAGCAGGCTGCGGGAGTGTGGGAGACGTGAGTGGCGCCTGGCTGGCCTCAGCTCCGCTCTGGCCTTCCCTTTGGACCTAGGAGCCAGGCCTCTTTGCAGAAGGCTCAGGGGCCGGGGGTGTGCAAACTGCCAAAGCCTCCCGCAAGCAGAGCTCTTTGTCAGGCAAAGAGAGCGCCAGGGCTGCATTCCCAAGCGGTTGCTTGGCGGCCCAGACGAAGCGCTGGGCGGAGGGAATCAGGGTCCCAGCGCCCCTGGCTGGGCGAGGCAGCACCACAGCCAGAGGGATCCTCCGTTTGTGCCCAGCAAGCGCCTGCCACACAGGGCTTCCCTGGAGCTCTCCCCCAGCGTAGAGTGGTGTGGATGTGGTTTGGGGCCTTCCCCGGTGCGTTTGGGCTAGGGAGAGCACAGCCCCAGCGCAGGGGAACCAGTCCCTGAGCAGAGAGCTCCGGGCAAGTGCTCTGTGCCCAGGCCTGGAAGCCCAGTTCCCAGCACGCCGGAGAGAAGAGAGGGGTTGCGGGCCTGTTACTGGGAAGGACCGAGCGAGCTGCCAGAGCGGCGGAGCTCCAGCTCTGCGCCCAGGCGCGATAGCGCAGAGCCCAGGCCGAGAGGCTGCTCTGGCCTGGGCGAGCCTCGCCCAGCGCTTCCCAGCTTCTAGCGTTCTCGCCCGGGAAGGAGCAGGCTGCGGGAGTGTGGGAGACGTGAGTGGCGCCTGGATGGCCTCAGGTCCGCTCTGGCCTTCCCTTTGGACCTAGGAGCCAGGCCTCTTTGCAGAAGGCTCAGGGCCCGGGGGTGTGCAAACTGCCAAAGCCTCCCGCAAGCAGAGCTCTTTGTCAGGCAAAGAGAGCGCCCAGGGCTGCACTCCCAAGCGGTTGCTTGGCCGCCCAGACGAAGCGCTGGGCGGAGGGAATCAGGGTCCCAGCGCCCCTGGCTGGGCGAGGCAGCACCACAGCCAGAGGGATCCTCCGTTTGTGCCCAGCAAGCGCCTGCCAGACTGGGCTTCCCTGGAGCTCTCCCCCAGCGTAGAGTGGTGTGGATGTGGTTTGGGGCCTTCCCCGGTGCCTTTGGGCTAGGGAGAGCACAGCCCCAGCGCAGGGGAACCAGTCCCTGAGCAGAGAGCTCCGGGCAAGTGCTCTGTGCCCAGGCCTGGAAGCCCAGTTCCCAGCACGCCGGAGAGAAGAGAGGGGTTGCGGGCCTGTTACTGGGAAGGACCGAGCGAGCTGCCAGAGCGGCGGAGCTCCAGCTCTGCGCCCAGGCGCGATAGCGCAGAGCCCCGGCCGAGAGGCTGCTCTGGCCTGGGCGAGCCTCGCCCAGCGCTTCCCAGCTTCTAGCGTTCTCGCCCGGGAAGGAGCAGGCTGCGGGAGTGTGGGAGACGTGAGTGGCGCCTGGCTGGCCTCAGCTCCGCTCTGGCCTTCCCTTTGGACCTAGGAGCCAGGCCTCTTTGCAGAAGGCTCAGGGGCCGGGGGTGTGCAAACTGCCAAAGCCTCCCGCAAGCAGAGCTCTTTGTCAGGCAAAGAGAGCGCCCAGGGCTGCATTCCCAAGCGGTGGCTTGGCCGCACAGACGAGCGGAGGGAATCAGGGTCCCAGCGCCCCTGGCTGGGCGAGGCAGCACCACAGCCAGAGGGATCCTCCGTTTGTGCCCAGCAAGCGCCTGCCAGACTGGGCTTCCCTGGAGCTCTCCCCCAGCGTAGAGTGGTGTGGATGTGGTTTGGGGCCTTCCCCGGTGCGTTTGGGCTAGGGAGAGCACAGCCCCAGCGCAGGGGAACCAGTCCCTGAGCAGAGAGCTCCGGGCAAGTGCTCTGTGCCCAGGCCTGGAAGCCCAGTTCCCAGCACGCCGGAGAGAAGAGAGGGGTTGCGGGCCTGTTACTGGGAAGGACCGAGCGAGCTGCCAGAGCGGCGGAGCTCCAGCTCTGCGCCCAGGCGCGATAGCGCAGAGCCCCGGCCGAGAGGCTGCTCTGGCCTGGGCGAGCCTCGCCCAGCGCTTCCCAGCTTCTAGCGTTCTCGCCCGGGAAGGAGCAGGCTGCGGGAGTGTGGGAGACGTGACTGGCGCCTGGCTGGCCTCAGCTCCGCTCTGGCCTTCCCTTTGGACCTAGGAGCCAGGCCTCTTTGCTGAAGGCTCAGGGGCCGGGGGTGTGCAAACTGCCAAAGCCTCCCGCAAGCAGAGCTCTTTGTCAGGCAAAGAGAGCGCCCAGGGCTGCAGTCCCAAGCGGTTGCTTGGCCGCCCAGACGAACCCCTGGGAGCAGGGAAACAGGGTCCCAGCGCCCCTGGCTGGGCGAGGCAGCACCACAGCCAGAGGGATCCTCCGTTTGTGCCCAGAAAGCGCCTGCCAGACTGGGCTTCCCTGGAGCTCTCCCCCAGCGTAGAGTGGTGTGGATGTGGTTTGGGGCCTTCCCCGGTGCGTTTGGGCTAGGGAGAGCACAGCCCCAGCGCAGGGGAACCAGTCCCTGAGCAGAGAGCTCCGGGCAAGTGCTCTGTGCCCAGGCCTGGAAGCCCAGTTCCCAGCACGCCGGAGAGAAGAGAGGGGTTGCGGGCCTGTTACTGGGAAGGACCGAGCGAGCTGCCAGAGCGGCGGAGCTCCAGCTCTGCGCCCAGGCGCGATAGCGCAGAGCCCTGGCCGAGAGGCTGCTCTGGCCTGGGCGAGCCTCGCCCAGCGTTTCCCAGCTTCTAGCGTTCTCGCCCGGGAAGGAGCAGGCTGCGGGAGTGTGGGAGACGTGACTGGCGCCTGGCTGGCCTCAGCTCCGCTCTGGCCTTCCCTTTGGACCTAGGAGCCAGGCCTCTTTGCAGAAGGCTCAGGGGCCGGGGGTGTGCAAACTGCCAAAGCCTCCCGCAAGCAGAGCTCTTTGTCAGGCAAAGAGAGCGCCCAGGGCTGCACTCCCAAGCGGTTGCTTGGCCGCCCAGACGAAGCGCTGGGCGGAGGGAATCAGGGTCCCAGCGCCCCTGGCTGGGCGAGGCAGCACCACAGCCAGAGGGATCCTCCGTTTGTGCCCAGCAAGCGCCTGCCAGACTGGGCTTCCCTGGAGCTCTCCCCCAGCGTAGAGTGGTGTGGATGTGGTTTGGGGCCTTCCCCGGTGCCTTTGGGCTAGGGAGAGCACAGCCCCAGCGCAGGGGAACCAGGCCCTGAGCAGAGAGCTCCGGGCAAGTGCTCTGTGCCCAGGCCTGGAAGCCCAGTTCCCAGCACGCCGGAGAGAAGAGAGGGGTTGCGGGCCTGTTACTGGGAAGGACCGAGCGAGCTTCCAGAGCGGCGGAGCTCCAGCTCTGCGCCCAGGCGCGATAGCGCAGAGCCCCGGCCGAGAGGCTGCTCTGGCCTGGGCGAGCCTCGCCCAGCGCTTCCCAGCTTCTAGCGTTCTCGCCCGGGAAGGAGCAGGCTGCGGGAGTGTGGGAGACGTGACTGGCGCCTGGCTGGCCTCAGCTCCGCTCTGGCCTTCCCTTTGGACCTAGGAGCCAGGCCTCTTTGCTGAAGGCTCAGGGGCCGGGGGTGTGCAAACTGCCAAAGCCTCCCGCAAGCAGAGCTCTTTGTCAGGCAAAGAGAGCGCCCAGGGCTGCACTCCCAAGCGGTTGCTTGGCCGCCCAGACGAACCCCTGGGAGCAGGGAAACAGGGTCCCAGCGCCCCTGGCTGGGCGAGGCAGCACCACAGCCAGAGGGATCCTCCGTTTGTGCCCAGAAAGCGCCTGCCAGACTGGGCTTCCCTGGAGCTCTCCCCCAGCGTAGAGTGGTGTGGATGTGGTTTGGGGCCTTCCCCGGTGCGTTTGGGCTAGGGAGAGCACAGCCCCAGCGCAGGGGAACCAGTCCCTGAGCAGAGAGCTCCGGGCAAGTGCTCTGTGCCCAGGCCTGGAAGCCCAGTTCCCAGCACGCCGGAGAGAAGAGAGGGGTTGCGGGCCTGTTACTGGGAAGGACCGAGCGAGCTGCCAGAGCGGCGGAGCTCCAGCTCTGCGCCCAGGCGCGATAGCGCAGAGCCCCGGCCGAGAGGCTGCTCTGGCCTGGGCGAGCCTCGCCCAGCGTTTCCAAGCTTCTAGCGTTCTCGCCCGGGAAGGAGCAGGCTGCGGGAGTGTGGGAGACGTGACTGGCGCCTGGCTGGCCTCAGCTCCGCTCTGGCCTTCCCTTTGGACCTAGGAGCCAGGCCTCTTTGCAGAAGGCTCAGGGGCCGGGGGTGTGCAAACTGCCAAAGCCTCCCGCAAGCAGAGCTCTTTGTCAGGCAAAGAGAGCGCCCAGGGCTGCACTCCCAAGCGGTTGCTTGGCCGCCCAGACGAAGCGCTGGGCGGAGGGAATCAGGGTCACAGCGCCCCTGGCTAGGCGAGGCAGCACCACAGCCAGAGGGATCCTCCGTTTGTGCCCAGCAAGCGCCTGCCAGACTGGGCTTCCCTGGAGCTCTCCCCCAGCGTAGAGTGGTGTGGATGTGGTTTGGGGCCTTCCCCGGTGCCTTTGGGCTAGGGAGAGCACAGCCCCAGCGCAGGGGAACCAGGCCCTGAGCAGAGAACTCCGGGCAAGTGCTCTGTGCCCAGGCCTGGAAGCCCAGTTCCCAGCACGCTGGAGAGAAGAGAGGGGTTGCGGGCCTATTACTGGGAAGGACCGAGCGAGCTGCCAGAGCGGCGGAGCTCCAGCTCTGCGCCCAGGTGCGATAGCGCAGAGCCCAGGCCGAGAGGCTGCTCTGGCCTGGGCGAGCCTCGCCCAGCGCTTCCCAGCTTCTAGCGTTCTCGCCCGGGAAGGAGCAGGCTGCGGGAGTGTGGGAGACGTGAGTGGCGCCTGGCTGGCCTCAGCTCCGCTCTGGCCTTCCCTTTGGACCTAGGAGCCAGGCCTCTTTGCAGAAGGCTCAGGGGCCGGGGGTGTGCAAACTGCCAAAGCCTCCCGCAAGCAGAGCTCTTTGTCAGGCAAAGAGAGCGCCCAGGGCTGCACTCCCAAGCGGTTGCTTGGCCGCCCAGACGAAGCGCTGGGCGGAGGGAATCAGGGTCCCAGCGCCCCTGGCTGGGCGAGGCAGCACCACAGCCAGAGGGATCCTCCGTTTGTGCCCAGCAAGCGCCTGCCAGACTGGGCTTCCCTGGAGCTCTCCCCCAGCGTAGAGTGGTGTGGATGTGGTTTGGGGCCTTCCCCGGTGCCTTTGGGCTAGGGAGAGCACAGCCCCAGCGCAGGGGAACCAGGCCCTGAGCAGAGAGCTCCGGGCAAGTGCTCTGTGCCCAGGCCTGGAAGCCCAGTTCCCAGCACCCCGGAGAGAAGAGAGGGGTTGCGGGCCTGTTACTGGGAAGGACCGAGCGAGCTGCCAGAGCGGCGGAGCTCCAGCTCTGCGCCCAGGCGCGATAGCGCAGAGCCCCGGCCGAGAGGCTGCTCTGGCCTGGGCGAGCCTCGCCCAGCGCTTCCCAGCTTCTAGCGTTCTCGCCCGGGAAGGAGCAGGCTGCGGGAGTGTGGGAGACGTGAGTGGCGCCTGGCTGGCCTCAGGTCCGCTCTGGCCTTCGCTTTGGACCTAGGAGCCAGGCCTCTTTGCAGAAGGCTCAGGGGCCGGGGGTGTGCAAACTGCCAAAGCCTACCGCAAGCAGAGCTCTTTGTCAGGCAAAGAGAGCGCCCAGGGCTGCACTCCCAAGCGGTTGCTTGGCCGCCCAGACGACGCGCTGGGCGGAGGGAATCAGGGTCCCAGCGCCCCTGGCTGGGCGAGGCAGCACCACAGCCAGAGGGATCCTCCGTTTGTGCCCAGCAAGCGCCTGCCAGACTGGGCTTCCCTGGAGCTCTCCCCCAGCGTAGAGTGGTGTGGATGTGGTTTGGGGCCTTCCCCAGTGCGTTTGGGCTAGGGAGAGCACAGCCCCAGCGCAGGGGAACCAGTCCCTGAGCAGAGAGCTCCGGGCAAGTGCTCTGTGCCCAGGCCTGGAAGCCCAGTTCCCAGGACGCCGGAGAGAAGAGAGGGGTTGCGGGCCTGTTACTGGGAAGGACCGAGCGAGCTGCCAGAGCGGCGGAGCTCCAGCTCTGCGCCCAGGCGCGATAGCGCAGAGCCCCGGCCGAGAGGCTGCTCTGGCCTGGGCGAGCCTCGCCCAGCGTTTCCCAGCTTCTAGCGTTCTCGCCCGGGAAGGAGCAGGCTGCGGGAGTGTGGGAGACGTGACTGGCGCCTGGCTGGCCTCAGCTCCGCTCTGGCCTTCCCTTTGGACCTAGGAGCCAGGCCTCTTTGCAGAAGGCTCAGGGGCCGGGGGTGTGCAAACTGCCAAAGCCTCCCGCAAGCAGAGCTCTTTGTCAGGCAAAGAGAGCGCCCAGGGCTGCACTCCCAAGCGGTTGCTTGGCCGCCCAGACGAAGCGCTGGGCGGAGGGAATCAGGGTCCCAGCGCCCCTGGCTGGGCGAGGCAGCACCACAGCCAGAGGGATCCTCCGTTTGTGCCCAGCAAGCGCCTGCCAGACTGGGCTTCCCTGGAGCTCTCCCCCAGCGTAGAGTGGTGTGGATGTGGTTTGGGGCCTTCCCCGGTGCGTTTGGGCTAGGGAGAGCACAGCCCCAGCGCAGGGGAACCAGGCCCTGAGCAGAGAGCTCCGGGCAAGTGCTCTGTGCCCAGGCCTGGAAGCCCAGTTCCCAGCACGCCGGAGAGAAGAGAGGGGTTGCGGGCCTGTTACTGGGAAGGACCGAGCGAGCTGCCAGAGCGGCGGAGCTCCAGCTCTGCGCCCAGGTGCGATAGCGCAGAGCCCAGGCCGAGAGGCTGCTCTGGCCTGGGCGAGCCTCGCCCAGCGTTTCCCAGCTTCTAGCGTTCTCGCCCGGGAAGGAGCAGGCTGCGGGAGTGTGGGAGACGTGAGTGGCGCCTGGCTGGCCTCAGCTCCGCTCTGGCCTTCCCTTTGGACCTAGGAGCCAGGCCTCTTTGCAGAAGGCTCAGGGGCCGGGGGTGTGCAAACTGCCAAAGCCTCCCGCAAGCAGAGCTCTTTGTCAGGCAAAGAGAGCGCCCAGGGCTGCATTCCCAAGCGGTTGCTTGGCCGCCCAGACGAAGCGCTGGGCGGAGGGAATCAGGGTCCCAGCGCCCCTGGCTGGGCGAGGCAGCACCACAGCCAGAGGGATCCTCCGTTTGTGCCCAGCAAGCGCCTGCCAGACTGGGCTTCCCTGGAGCTCTCCCCCAGCGTAGAGTGGTGTGGATGTGGTTTGGGGCCTTCCCCGGTGCCTTTGGGCTAGGGAGAGCACAGCCCCAGCGCAGGGGAACCAGGCCCTGAGCAGAGAGCTCCGGGCAAGTGCTCTGTGCCCAGGCCTGGAAGCCCAGTTCCCAGCACCCCGGAGAGAAGAGAGGGGTTGCGGGCCTGTTACTGGGAAGGACCGAGCGAGCTGCCAGAGCGGCGGAGCTCCAGCTCTGCGCCCAGGCGCGATAGCGCAGAGCCCCGGCCGAGAGGCTGCTCTGGCCTGGGCGAGCCTCGCCCAGCGCTTCCCAGCTTCTAGCGTTCTCGCCCGGGAAGGAGCAGGCTGCGGGAGTGTGGGAGACGTGACTGGCGCCTGGCTGGCCTCAGCTCTGCTCTGGCCTTCCCTTTGGACCTAGGAGCCAGGCCTCTTTGCAGAAGGCTCAGGGGCCGGGGGTGTGCAAACTGCCAAAGCCTCCCGCAAGCAGAGCTCTTTGTCAGGCAAAGAGAGCGCCCAGGGCTGCACTCCCAAGCGGTTGCTTGGCCGCCCAGACGAACCGCTGGGCGGAGGGAATCAGGGTCCCAGCGCCCCTGGCTCGGCGAGGCAGCACCACAGCCAGAGGGATCCTTCGTTTGTGCCCAGCAAGCGCCTGCCAGACTGGGCTTCCCTGGAGCTCTCCCCCAGCGTAGAGTGGTGTGGATGTGGTTTGGGGCCTTCTCCGGTGCGTTTGGGCTAGGGAGAGCACAGCCCCAGCGCAGGGGAACCAGGCCCTGAGCAGAGAGCTCCGGGCAAGTGCTCTGTGCCCAGGCCTGGAAGCCCAGTTCCCAGCACCCCGGAGAGAAGAGAGGGGTTGCGGGCCTGTTACTGGGAAGGACCGAGCGAGCTGCCAGAGCGGCGGAGCTCCAGCTCTGCGCCCAGGCGCGATAGCGCAGAGCCCCGGCCGAGAGGCTGCTCTGGCCTGGGCGAGCCTCGCCCAGCGCTTCCCAGCTTCTAGCGTTCTCGCCCGGGAAGGAGCAGGCTGCGGGAGTGTGGGAGACGTGAGTGGCGCCTGGCTGGCCTCAGCTCCGCTCTGGCCTTCCCTTTGGACCTAGGAGCCAGGCCTCTTTGCAGAAGGCTCAGGGGCCGGGGGTGTGCAAACTGCCAAAGCCTCCCGCAAGCAGAGCTCTTTGTCAGGCAAAGAGAGCGCCCAGGGCTGCATTCCCAAGCGGTTGCTTGGCCGCCCAGACGACGCGCTGGGCGGAGGGAATCAGGGTCCCAGCGCCCCTGGCTGGGCGAGGCAGCACCACAGCCAGAGGGATCCTCCGTTTGTGCCCAGCAAGCGCCTGCCAGACTGGGCTTCCCTGGAGCTCTCCCCCAGCGTAGAGTGGTGTGGATGTGGTTTGGGGCCATCCCCAGTGCGTTTGGGCTAGGGAGAGCACAGCCCCAGCGCAGGGGAACCAGTCCCTGAGCAGAGAGCTCCGGGCAAGTGCTCTGTGCCCAGGCCTGGAAGCCCAGTTCCCAGGACGCCGGAGAGAAGAGAGGGGTTGCGGGCCTGTTACTGGGAAGGACCGAGCGAGCTGCCAGAGCGGCGGAGCTCCAGCTCTGCGCCCAGGCGCGATAGCGCAGAGCCCCGGCCGAGAGGCTGCTCTGGCCTGGGCGAGCCTCGCCCAGCGTTTCCCAGCTTCTAGCGTTCTCGCCCGGGAAGGAGCAGGCTGCGGGAGTGTGGGAGACGTGACTGGCACCTGGCTGGCCTCAGCTCCGCTCTGGCCTTCCCTTTGGACCTAGGAGCCAGGCCTCTTTGCAGAAGGCTCAGGGGCCGGGGGTGTGCAAACTGCCAAAGCCTCCCGCAAGCAGAGCTCTTTGTCAGGCAAAGAGAGCACCCAGGGCTGCACTCCCAAGCGGTTGCTTGGCCGCCCAGACGAAGCGCTGGGCGGAGGGAATCAGGGTCCCAGCGCCCCTGGCTGGGCGAGGCAGCACCACAGCCAGAGGGATCCTCCGTTTGTGCCCAGCAAGCGCCTGCCAGACTGGGCTTCCCTGGAGCTCTCCCCCAGCGTAGAGTGGTGTGGATGTGGTTTGGGGCCTTCCCCGGTGCGTTTGGGCTAGGGAGAGCACAGCCCCAGCGCAGGGGAACCAGTCCCTGAGCAGAGAGCTCCGGGCAAGTGCTCTGTGCCCAGGCCTGGAAGCCCACTTCCCAGGACGCCGGAGAGAAGAGAGGAGTTGCGGGCCTGTTACTGGGAAGGACCGAGCGAGCTGCCAGAGCGGCGGAGCTCCAGCTCTGCGCCCAGGCGCGATAGCGCAGAGCCCCGGCCGAGAGGCTGCTCTGGCCTGGGCGAGCCTCGCCCAGCGCTTCCCAGCTTCTAGCGTTCTCGCCCGGGAAGGAGCAGGCTGCGGGAGTGTGGGAGACGTGAGTGGCGCCTGGCTGGCCTCAGGTCTGCTCTGGCCTTCCCTTTGGACCTAGGAGCCAGGCCTCTTTGCAGAAGGCTCAGGGGCCGGGGGTGTGCAAACTGCCAAAGCCTCCCGCAAGCAGAGCTCTTTGTCAGGCAAAGAGAGGGCCCAGGGCTGCACTCCCAAGCGGTTGCTTGGCCGCCCAGACGACGCGCTGGGCGGAGGGAATCAGGGTCCCAGCGCCCCTGGCTGGGCGAGGCAGCACCACAGCCAGAGGGATCCTCCGTTTGTGCCCAGCAAGCGCCTGCCAGACTGGGCTTCCCTGGAGCTCTCCCCCAGCGTAGAGTGGTGTGGATGTGGTTTGGGGCCTTCCCCGGTGCGTTTGGGCTAGGGAGAGCACAGCCCCAGCGCAGGGGAACCAGTCCCTGAGCAGAGAGCTCCGGGCAAGTGCTCTGTGCCCAGGCCTGGAAGCCCAGTTCCCAGCACGCCGGAGAGAAGAGAGGGGTTGCGGGCCTGTTACTGGGAAGGACCGAGCGAGCTGCCAGAGCGGCGGAGCTCCAGCTCTGCGCCCAGGCGCGATAGCGCAGAGCCCCGGCCGAGAGGCTGCTCTGGCCTGGGCGAGCCTCGCCCAGCGTTTCCCAGCTTCTAGCGTTCTCGCCCGGGAAGGAGCAGGCTGCGGGAGTGTGGGAGACGTGAGTGGCGCCTGGCTGGCCTCAGCTCCGCTCTGGCCTTCCCTTTGGACCTAGGAGCCAGGCCTCTTTGCAGAAGGCTCAGGGGCCGGGGGTGTGCAAACTGCCAAAGCCTCCCGCAAGCAGAGCTCTTTGTCAGGCAAAGAGAGCGCCCAGGGCTGCACTCCCAAGCGGTTGCTTGGCCGCCCAGACGAAGCGCTGGGCGGAGGGAATCAGGGTCCCAGCGCCCCTGGCTGGGCGAGGCAGCACCACAGCCAGAGGGATCCTCCGTTTGTGCCCAGCAAGCGCCTGCCAGACTGGGCTTCCCTGGAGCTCTCCCCCAGCGTAGAGTGGTGTGGATGTGGTTTGGGGCCTTCCCCGGTGCCTTTGGGCTAGGGAGAGCACAGCCCCAGCGCAGGGGAACCAGGCCCTGAGCAGAGAGCTCCGGGCAAGTGCTCTGTGCCCAGGCCTGGAAGCCCAGTTCCCAGCACCCTGGAGAGAAGAGAGGGGTTGCGGGCCTGTTACTGGGAAGGACCGAGCGAGCTGCCAGAGCGGCGGAGCTCCAGCTCTGCGCCCAGGCGCGATAGCGCAGAGCCCCGGCCGAGAGGCTGCTCTGGCCTGGGCGAGCCTCGCCCAGCGCTTCCCAGCTTCTAGCGTTCTCGCCCGGGAAGGAGCAGGCTGCGGGAGTGTGGGAGACGTGACTGGCGCCTGGCTGGCCTCAGGTCCGCTCTGGCCTTCGCTTTGGACCTAGGAGCCAGGCCTCTTTGCAGAAGGCTCAGGGGCCGGGGGTGTGCAAACTGCCAAAGCCTACCGCAAGCAGAGCTCTTTGTCAGGCAAAGAGAGCGCCCAGGGCTGCACTCCCAAGCGGTTGCTTGGCCGCCCAGACGAACTGCTGGGCGGAGGGAATCAGGGTCCCAGCGCCCCTGGCTGGGCGAGGCAGCACCACAGCCAGAGGGATCCTCCGTTTGTGCCCAGCAAGCGCCTGCCAGACTGGGCTTCCCTGGAGCTCTCCCCCAGCGTAGAGTGGTGTGGATGTGGTTTGGGGCCTTCCCCGGTGCGTTTGGGCTAGGGAGAGCACAGCCCCAGCGCAGAGGAACCAGTCCCTGAGCAGAGAGCTCCAGGCAAGTGCTCTGTGCCCAGGCCTGGAAGCCCAGTTCCCAGCACGCCGGAGAGAAGAGAGGGGTTGCGGGCCTGTTACTGGGAAGGACCGAGCGAGCTGCCAGAGCGGCGGAGCTCCAGCTCTGCGCCCAGGCGCGATAGCGCAGAGCCCCGGCCGAGAGGCTGCTCTGGCCTGGGCGAGCCTCGCCCAGCGCTTCCCAGCTTCTAGCGTTCTCGCCCGGGAAGGAGCAGGCTGCGGGAGTGTGGGAGACGTGAGTGGCGCCTGGCTGGCCTCAGCTCCGCTCTGGCCTTCCCTTTGGACCTAGGAGCCAGGCCTCTTTGCAGAAGGCTCAGGGGCCGGGGGTGTGCAAACTGCCAAAGCCTCCCGCAAGCAGAGCTCTTTGTCAGGCAAAGAGAGCGCCCAGGGCTGCATTCCCAAGCGGTTTCTTGGCCGCCCAAACGAACCGCTGGGCGGAGGGAATCAGGGTCCCAGCGCCCCTGGCTGGGCGAGGCAGCACCACAGCCAGAGGGATCCTCCGTTTGTGCCCAGCAAGCGCCTGCCACACTGGGCTTCCCTGGAGCTCTCCCCCAGCGTAGAGTGGTGTGGATGTGGTTTGGGGCCTTCCCCGGTGCGTTTGGGCTAGGGAGAGCACAGCCCCAGCGCAGGGGAACCAGTCCCTGAGCAGAGAGCTCCGGGCAAGTGCTCTGTGCCCAGGCCTGGAAGCCCAGTTCCCAGCACGCCGGAGAGAAGAGAGGGGTTGCGGGCCTGTTACTGGGAAGGACCGAGCGAGCTGCCAGAGCGGCGGAGCTCCAGCTCTGCGCCCAGGCGCGATAGCGCAGAGCCCCGGCCGAGAGGCTGCTCTGGCCTGGGCGAGCCTCGCCCAGCGCTTCCCAGCTTCTAGCGTTCTCGCCCGGGAAGGAGCAGGCTGCGGGAGTGTGGGAGACGTGAGTGGCGCCTGGCTGGCCTCAGCTCCGCTCTGGCCTTCCCTTTGGACCTAGGAGCCAGGCCTCTTTGCAGAAGGCTCAGGGGCCGGGGGTGTGCAAACTGCCAAAGCCTCCCGCAAGCAGAGCTCTTTGTCAGGCAAAGAGAGCGCCCAGGGCTGCACTCCCAAGCGGTTGCTTGGCCGCCCAGACGAAGCGCTGGGCGGAGGGAATCAGGGTCCCAGCGCCCCTGGCTGGGCGAGGCAGCACCACAGCCAGAGGGATCCTCCGTTTGTGCCCAGCAAGCGCCTGCCAGACTGGGCTTCCCTGGAGCTCTCCCCCAGCGTAGAGTGGTGTGGATGTGGTTTGGGGCCTTCCCCGGTGCGTTTGGGCTAGGGAGAGCACAGCCCCAGCGCAGGGGAACCAGTCCCTGAGCAGAGAGCTCCGGGCAAGTGCTCTGTGCCCAGGCCTGGAAGCCCAGTTCCCAGCACGCCGGAGAGAAGAGAGGGGTTGCGGGCCTGTTACTGGGAAGGACCGAGCGAGCTGCCAGAGCGGCGGAGCTCCAGCTCTGCGCCCAGGCGCGATAGCGCAGAGCCCCGGCCGAGAGGCTGCTCTGGCCTGGGCGAGCCTCGCCCAGCGCTTCCCAGCTTCTAGCGTTCTTGCCCGGGAAGGAGCAGGCTGCGGGAGTGTGGGAGACGTGAGTGGCGCCTGGCTGGCCTCAGCTCCGCTCTGGCCTTCCCTTTGGACCTAGGAGCCAGGCCTCTTTGCAGAAGGCTCAGGGGCCGGGGGTGTGCAAACTGCCAAAGCCTCCCGCAAGCAGAGCTCTTTGTCAGGCAAAGAGAGCGCCCAGGGCTGCACTCCCAAGCGGTTGCTTGGCCGCCCAGACGAAGCGCTGGGCGGAGGGAATCAGGGTCCCAGCGCCCCTGGCTGGGCGAGGCAGCACCACAGCCAGAGGGATCCTCCGTTTGTGCCCAGCAAGCGCCTGCCAGACTGGGCTTCCCTGGAGCTCTCCCCCAGCGTAGAGTGGTGTGGATGTGGTTTGGGGCCTTCCCCGGTGCGTTTGGGCTAGGGAGAGCACAGCCCCAGCGCAGGGGAACCAGTCCCTGAGCAGAGAGCTCCGGGCAAGTGCTCTGTGCCCAGGCCTGGAAGCCCAGTTCCCAGCACGCCGGAGAGAAGAGAGGGGTTGCGGGCCTGTTACTGGGAAGGACCGAGCGAGCTGCCAGAGCGGCGGAGCTCCAGCTCTGCGCCCAGGCGCGATAGCGCAGAGCCCCGGCCGAGAGGCTGCTCTGGCCTGGGCGAGCCTCGCCCAGCGCTTCCCAGCTTCTAGCGTTCTCGCCCGGGAAGGAGCAGGCTGCGGGAGTGTGGGAGACGTGACTGGCGCCTGGCTGGCCTCAGCTCCGCTCTGGCCTTCCCTTTGGACCTAGGAGCCAGGCCTCTTTGCAGAAGGCTCAGGGGCCGGGGGTGTGCAAACTGCCAAAGCCTCCCGCAAGCAGAGCTCTTTGTCAGGCAAAGAGAGCGCCCAGGGCTGCATTCCCAAGCGGTGGCTTGGCCGCCCAGACGAGCGGAGGGAATCAGGGTCCCAGCGCCCCTGGCTGGGCGAGGCAGCACCACAGCCAGAGGGATCCTCCGTTTGTGCCCAGCAAGCGCCTGCCAGACTGGGCTTCCCTGGAGCTCTCCCCCAGCGTAGAGTGGTGTGGATGTGGTTTGGGGCCTTCCCCGGTGCGTTTGGGCTAGGGAGAGCACAGCCCCAGCGCAGGGGAACCAGTCCCTGAGCAGAGAGCTCCAGGCAAGTGCTCTGTGCCCAGGCCTGGAAGCCCAGTTCCCAGCACGCCGGAGAGAAGAGAGGGGTTGCGGGCCTGTTACTGGGAAGGACCGAGCGAGCTGCCAGAGCGGCGGAGCTCCAGCTCTGCGCCCAGGCGCGATAGCGCAGAGCCCCGGCCGAGAGGCTGCTCTGGCCTGGGCGAGCCTCGCCCAGCGCTTCCCAGCTTCTAGCGTTCTTGCCCGGGAAGGAGCAGGCTGCGGGAGTGTGGGAGACGTGAGTGGCGCCTGGCTGGCCTCAGCTCCGCTCTGGCCTTCCCTTTGGACCTAGGAGCCAGGCCTCTTTGCAGAAGGCTCAGGGGCCGGGGGTGTGCAAACTGCCAAAGCCTCCCGCAAGCAGAGCTCTTTGTCAGGCAAAGAGAGCGCCCAGGGCTGCACTCCCAAGCGGTTGCTTGGCCGCCCAGACGAAGCGCTGGGCGGAGGGAATCAGGGTCCCAGCGCCCCTGGCTGGGCGAGGCAGCACCACAGCCAGAGGGATCCTCCGTTTGTGCCCAGCAAGCGCCTGCCAGACTGGGCTTCCCTGGAGCTCTCC
Source organism: Bubalus kerabau (assembly GCF_029407905.1). Taxonomy (NCBI): domain Eukaryota; kingdom Metazoa; phylum Chordata; class Mammalia; order Artiodactyla; family Bovidae; genus Bubalus; species Bubalus kerabau. The sequence continues at coordinate 52,907,933 of NC_073628.1, forward strand.
CCCAGCGTAGAGTGGTGTGGATGTGGTTTGGGGCCTTCCCCGGTGCGTTTGGGCTAGGGAGAGCACAGCCCCAGCGCAGGGGAACCAGTCCCTGAGCAGAGAGCTCCGGGCAAGTGCTCTGTGCCCAGGCCTGGAAGCCCAGTTCCCAGCACGCCGGAGAGAAGAGAGGGGTTGCGGGCCTGTTACTGGGAAGGACCGAGCGAGCTGCCAGAGCGGCGGAGCTCCAGCTCTGCGCCCAGGCGCGATAGCGCAGAGCCCCGACCGAGAGGCTGCTCTGGCCTGGGCGAGCCTCGCCCAGCGCTTCCCAGCTTCTAGCGTTCTCGCTCGGGAAGGAGCAGGCTGCGGGAGTGTGGGAGACGTGAGTGGCGCCTGGCTGGCCTCAGCTCCGCTCTGGCCTTCCCTTTGGACCTAGGAGCCAGGCCTCTTTGCAGAAGGCTCAGGGGCCGGGGGTGTGCAAACTGCCAAAGCCTCCCGCAAGCAGAGCTCTTTGTCAGGCAAAGAGAGCGCCCAGGGCTGCATTCCCAAGCGGTGGCTTGGCCGCCCAGACGAAGCGCTGGGCGGAGGGAATCAGGGTCCCAGCGCCCCTGGCTGGGCGAGGCAGCACCACAGCCAGAGGGATCCTCCGTTTGTGCCCAGCAAGCGCCTGCCAGACTGGGCTTCCCTGGAGCTCTCCCCCAGCGTAGAGTGGTGTGGATGTGGTTTGGGGCCTTCCCCGGTGCGTTTGGGCTAGGGAGAGCACAGCCCCAGCGCAGGGGAACCAGTCCCTGAGCAGAGAGCTCCGGGCAAGTGCTCTGTGCCCAGGCCTGGAAGCCCAGTTCCCAGCACGCCGGAGAGAAGAGAGGGGTTGCGGGCCTGTTACTGGGAAGGACCGAGCCAGCTGCCAGAGCGGCGGAGCTCCAGCTCTGCGCCCAGGCGCGATAGCGCAGAGCCCCGGCCGAGAGGCTGCTCTGGCCTGGGCGAGCCTCGCCCAGTGCTTCTTAGCTTCTAGCGTTCTCGCTCGGGAAGGAGCAGGCTGCGGGAGTGTGGGAGACGTGAGTGGCGCCTGGCTGGCCTCAGCTCCGCTCTGGCCTTCCCTTTGGACCTAGGAGCCAGGCCTCTTTGCAGAAGGCTCAGGGGCCGGGGGTGTGCAAACTGCCAAAGCCTCCCGCAAGCAGAGCTCTTTGTCAGGCAAAGAGAGCGCCCAGGGCTGCACTCCCAAGCGGTTGCTTGGCCGCCCAGACGAAGCGCTGGGCGGAGGGAATCAGGGTCCCAGCGCCCCTGGCTGGGCGAGGCAGCACCACAGCCAGAGGGATCCTCCGTTTGTGCCCAGCAAGCGCCTGCCAGACTGGGCTTCCCTGGAGCTCTCCCCCAGCGTAGAGTGGTGTGGATGTGGTTTGGGGCCTTCCCCGGTGCGTTTGGGCTAGGGAGAGCACAGCCCCAGCGCAGGGGAACCAGTCCCTGAGCAGAGAGCTCCGGGCAAGTGCTCTGTGCCCAGGCCTGGAAGCCCAGTTCCCAGCACGCCGGAGAGAAGAGAGGGGTTGCGGGCCTGTTACTGGGAAGGACCGAGCCAGCTGCCAGAGCGGCGGAGCTCCAGCTCTGCGCCCAGGCGCGATAGCGCAGAGCCCCGGCCGAGAGGCTGCTCTGGCCTGGGCGAGCCTCGCCCAGCGCTTCCCAGCTTCTAGCGTTCTCGCCCGGGAAGGAGCAGGCTGCGGGAGTGTGGGAGACGTGACTGGCGCCTGGCTGGCCTCAGCTCCGCTCTGGCCTTCCCTTTGGACCTAGGAGCCAGGCCTCTTTGCAGAAGGCTCAGGGGCCGGGGGTGTGCAAACTGCCAAAGCCTCCGGCAAGCAGAGCTCTTTGTCAGGCAAAGAGAGCGCCCAGGGCTGCATTCCCAAGCGGTTGCTTGGCCGCCCAAACGAAGCGCTGGGCGGAGGGAATCAGGGTCCCAGCGCCCCTGGCTGGGCGAGGCAGCACCACAGCCAGAGGGATCCTCCGTTTGTGCCCAGCAAGCGCCTGCCAGACTGGGCTTCCCTGGAGCTCTCCCCCAGCGTAGAGTGGTGTGGATGTGGTTTGGGGCCTTCCCCGGTGCGTTTGGGCTAGGGAGAGCACAGCCCCAGCGCAGGGGAACCAGTCCCTGAGCAGAGAGCTCCGGGCAAGTGCTCTGTGCCCAGGCCTGGAAGCCCAGTTCCCAGCACGCCGGAGAGAAGAGAGGGGTTGCGGGCCTGTTACTGGGAAGGACCGAGCGAGCTGCCAGAGCGGCGGAGCTCCAGCTCTGCGCCCAGGCGCGATAGCGCAGAGCCCCGGCCGAGAGGCTGCTCTGGCCTGGGCGAGCCTCGCCCAGTGCTTCCCAGCTTCTAGTGTTCTCGCCCGGGAAGGAGCAGGCTGCGGGAGTGTGGGAGACGTGACTGGCGCCTGGCTGGCCTCAGCTCCGCTCTGGCCTTCCCTTTGGACCTAGGAGCCAGGCCTCTTTGCAGAAGGCTCAGGGGCCGGGGGTGTGCAAACTGCCAAAGCCTCCCGCAAGCAGAGCTCTTTGTCAGGCAAAGAGAGCGCCCAGGGCTGCATTCCCAAGCGGTTGCTTGGCCGCCCAAACGAACCTCTGGGCGGAGGGAATCAGGGTCCCAGCGCCCCTGGCTGGGCGAGGCAGCACCACAGCCAGAGGGATCCTCCGTTTGTGCCCAGCAAGCGCCTGCCAGACTGGGCTTCCCTGGAGCTCTCCCCCAGTTTAGAGTGGTGTGGATGTGGTTTGGGGCCTTCCCCGGTGCGTTTGGGCTAGGGAGAGCACAGCCCCAGCGCAGGGGTACCAGTCCCTGAGCAGAGAGCTCCGGGCAAGTGCTCTGTGCCCAGGCCTGGAAGCCCAGTTCCCAGCACGCCGGAGAGAAGAGAGGGGTTGCGGGCCTGTTACTGGGAAGGACCGAGCGAGCTGCCAGAGCGGCGGAGCTCCAGCTCTGCGCCCAGGCGCGATAGCGCAGAGCCCCGGCCGAGAGGCTGCTCTGGCCTGGGCGAGCCTCGCCCAGCGCTTCCCAGCTTCTAGCGTTCTCGCCCGGGAAGGAGCAGGCTGCGGGAGTGTGGGAGACGTGAGTGGCGCCTGGCTGGCCTCAGCTCCGCTCTGGCCTTCCCTTTGGACCTAGGAGCCAGGCCTCTTTGCAGAAGGCTCAGGGGCCGGGGGTGTGCAAACTGCCAAAGCCTCCCGCAAGCAGAGCTCTTTGTCAGGCAAAGAGAGCGCCCAGGGCTGCACTCCCAAGCGGTTGCTTGGCCGCCCAGACGAAGCGCTGGGCGGAGGGAATCAGGGTCCCAGCGCCCCTGGCTGGGCGAGGCAGCACCACAGCCAGAGGGATCCTCCGTTTGTGCCCAGCAAGCGCCTGCCAGACTGGGCTTCCCTGGAGCTCTCCCCCAGCGTAGAGTGGTGTGGATGTGGTTTGGGGCCTTCCCCGGTGCGTTTGGGCTAGGGAGAGCACAGCCCCAGCGCAGGGGAACCAGTCCCTGAGCAGAGAGCTCCGGGCAAGTGCTCTGTGCCCAGGCCTGGAAGCCCAGTTCCCTGCACGCCGGAGAGAAGAGAGGGGTTGCGGGCCTGTTACTGGGAAGGACCGAGCGAGCTGCCAGAGCGGCGGAGCTCCAGCTCTGCGCCCAGGCGCGATAGCGCAGAGCCCCGGCCGAGAGGCTGCTCTGGCCTGGGCGAGCCTCGCCCAGCGCTTCCCAGCTTCTAGTGTTCTCGCCCGTGAAGGAGCAGGCTGCGGGAGTGTGGGAGACGTGAGTGGCGCCTGGCTGGCCTCAGCTCCGCTCTGGCCTTCCCTTTGGACCTAGGAGCCAGGCCTCTTTGCAGAAGGCTCAGGGGCCGGGGGTGTGCAAACTGCCAAAGCCTCCCGCAAGCAGAGCTCTTTGTCAGGCAAAGAGAGCGCCCAGGGCTGCACTCCCAAGCGGTTGCTTGGCCGCCCAGACGAAGCGCTGGGCGGAGGGAATCAGGGTCCCAGCGCCCCTGGCTGGGCGAGGCAGCACCACAGCCAGAGGGATCCTCCGTTTGTGCCCAGCAAGCGCCTGCCACACTGGGCTTCCCTGGAGCTCTCCCCCAGCGTAGAGTTGTGTGGATGTGGTTTGGGGCCTTCCCTGGTGCGTTTGGGCTAGGGAGAGCACAGCCCCAGCGCAGGGGAACCAGTCCCTGAGCAGAGAGCTCCGGGCAAGTGCTCTGTGCCCAGGCCTGGAAGCCCAGTTCCCAGCACGCCGGAGAGAAGAGAGGGGTTGCGGGCCTGTTACTGGGAAGGACCGAGCGAGCTGCCAGAGCGGCGGAGCTCCAGCTCTGCGCCCAGGCGCGATAGCGCAGAGCCCCGGCCGAGAGGCTGCTCTGGTCTGGGCGAGCCTCGCCCAGTGCTTCTTAGCTTCTAGCGTTCTCGCTCGGGAAGGAGCAGGCTGCGGGAGTGTGGGAGACGTGAGTGGCGCCTGGCTGGCCTCAGCTCCGCTCTGGCCTTCCCTTTGGACCTAGGAGCCAGGCCTCTTTGCAGAAGGCTCAGGGGCCGGGGGTGTGCAAACTGCCAAAGCCTCCCGCAAGCAGAGCTCTTTGTCAGGCAAAGAGAGCGCCCAGGGCTGCATTCCCAAGCGGTGGCTTGGCCGCCCAGACGAAGCGCTGGGCGGAGGGAATCAGGGTCCCAGCGCCCCTGGCTGGGCGAGGCAGCACCACAGCCAGAGGGATCCTCCGTTTGTGCCCAGCAAGCGCCTGCCAGACTGGGCTTCCCTGGAGCTCTCCCCCAGCGTAGAGTGGTGTGGATGTGGTTTGGGGCCTTCCCCGGTGCGTTTGGGCTAGGGAGAGCACAGCCCCAGCGCAGGGGAACCAGTCCCTGAGCAGAGAGCTCCGGGCAAGTGCTCTGTGCCCAGGCCTGGAAGACCAGTTCCCAGCACGCCGGAGAGAAGAGAGGGGTTGCGGGCCTGTTACTGGGAAGGACCGAGCGAGCTGCCAGAGCGGCGGAGCTCCAGCTCTGCGCCCAGGCGCGATAGCGCAGAGCCCCGGCCGAGAGGCTGCTCTGGCCTGAGCGAGCCTCGCCCAGTGCTTCCCAGCTTCTAGTGTTCTCGCCCGGGAAGGAGCAGGCTGCGGGAGTGTGGGAGACGTGAGTGGCGCCTGGCTGGCCTCAGCTCCGCTCTGGCCTTCCCTTTGGACCTAGGAGCCAGGCCTCTTTGCAGAAGGCTCAGGGGCCGGGGGTGTGCAAACTGCCAAAGCCTCCCGCAAGCAGAGCTCTTTGTCAGGCAAAGAGAGCGCCCAGGGCTGCATTCCCAAGCGGTTGCTTGGCCGCCCAAACGAACCTCTGGGCGGAGGGAATCAGGGTCCCAGCGCCCCTGGCTGGGCGAGGCAGCACCACAGCCAGAGGGATCCTCCGTTTGTGCCCAGCAAGCGCCTGCCAGACTGGGCTTCCCTGGAGCTCTCCCCCAGCGTAGAGTGGTGTGGATGTGGTTTGGGGCCTTCCCCGGTGCGTTTGGGCTAGGGAGAGCACAGCCCCAGCGCAGGGGTACCAGTCCCTGAGCAGAGAGCTCCGGGCAAGTGCTCTGTGCCCAGGCCTGGAAGCCCAGTTCCCAGCACGCCGGAGAGAAGAGAGGGGTTGCGGGCCTGTTACTGGGAAGGACCGAGCGAGCTGCCAGAGCGGCGGAGCTCCAGCTCTGCGCCCAGGCGCGATAGCGCAGAGCCCCGGCCGAGAGGCTGCTCTGGCCTGGGCGAGCCTCGCCCAGCGCTTCCCAGCTTCTAGCGTTCTCGCCCGGGAAGGAGCAGGCTGCGGGAGTGTGGGAGACGTGAGTGGCGCCTGGCTGGCCTCAGCTCCGCTCTGGCCTTCCCTTTGGACCTAGGAGCCAGGCCTCTTTGCAGAAGGCTCAGGGGCCGGGGGTGTGCAAACTGCCAAAGCCTCCCGCAAGCAGAGCTCTTTGTCAGGCAAAGAGAGCGCCCAGGGCTGCACTCCCAAGCGGTTGCTTGGCCGCCCAGACGAAGCGCTGGGCGGAGGGAATCAGGGTCCCAGCGCCCCTGGCTGGGCGAGGCAGCACCACAGCCAGAGGGATCCTCCGTTTGTGCCCAGCAAGCGCCTGCCACACTGGGCTTCCCTGGAGCTCTCCCCCAGCGTAGAGTGGTGTGGATGTGGTTTGGGGCCTTCCCCGGTGCGTTTGGGCTAGGGAGAGCACAGCCCCAGCGCAGGGGAACCAGTCCCTGAGCAGAGAGCTCCGGGCAAGTGCTCTGTGCCCAGGCCTGGAAGCCCAGTTCCCAGCACGCCGGAGAGAAGAGAGGGGTTGCGGGCCTGTTACTGGGAAGGACCGAGCCAGCTGCCAGAGCGGCGGAGCTCCAGCTCTGCGCCCAGGCGCGATAGCGCAGAGCCCCGGCCGAGAGGCTGCTCTGGCCTGGGCGAGCCTCGCCCAGCGCTTCCTAGCTTCTAGCGTTCTCGCCCGGGAAGGAGCAGGCTGCGGGAGTGTGGGAGACGTGAGTGGCGCCTGGCTGGCCTCAGCTCCGCTCTGGCCTTCCCTTTGGACCTAGGAGCCAGGCCTCTTTGCAGAAGGCTCAGGGGCCGGGGGTGTGCAAACTGCCAAAGCCTCCCGCAAGCAGAGCTCTTTGTCAGGCAAAGAGAGCGCCCAGGGCTGCATTCCCAAGCGGTGGCTTGGCCGCACAGACGAGCGGAGGGAATCAGGGTCCCAGCGCCCCTGGCTGGGCGAGGCAGCACCACAGCCAGAGGGATCCTCCGTTTGTGCCCAGCAAGCGCCTGCCACACTGGGCTTCCCTGGAGCTCTCCCCCAGCGTAGAGTGGTGTGGATGTGGTTTGGGGCCTTCCCCGGTGCGTTTGGGCTAGGGAGAGCACAGCCCCAGCACAGGGGAACCAGTCCCTGAGCAGAGAGCTCCGGGCAAGTGCTCTGTGCCCAGGCCTGGAAGCCCAGTTCCCAGCACGCCGGAGAGAAGAGAGGGGTTGCGGGCCTGTTACTGGGAAGGACCGAGCGAGCTGCCAGAGCGGCGGAGCTCCAGCTCTGCGCCCAGGCGCGATAGCGCAGAGCCCCGGCCGAGAGGCTGCTCTGGCCTGGGCGAGCCTCGCCCAGCGCTTCCCAGCTTCTAGTGTTCTCGCCCGTGAAGGAGCAGGCTGCGGGAGTGTGGGAGACGTGAGTGGCGCCTGGCTGGCCTCAGCTCCGCTCTGGCCTTCCCTTTGGACCTAGGAGCCAGGCCTCTTTGCAGAAGGCTCAGGGGCCGGGGGTGTGCAAACTGCCAAAGCCTCCCGCAAGCAGAGCTCTTTGTCAGGCAAAGAGAGCGCCCAGGGCTGCACTCCCAAGCGGTTGCTTGGCCGCCCAGACGAAGCGCTGGGCGGAGGGAATCAGGGTCCCAGCGCCCCTGGCTGGGCGAGGCAGCACCACAGCCAGAGGGATCCTCCGTTTGTGCCCAGCAAGCGCCTGCCACACTGGGCTTCCCTGGAGCTCTCCCCCAGCTTAGAGTGGTGTGGATGTGGTTTGGGGCCTTCCCTGGTGCGTTTTGGCTAGGGAGAGCACAGCCCCAGCGCAGGGGAACCAGTCCCTGAGCAGAGAGCTCCGGGCAAGTGCTCTGTGCCCAGGCCTGGAAGCCCAGTTCCCTGCACGCCGGAGAGAAGAGAGGGGTTGCGGGCCTGTTACTAGGAAGGACCGAGCGAGCTGCCAGAGCGGCGGAGCTCCAGCTCTGCGCCCAGGCGCGATAGCGCAGAGCCCCGGCCGAGAGGCTGCTCTGGCCTGGGCGAGCCTCGCCCAGCGCTTCCCAGCTTCTAGCGTTCTCGCCCGGGAAGGAGCAGGCTGCGGGAGTGTGGGAGACGTGAGTGGCGCCTGGCTGGCCTCAGCTCCGCTCTGGCCTTCCCTTTGGACCTAGGAGCCAGGCCTCTTTGCAGAAGGCTCAGGGGCCGGGGGTGTGCAAACTGCCAAAGCCTCCCGCAAGCAGAGCTCTTTGTCAGGCAAAGAGAGCGCCCAGGGCTGCATTCCCAAGCGGTGGCTTGGCCGCACAGACGAGCGGAGGGAATCAGGGTCCCAGCGCCCCTGGCTGGGCGAGGCAGCACCACAGCCAGAGGGATCCTCCGTTTGTGCCCAGCAAGCGCCTGCCACACTGGGCTTCCCTGGAGCTCTCCCCCAGCGTAGAGTGGTGTGGATGTGGTTTGGGGCCTTCCCCGGTGCGTTTGGGCTAGGGAGAGCACAGCCCCAGCACAGGGGAACCAGTCCCTGAGCAGAGAGCTCCGGGCAAGTGCTCTGTGCCCAGGCCTGGAAGCCCAGTTCCCAGCACGCCGGAGAGAAGAGAGGGGTTGCGGGCCTGTTACTGGGAAGGACCGAGCGAGCTGCCAGAGCGGCGGAGCTCCAGCTCTGCGCCCAGGCGCGATAGCGCAGAGCCCCGGCCGAGAGGCTGCTCTGGCCTGGGCGAGCCTCGCCCAGCGCTTCCCAGCTTCTAGTGTTCTCGCCCGTGAAGGAGCAGGCTGCGGGAGTGTGGGAGACGTGAGTGGCGCCTGGCTGGCCTCAGCTCCGCTCTGGCCTTCCCTTTGGACCTAGGAGCCAGGCCTCTTTGCAGAAGGCTCAGGGGCCGGGGGTGTGCAAACTGCCAAAGCCTCCCGCAAGCAGAGCTCTTTGTCAGGCAAAGAGAGCGCCCAGGGCTGCACTCCCAAGCGGTTGCTTGGCCGCCCAGACGAAGCGCTGGGCGGAGGGAATCAGGGTCCCAGCGCCCCTGGCTGGGCGAGGCAGCACCACAGCCAGAGGGATCCTCCGTTTGTGCCCAGCAAGCGCCTGCCACACTGGGCTTCCCTGGAGCTCTCCCCCAGCGTAGAGTGGTGTGGATGTGGTTTGGGGCCTTCCCTGGTGCGTTTTGGCTAGGGAGAGCACAGCCCCAGCGCAGGGGAACCAGTCCCTGAGCAGAGAGCTCCGGGCAAGTGCTCTGTGCCCAGGCCTGGAAGCCCAGTTCCCTGCACGCCGGAGAGAAGAGAGGGGTTGCGGGCCTGTTACTAGGAAGGACCGAGCGAGCTGCCAGAGCGGCGGAGCTCCAGCTCTGCGCCCAGGCGCGATAGCGCAGAGCCCCGGCCGAGAGGCTGCTCTGGCCTGGGCGAGCCTCGCCCAGCGCTTCCCAGCTTCTAGCGTTCTCGCCCGGGAAGGAGCAGGCTGCGGGAGTGTGGGAGACGTGAGTGGCGCCTGGCTGGCCTCAGCTCCGCTCTGGCCTTCCCTTTGGACCTAGGAGCCAGGCCTCTTTGCAGAAGGCTCAGGGGCCGGGGGTGTGCAAACTGCCAAAGCCTCCCGCAAGCAGAGCTCTTTGTCAGGCAAAGAGAGCGCCCAGGGCTGCATTCCCAAGCGGTGGCTTGGCCGCCCAGACGAAGCGCTGGGCGGAGGGAATCAGGGTCCCAGCGCCCCTGGCTGGGCGAGGCAGCACCACAGCCAGAGGGATCCTCCGTTTGTGCCCAGCAAGCGCCTGCCAGACTGGGCTTCCCTGGAGCTCTCCCCCAGCGTAGAGTGGTGTGGATGTGGCTTGGGGCCTTCCCCGGTGCGTTTGGGCTAGGGAGAGCACAGCCCCAGCGCAGGGGAACCAGTCCCTGAGCAGAGAGCTCCGGGCAAGTGCTCTGTGCCCAGGCCTGGAAGCCCAGTTCCCAGCACGCCGGAGAGAAGAGAGGGGTTGCGGGCCTGTTACTGGGAAGGACCGAGCGAGCTGCCAGAGCGGCGGAGCTCCAGCTCTGCGCCCAGGCGCGATAGCGCAGAGCCCCAGCCGAGAGGCTGCTCTGGCCTGGGCGAGCCTCGCCCAGCGCTTCCCAGCTTCTAGCGTTCTCGCCCGGGAAGGAGCAGGCTGCGGGAGTGTGGGAGACGTGAGTGGCGCCTGGCTGGCCTCAGCTCCGCTCTGGCCTTCCCTTTGGACCTAGGAGCCAGGCCTCTTTGCAGAAGGCTCAGGGGCCGGGGGTGTGCAAACTGCCAAAGCCTCCCGCAAGCAGAGCTCTTTGTCAGGCAAAGAGAGCGCCCAGGGCTGCATTCCCAAGCGGTGGCTTGGCCGCCCAGACGAAGCGCTGGGCGGAGGGAATCAGGGTCCCAGCGCCCCCGGCTGGGCGAGGCAGCACCACAGCCAGAGGGATCCTCCGTTTGTGCCCAGCAAGCGCCTGCCAGACTGGGCTTCCCTGGAGCTCTCCCCCAGCGTAGAGTGGTGTGGATGTGGCTTGGGGCCTTCCCCGGTGCGTTTGGGCTAGGGAGAGCACAGCCCCAGCGCAGGGGAACCAGTCCCTGAGCAGAGAGCTCCGGGCAAGTGCTCTGTGCCCAGGCCTGGAAGCCCAGTTCCCAGCACGCCGGAGAGAAGAGAGGGGTTGCGGGCCTGTTACTGGGAAGGACCGAGCCAGCTGCCAGAGCGGCGGAGCTCCAGCTCTGCGCCCAGGCGCGATAGCGCAGAGCCCCGGCCGAGAGGCTGCTCTGGCCTGGGCGAGCCTCGCCCACCGCTTCCCAGCTTCTAGCGTTCTCGCCCGGGAAGGAGCAGGCTGCGGGAGTGTGGGAGACGTGAGTGGCGCCTGGCTGGCCTCAGCTCCGCTCTGGCCTTCCCTTTGGACCTAGGAGCCAGGCCTCTTTGCAGAAGGCTCAGGGGCCGGGGGTGTGCAAACTGCCAAAGCCTCCCGCAAGCAGAGCTCTTTGTCAGGCAAAGAGAGCGCCCAGGGCTGCACTCCCAAGCGGTTGCTTGGCCGCCCAGACGAAGCGCTGGGCGGAGGGAATCAGGGTCCCAGCGCCCCTGGCTGGGCGAGGCAGCACCACAGCCAGAGGGATCCTCCGTTTGTGCCCAGCAAGCGCCTGTCAGACTGGGCTTCCCTGGAGCTCTCCCCCAGCGTAGAGTGGTGTGGATGTGGTTTGGGGCCTTCCCCGGTGCGTTTGGGCTAGGGAGAGCACAGCCCCAGCGCAGGGGAACCAGTCCCTGAGCAGAGAGCTCCGGGCAAGTGCTCTGTGCCCAGGCCTGGAAGCCCAGTTCCCAGCACGCCGGAGAGAAGAGAGGGGTTGCGGGCCTGTTACTGGGAAGGTCCGAGCGAGCTGCCAGAGCGGCGGAGCTCCAGCTCTGCGCCCAGGCGCGATAGCGCAGAGCCCCGGCCGAGAGGCTGCTCTGGCCTGGGCGAGCCTCGCCCAGCGCTTCCCAGCTTCTAGTGTTCTCGCCCGTGAAGGAGCAGACTGCGGGAGTGTGGGAGACGTGAGTGGCGCCTGGCTGGCCTCAGCTCCGCTCTGGCCTTCCCTTTGGACCTAGGAGCCAGGCCTCTTTGCAGAAGGCTCAGGGGCCGGGGGTGTGCAAACTGCCAAAGCCTCCCGCAAGCAGAGCTCTTTGTCAGGCAAAGAGAGCGCCCAGGGCTGCACTCCCAAGCGGTTGCTTGGCCGCCCAGACGAAGCGCTGGGCGGAGGGAATCAGGGTCCCAGCGCCCCTGGCTGGGCGAGGCAGCACCACAGCCAGAGGGATCCTCCGTTTGTGCCCAGCAAGCGCCTGCCACACTGGGCTTCCCTGGAGCTCTCCCCCAGCGTAGAGTGGTGTGGATGTGGTTTGGGGCCTTCCCTGGTGCGTTTGGGCTAGGGAGAGCACAGCCCCAGCGCAGGGGAACCAGTCCCTGAGCAGAGAGCTCCGGGCAAGTGCTCTGTGCCCAGGCCTGGAAGCCCAGTTCCCAGCACGCCGGAGAGAAGAGAGGGGTTGCGGGCCTGTTACTGGGAAGGACCGAGCGAGCTGCCAGAGCGGCGGAGCTCCAGCTCTGCGCCCAGGCGCGATAGCGCAGAGCCCCGGCCGAGAGGCTGCTCTGGCCTGGGCGAGCCTCGCCCAGCGCTTCCCAGCTTCTAGCGTTCTCTCCCGGGAAGGAGCAGGCTGCGGGAGTGTGGGAGACGTGAGTGGCGCCTGGCTGGCCTCAGCTCCGCTCTGGCCTTCCCTTTGGACCTAGGAGCCAGGCCTCTTTGCAGAAGGCTCAGGGGCCGGGGGTGTGCAAACTGCCAAAGCCTCCCGCAAGCAGAGCTCTTTGTCAGGCAAAGAGAGCGCCCAGGGCTGCATTCCCAAGCGGTGGCTTGGCCGCCCAGACGAAGCGCTGGGCGGAGGGAATCAGGGTCCCAGCGCCCCTGGCTGGGCGAGGCAGCACCACAGCCAGAGGGATCCTCCGTTTGTGCCCAGCAAGCGCCTGCCAGACTGGGCTTCCCTGGAGCTCTCCCCCAGCGTAGAGTGGTGTGGATGTGGCTTGGGGCCTTCCCCGGTGCGTTTGGGCTAGGGAGAGCACAGCCCCAGCGCAGGGGAACCAGTCCCTGAGCAGAGAGCTCCGGGCAAGTGCTCTGTGCCCAGGCCTGGAAGCCCAGTTCCCAGCACGCCGGAGAGAAGAGAGGGGTTGCGGGCCTGTTACTGGGAAGGACCGAGCGAGCTGCCAGAGCGGCGGAGCTCCAGCTCTGCGCCCAGGCGCGATAGCGCAGAGCCCCGGCCGAGAGGCTGCTCTGGCCTGGGCGAGCCTCGCCCAGCGCTTCCCAGCTTCTAGCGTTCTCGCCCGGGAAGGAGCAGGCTGCGGGAGTGTGGGAGACGTGAGTGGCGCCTGGCTGGCCTCAGCTCCGCTCTGGCCTTCCCTTTGGACCTAGGAGCCAGGCCTCTTTGCAGAAGGCTCAGGGGCCGGGGGTGTGCAAACTGCCAAAGCCTCCCGCAAGCAGAGCTCTTTGTCAGGCAAAGAGAGCCCCCAGGGCTGCACTCCCAAGCGGTTGCTTGGCCGCCCAGACGAAGCGCTGGGCGGAGGGAATCAGGGTCCCAGCGCCCCTGGCTGGGCGAGGCAGCACCACAGCCAGAGGGATCCTCCGTTTGTGCCCAGCAAGCGCCTGCCAGACTGGGCTTCCCTGGAGCTCTCCCCCAGCGTAGAGTGGTGTGGATGTGGTTTGGGGCCTTCCCCGGTGCGTTTGGGCTAGGGAGAGCACAGCCCCAGCGCAGGGGAACCAGTCCCTGAGCAGAGAGCTCCGGGCAAGTGCTCTGTGCCCAGGCCTGGAAGCCCAGTTCCCAGCACGCCGGAGAGAAGAGAGGGGTTGCGGGCCTGTTACTGGGAAGGTCCGAGCGAGCTGCCAGAGCGGCGGAGCTCCAGCTCTGCGCCCAGGCGCGATAGCGCAGAGCCCCGGCCGAGAGGCTGCTCTGGCCTGGGCGAGCCTCGCCCAGCGCTTCCTAGCTTCTAGCGTTCTCGCCCGGGAAGGAGCAGGCTGCGGGAGTGTGGGAGACGTGAGTGGCGCCTGGCTGGCCTCAGCTCCGCTCTGGCCTTCCCTTTGGACCTAGGAGCCAGGCCTCTTTGCAGAAGGCTCAGGGGCCGGGGGTGTGCAAACTGCCAAAGCCTCCCGCAAGCAGAGCTCTTTGTCAGGCAAAGAGAGCGCCCAGGGCTGCATTCCCAAGCGGTGGCTTGGCCGCCCAGACGAAGCGCTGGGCGGAGGGAATCAGGGTCCCAGCGCCCCTGGCTGGGCGAGGCAGCACCACAGCCAGAGGGATCCTCCGTTTGTGCCCAGCAAGCGCCTGCCAGACTGGGCTTCCCTGGAGCTCTCCCCCAGCGTAGAGTGGTGTGGATGTGGTTTGGGGCCTTCCCCGGTGCGTTTGGGCTAGGGAGAGCACAGCCCCAGCACAGGGGAACCAGTCCCTGAGCAGAGAGCTCCGGGCAAGTGCTCTGTGCCCAGGCCTGGAAGCCCAGATCCCTGCACGCCGGAGAGAAGAGAGGGGTTGCGGGCCTGTTACTGGGAAGGACCGAGCGAGCTGCCAGAGCGGCGGAGCTCCAGCTCTGCGCCCAGGCGCGATAGCGCAGAGCCCCGGCCGAGAGGCTGCTCTGGCCTGGGCGAGCCTCGCCCAGCGCTTCCCAGCTTCTAGTGTTCTCGCCCGTGAAAGAGCAGGCTGCGGGAGTGTGGGAGACGTGAGTGGCGCCTGGCTGGCCTCAGCTCCGCTCTGGCCTTCCCTTTGGACCTAGGAGCCAGGCCTCTTTGCAGAAGGCTCAGGGGCCGGGGGTGTGCAAACTGCCAAAGCCTCCCGCAAGCAGAGCTCTTTGTCAGGCAAAGAGAGCGCCCAGGGCTGCACTCCCAAGCGGTTGCTTGGCCGCCCAGACGAACCGCTGGGCGGAGGGAATCAGGGTCCCAGCGCCCCTGGCTGGGCGAGGCAGCACCACAGCCAGAGGGATCCTCCGTTTGTGCCCAGCAAGCGCCTGCCAGACTGGGCTTCCCTGGAGCTCTCCCCCAGCGTAGAGTGGTGTGGATGTGGCTTGGGGCCTTCCCCGGTGCGTTTGGGCTAGGGAGAGCACAGCCCCAGCGCAGGGGAACCAGTCCCTGAGCAGAGAGCTCCGGGCAAGTGCTCTGTGCCCAGGCCTGGAAGCCCAGTTCCCAGCACGCCGGAGAGAAGAGAGGGGTTGCGGGCCTGTTACTGGGAAGGACCGAGCGAGCTGCCAGAGCGGCGGAGCTCCAGCTCTGCGCCCAGGCGCGATAGCGCAGAGCCCCGGCCGAGAGGCTGCTCTGGCCTGGGCGAGCCTCGCCCAGCGCTTCCCAGCTTCTAGCGTTCTCGCCCGGGAAGGAGCAGGCTGCGGGAGTGTGGGAGACGTGAGTGGCGCCTGGCTGGCCTCAGCTCCGCTCTGGCCTTCCCTTTGGACCTAGGAGCCAGGCCTCTTTGCAGAAGGCTCAGGGGCCGGGGGTGTGCAAACTGCCAAAGCCTCCCGCAAGCAGAGCTCTTTGTCAGGCAAAGAGAGCCCCCAGGGCTGCACTCCCAAGCGGTTGCTTGGCCGCCCAGACGAAGCGCTGGGCGGAGGGAATCAGGGTCCCAGCGCCCCTGGCTGGGCGAGGCAGCACCACAGCCAGAGGGATCCTCCGTTTGTGCCCAGCAAGCGCCTGCCAGACTGGGCTTCCCTGGAGCTCTCCCCCAGCGTAGAGTGGTGTGGATGTGGTTTGGGGCCTTCCCTGGTGCGTTTGGGCTAGGGAGAGCACAGCCCCAGCGCAGGGGAACCAGTCCCTGAGCAGAGAGCTCCGGGCAAGTGCTCTGTGCCCAGGCCTGGAAGCCCAGTTCCCAGCACGCCGGAGAGAAGAGAGGGGTTGCGGGCCTGTTACTGGGAAGGTCCGAGCGAGCTGCCAGAGCGGCGGAGCTCCAGCTCTGCGCCCAGGCGCGATAGCGCAGAGCCCCGGCCGAGAGGCTGCTCTGGCCTGGGCGAGCCTCGCCCAGCGCTTCCTAGCTTCTAGCGTTCTCGCCCGGGAAGGAGCAGGCTGCGGGAGTGTGGGAGACGTGAGTGGCGCCTGGCTGGCCTCAGCTCCGCTCTGGCCTTCCCTTTGGACCTAGGAGCCAGGCCTCTTTGCAGAAGGCTCAGGGGCCGGGGGTGTGCAAACTGCCAAAGCCTCCCGCAAGCAGAGCTCTTTGTCAGGCAAAGAGAGCGCCCAGGGCTGCATTCCCAAGCGGTGGCTTGGCCGCACAGACGAGCGGAGGGAATCAGGGTCCCAGCGCCCCTGGCTGGGCGAGGCAGCACCACAGCCAGAGGGATCCTCCGTTTGTGCCCAGCAAGCGCCTGCCAGACTGGGCTTCCCTGGAGCTCTCCCCCAGCGTAGAGTGGTGTGGATGTGGTTTGGGGCCTTCCCCGGTGCGTTTGGGCTAGGGAGAGCACAGCCCCAGCACAGGGGAACCAGTCCCTGAGCAGAGAGCTCCGGGCAAGTGCTCTGTGCCCAGGCCTGGAAGCCCAGTTCCCTGCACGCCGGAGAGAAGAGAGGGGTTGCGGGCCTGTTACTGGGAAGGACCGAGCGAGCTGCCAGAGCGGCGGAGCTCCAGCTCTGCGCCCAGGCGCGATAGCGCAGAGCCCCGGCCGAGAGGCTGCTCTGGCCTGGTCGAGCCTCGCCCAGCGCTTCCCAGCTTCTAGTGTTCTCGCCCGTGAAAGAGCAGGCTGCGGGAGTGTGGGAGACGTGAGTGGCGCCTGGCTGGCCTCAGCTCCGCTCTGGCCTTCCCTTTGGACCTAGGAGCCAGGCCTCTTTGCAGAAGGCTCAGGGGCCGGGGGTGTGCAAACTGCCAAAGCCTCCCGCAAGCAGAGCTCTTTGTCAGGCAAAGAGAGCGCCCAGGGCTGCACTCCCAAGCGGTTGCTTGGCCGCCCAGACGAAGCGCTGGGCGGAGGGAATCAGGGTCCCAGCGCCCCTGGCTGGGCGAGGCAGCACCACAGCCAGAGGGATCCTCCGTTTGTGCCCAGCAAGCGCCTGCCACACTGGGCTTCCCTGGAGCTCTCCCCCAGCGTAGAGTGGTGTGGATGTGGTTTGGGGCCTTCCCCGGTGCGTTTGGGCTAGGGAGAGCACAGCCCCAGCGCAGGGGAACCAGTCCCTGAGCAGAGAGCTCCGGGCAAGTGCTCTGTGCCCAGGCCTGGAAGCCCAGTTCCCTGCACGCCGGAGAGAAGAGAGGGGTTGCGGGCCTGTTACTGGGAAGGACCGAGCGAGCTGCCAGAGCGGCGGAGCTCCAGCTCTGCGCCCAGGCGCGATAGCGCAGAGCCCCGGCCGAGAGGCTGCTCTGGCCTGGGCGAGCCTCGCCCAGCGCTTCCCAGCTTCTAGTGTTCTCGCCCGTGAAGGAGCAGGCTGCGGGAGTGTGGGAGACGTGAGTGGCGCCTGGCTGGCCTCAGCTCCGCTCTGGCCTTCCCTTTGGACCTAGGAGCCAGGCCTCTTTGCAGAAGGCTCAGGGGCCGGGGGTGTGCAAACTGCCAAAGCCTCCCGCAAGCAGAGCTCTTTGTCAGGCAAAGAGAGCGCCCAGGGCTGCACTCCCAAGCGGTTGCTTGGCCGCCCAAACGAACCTCTGGGCGGAGGGAATCAGGGTCCCAGCGCCCCTGGCTGGGCGAGGCAGCACCACAGCCAGAGGGATCCTCCGTTTGTGCCCAGCAAGCGCCTGCCAGACTGGGCTTCCCTGGAGCTCTCCCCCAGCGTAGAGTGGTGTGGATGTGGTTTGGGGCCTTCCCCGGTGCTTTTGGGCTAGGGAGAGCACAGCCCCAGCGCAGGGGAACCAGTCCCTGAGCAGAGAGCTCCGGGCAAGTGCTCTGTGCCCAGGCCTGGAAGCCCAGTTCCCAGCACGCCGGAGAGAAGAGAGGGGTTGCGGGCCTGTTACTGGGAAGGACCGAGCGAGCTGCCAGAGCGGCGGAGCTCCAGCTCTGCGCCCAGGCGCGATAGCGCAGAGCCCCGGCCGAGAGGCTGCTCTGGCCTGGGCGAGCCTCGCCCAGTGCTTCCCAGCTTCTAGCGTTCTCGCCCGGGAAGGAGCAGGCTGCGGGAGTGTGGGAGACGTGAGTGGCGCCTGGCTGGCCTCAGCTCCGCTCTGGCCTTCCCTTTGGACCTAGGAGCCAGGCCTCTTTGCAGAAGGCTCAGGGGCCGGGGGTGTGCAAACTGCCAAAGCCTCCCGCAAGCAGAGCTCTTTGTCAGGCAAAGAGAGCGCCCAGGGCTGCATTCCCAAGCGGTGGCTTGGCCGCACAGACGAGCGGAGGGAATCAGGGTCCCAGCGCCCCTGGCTGGGCGAGGCAGCACCACAGCCAGAGGGATCCTCCGTTTGTGCCCAGCAAGCGCCTGCCAGACTGGGCTTCCCTGGAGCTCTCCCCCAGCGTAGAGTGGTGTGGATGTGGTTTGGGGCCTTCCCCGGTGCGTTTGGGCTAGGGAGAGCACAGCCCCAGCGCAGGGGAACCAGTCCCTGAGCAGAGAGCTCCGGGCAAGTGCTCTGTGCCCAGGCCTGGAAGCCCAGTTCCCAGCACGCCGGAGAGAAGAGAGGGGTTGCGGGCCTGTTACTGGGAAGGACCGAGCGAGCTGCCAGAGCGGCGGAGCTCCAGCTCTGCGCCCAGGCGCGATAGCGCAGAGCCCCGGCCGAGAGGCTGCTCTGGCCTGGGCGAGCCTCGCCCAGCGCTTCCCAGCGTCTAGCATTCTCGCCCGGGAAGGAGCAGGCTGCGGGAGTGTGGGAGACGTGACTGGCGCCTGGCTGGCCTCAGCTCCGCTCTGGCCTTCCCTTTGGACCTAGGAGCCAGGCCTCTTTGCAGAAGGCTCAGGGGCCGGGGGTGTGCAAACTGCCAAAGCCTCCCGCAAGCAGAGCTCTTTGTCAGGCAAAGAGAGCGCCCAGGGCTGCATTCCCAAGCGGTGGCTTGGCCGCCCAGACGAGCGGAGGGAATCAGGGTCCCAGCGCCCCTGGCTGGGCGAGGCAGCACCACAGCCAGAGGGATCCTCCGTTTGTGCCCAGCAAGCGCCTGCCAGACTGGGCTTCCCTGGAGCTCTCCCCCAGCGTAGAGTGGTGTGGATGTGGTTTGGGGCCTTCCCCGGTGCGTTTGGGCTAGGGAGAGCACAGCCCCAGCGCAGGGGAACCAGTCCCTGAGCAGAGAGCTCCAGGCAAGTGCTCTGTGCCCAGGCCTGGAAGCCCAGTTCCCAGCACGCCGGAGAGAAGAGAGGGGTTGCGGGCCTGTTACTGGGAAGGACCGAGCGAGCTGCCAGAGCGGCGGAGCTCCAGCTCTGCGCCCAGGCGCGATAGCGCAGAGCCCCGGCCGAGAGGCTGCTCTGGCCTGGGCGAGCCTCGCCCAGCGCTTCCCAGCTTCTAGCGTTCTCGCCCGGGAAGGAGCAGGCTGCGGGAGTGTGGGAGACGTGACTGGCGCCTGGCTGGCCTCAGCTCCGCTCTGGCCTTCCCTTTGGACCTAGGAGCCAGGCCTCTTTGCAGAAGGCTCAGGGGCCGGGGGTGTGCAAACTGCCAAAGCCTCCCGCAAGCAGAGCTCTTTGTCAGGCAAAGAGAGCGCCCAGGGCTGCACTCCCAAGCGGTTGCTTGGCCGCCCAGACGAAGCGCTGGGCGGAGGGAATCAGGGTCCCAGCGCCCCTGGCTGGGCGAGGCAGCACCACAGCCAGAGGGATCCTCCGTTTGTGCCCAGCAAGCGCCTGCCAGACTGGGCTTCCCTGGAGCTCTCCCCCAGCGTAGAGTGGTGTGGATGTGGTTTGGGGCCTTCCCCGGTGCGTTTGGGCTAGGGAGAGCACAGCCCCAGCGCAGGGGAACCAGTCCCTGAGCAGAGAGCTCCGGGCAAGTGCTCTGTGCCCAGGCCTGGAAGCCCAGTTCCCAGCACGTCGGAGAGAAGAGAGGGGTTGCGGGCCTGTTATTGGGAAGGACCGAGCCAGCTGCCAGAGCGGCGGAGCTCCAGCTCTGCGCCCAGGCGCGATAGCGCAGAGCCCCGGCCGAGAGGCTGCTCTGGCCTGGGCGAGCCTCGCCCAGCGCTTCCCAGCTTCTAGCGTTCTCGCCCGGGAAGGAGCAGGCTGCGGGAGTGTGGGAGACGTGAGTGGCGCCTGGCTGGCCTCAGCTCCGCTCTGGCCTTCCCTTTGGACCTAGGAGCCAGGTCTCTTTGCAGAAGGCTCAGGGGCCGGGGGTGTGCAAACTGCCAAAGCCTCCCGCAAGCAGAGCTCTTTGTCAGGCAAAGAGAGCGCCCAGGGCTGCATTCCCAAGCGGTTGCTTGGCCGCCCAAACGAACCGCTGGGCGGAGGGAATCAGGGTCCCAGCGCCCCTGGCTGGGCGAGGCAGCACCACAGCCAGAGGGATCCTCCGTTTGTGCCCAGCAAGCGCCTGCCAGACTGGGCTTCCCTGGAGCTCTCCCCCAGCGTAGAGTGGTGTGGATGTGGTTTGGGGCCTTCCCCGGTGCGTTTGGGCTAGGGAGAGCACAGCCCCAGCGCAGGGGAACCAGTCCCTGAGCAGAGAGCTCCGGGCAAGTGCTCTGTGCCCAGGCCTGGAAGCCCAGTTCCCAGCACGCCGGAGAGAAGAGAGGGGTTGCGGGCCTGTTACTGGGAAGGACCGAGCCAGCTGCCAGAGCGGCGGAGCTCCAGCTCTGCGCCCAGGCGCGATAGCGCAGAGCCCCGGCCGAGAGGCTGCTCTGGCCTGGGCGAGCCTCGCCCAGCGCTTCCCAGCTTCTAGCGTTCTCGCCCGGGAAGGAGCAGGCTGCGGGAGTGTGGGAGACGTGAGTGGCGCTTGGCTGGCCTCAGCTCCGCTCTGGCCTTCCCTTTGGACCTAGGAGCCAGGCCTCTTTGCAGAAGGCTCAGGGGCCGGGGGTGTGCAAACTGCCAAAGCCTCCCGCAAGCAGAGCTCTTTGTCAGGCAAAGAGAGCGCCCAGGGCTGCATACCCAAGCGGTGGCTTGGCCGCACAGACGAGCGGAGGGAATCAGGGTCCCAGCGCCCCTGGCTGGGCGAGGCAGCACCACAGCCAGAGGGATCCTCCGTTTGTGCCCAGCAAGCGCCTGCCAGACTGGGCTTCCCTGGAGCTCTCCCCCAGCGTAGAGTGGTGTGGATGTGGTTTGGGGCCTTCCCCGGTGCGTTTGGGCTAGGGAGAGCACAGCCCCAGCGCAGGGGAACCAGTCCCTGAGCAGAGAGCTCCGGGCAAGTGCTCTGTGCCCAGGCCTGGAAGCCCAGTTCCCAGCACGCCGGAGAGAAGAGAGGGGTTGCGGGCCTGTTACTGGGAAGGACCGAGCGAGCTGCCAGAGCGGCGGAGCTCCAGCTCTGCGCCCAGGCGCGATAGCGCAGAGCCCCGGCCGAGAGGCTGCTCTGGCCTGGGCGAGCCTCGCCCAGTGCTTCTTAGCTTCTAGCGTTCTCGCTCGGGAAGGAGCAGGCTGCGGGAGTGTGGGAGACGTGAGTGGCGCCTGGCTGGCCTCAGCTCCGCTCTGGCCTTCCCTTTGGACCTAGGAGCCAGGTCTCTTTGCAGAAGGCTCAGGGGCCGGGGGTGTGCAAACTGCCAAAGCCTCCCGCAAGCAGAGCTCTTTGTCAGGCAAAGAGAGCGCCCAGGGCTGCATTCCCAAGCGGTGGCTTGGCCGCCCAGACGAAGCGCTGGGCGGAGGGAATCAGGGTCCCAGCGCCCCTGGCTGGGCGAGGCAGCACCACAGCCAGAGGGATCCTCCGTTTGTGCCCAGCAAGCGCCTGCCAGACTGGGCTTCCCTGGAGCTCTCCCCCAGCGTAGAGTGGTGTGGATGTGGTTTGGGGCCTTCCCCGGTGCGTTTGGGCTAGGGAGAGCACAGCCCCAGCGCAGGGGAACCAGTCCCTGAGCAGAGAGCTCCGGGCAAGTGCTCTGTGCCCAGGCCTGGAAGCCCAGTTCCCAGCACGCCGGAGAGAAGAGAGGGGTTGCGGGCCTGTTACTGGGAAGGACCGAGCGAGCTGCCAGAGCGGCGGAGCTCCAGCTCTGCGCCCAGGCGCGATAGCGCAGAGCCCCGGCCGAGAGGCTGCTCTGGCCTGAGCGAGCCTCGCCCAGTACTTCCCAGCTTCTAGTGTTCTCGCCCTGGAAGGAGCAGGCTGCGGGAGTGTGGGAGACATGACTGGCGCCTGGCTGGCCTCAGCTCCGCTCTGGCCTTCCCTTTGGACCTAGGAGCCAGGCCTCTTTGCAGAAGGCTCAGGGGCCGGGGGTGTGCAAACTGCCAAAGCCTTCCGCAAGCAGAGCTCTTTGTCAGGCAAAGAGAGCGCCCAGGGCTGCATTCCCAAGCGGTTGCTTGGCCGCCCAAACGAACCTCTGGGCGGAGGGAATCAGGGTCCCAGCGCCCCTGGCTGGGCGAGGCAGCACCACAGCCAGAGGGATCCTCCGTTTGTGCCCAGCAAGCGCCTGCCAGACTGGGCTTCCCTGGAGCTCTCCCCCAGCGTAGAGTGGTGTGGATGTGGTTTGGGGCCTTCCCCGGTGCGTTTGGGCTAGGGAGAGCACAGCCCCAGCGCAGGGGTACCAGTCCCTGAGCAGAGAGCTCCGGGCAAGTGCTCTGTGCCCAGGCCTGGAAGCCCAGTTCCCAGCACGCCGGAGAGAAGAGAGGGGTTGCGGGCCTGTTACTGGGAAGGACCGAGCGAGCTGCCAGAGCGGCGGAGCTCCAGCTCTGCGCCCAGGCGCGATAGCGCAGAGCCCCGGCCGAGAGGCTGCTCTGGCCTGGGCGAGCCTCGCCCAGCGCTTCCCAGCTTCTAGCGTTCTCGCCCGGGAAGGAGCAGGCTGCGGGAGTGTGGGAGACGTGAGTGGCGCCTGGCTGGCCTCAGCTCCGCTCTGGCCTTCCCTTTGGACCTAGGAGCCAGGCCTCTTTGCAGAAGGCTCAGGGGCCGGGGGTGTGCAAACTGCCAAAGCCTCCCGCAAGCAGAGCTCTTTGTCAGGCAAAGAGAGCGCCCAGGGCTGCACTCCCAAGCGGTTGCTTGGCCGCCCAGACGAAGCGCTGGGCGGAGGGAATCAGGGTCCCAGCGCCCCTGGCTGGGCGAGGCAGCACCACAGCCAGAGGGATCCTCCGTTTGTGCCCAGCAAGCGCCTGCCAGACTGGGCTTCCCTGGAGCTCTCCCCCAGCGTAGAGTGGTGTGGATGTGGTTTGGGGCCTTCCCCGGTGCGTTTGGGCTAGGGAGAGCACAGCCCCAGCGCAGGGGAACCAGTCCCTGAGCAGAGAGCTCCGGGCAAGTGCTCTGTGCCCAGGCCTGGAAGCCCAGTTCCCAGCACGCCGGAGAGAAGAGAGGGGTTGCGGGCCTGTTACTGGGAAGGACCGAGCGAGCTGCCAGAGCGGCGGAGCTCCAGCTCTGCGCCCAGGCGCGATAGCGCAGAGCCCCGGCCGAGAGGCTGCTCTGGCCTGGGCGAGCCTCGCCCAGCGCTTCCTAGCTTCTAGCGTTCTCGCCCGGGAAGGAGCAGGCTGCGGGAGTGTGGGAGACGTGAGTGGCGCCTGGCTGGCCTCAGCTCCGCTCTGGCCTTCCCTTTGGACCTAGGAGCCAGGCCTCTTTGCAGAAGGCTCAGGGGCCGGGGGTGTGCAAACTGCCAAAGCCTCCCGCAAGCAGAGCTCTTTGTCAGGCAAAGAGAGCGCCCAGGGCTGCATTCCCAAGCGGTGGCTTGGCCGCACAGACGAGCGGAGGGAATCAGGGTCCCAGCGCCCCTGGCTGGGCGAGGCAGCACCACAGCCAGAGGGATCCTCCGTTTGTGCCCAGCAAGCGCCTGCCAGACTGGGCTTCCCTGGAGCTCTCCCCCAGCGTAGAGTGGTGTGGATGTGGTTTGGGGCCTTCCCTGGTGCGTTTGGGCTAGGGAGAGCACAGCCCCAGCGCAGGGGAACCAGTCCCTGAGCAGAGAGCTCCGGGCAAGTGCTCTGTGCCCAGGCCTGGAAGCCCAGTTCCCTGCACGCCGGAGAGAAGAGAGGGGTTGCGGGCCTGTTACTGGGAAGGACCGAGCGAGCTGCCAGAGCGGCAGAGCTCCAGCTCTGCGCCCAGGCGCGATAGCGCAGAGCCCCGGCCGAGAGGCTGCTCTGGCCTGGGCGAGCCTCGCCCAGCGCTTCCCAGCTTCTAGCGTTCTCGCCCGGGAAGGAGCAGGCTGCGGGAGTGTGGGAGACGTGAGTGGCGCCTGGCTGGCCTCAGCTCCGCTCTGGCCTTCCCTTTGGACCTAGGAGCCAGGCCTCTTTGCAGAAGGCTCAGGGGCCAGGGGTGTGCAAACTGCCAAAGCCTCCCGCAAGCAGAGCTCTTTGTCAGGCAAAGAGAGCGCCCAGGGCTGCATTCCCAAGCGGTGGCTTGGCCGCCCAGACGAAGCGCTGGGCGGAGGGAATCAGGGTCCCAGCGCCCCTGGCTGGGCGAGGCAGCACCACAGCCAGAGGGATCCTCCGTTTGTGCCCAGCAAGCGCCTGCCAGACTGGGCTTCCCTGGAGCTCTCCCCCAGCGTAGAGTGGTGTGGATGTGGCTTGGGGCCTTCCCCGGTGCGTTTGGGCTAGGGAGAGCACAGCCCCAGCGCAGGGGAACCAGTCCCTGTGCAGAGAGCTCCGGGCAAGTGCTCTGTGCCCAGGCCTGGAAGCCCAGTTCCCAGCACGCCGGAGAGAAGAGAGGGGTTGCGGGCCTGTTACTGGGAAGGACCGAGCGAGCTGCCAGAGCGGCGGAGCTCCAGCTCTGCGCCCAGGCGCGATAGCGCAGAGCCCCGGCCGAGAGGCTGCTCTGGCCTGGGCGAGCCTCGCCCAGCGCTTCCCAGCTTCTAGCGTTCTCGCCCGGGAAGGAGCAGGCTGCGGGATTGTGGGAGACGTGAGTGGCGCCTGGCTGGCCTCAGCTCCGCTCTGGCCTTCCCTTTGGACCTAGGAGCCAGGCCTCTTTGCAGAAGGCTCAGGGGCCGGGGGTGTGCAAACTGCCAAAGCCTCCCGCAAGCAGAGCTCTTTGTCAGGCAAAGAGAGCGCCCAGGGCTGCATTCCCAAGCGGTGGCTTGGCCGCACAGACGAGCGGAGGGAATCAGGGTCCCAGCGCCCCTGGCTGGGCGAGGCAGCACCACAGCCAGAGGGATCCTCCGTTTGTGCCCAGCAAGCGCCTGCCAGACTGGGCTTCCCTGGAGCTCTCCCCCAGCGTAGAGTGGTGTGGATGTGGTTTGGGGCCTTCCCCGGTGCGTTTGGGCTAGGGAGAGCACAGCCCCAGCACAGGGGAACCAGTCCCTGAGCAGAGAGCTCCGGGCAAGTGCTCTGTGCCCAGGCCTGGAAGCCCAGTTCCCTGCACGCCGGAGAGAAGAGAGGGGTTGCGGGCCTGTTACTGGGAAGGACCGAGCGAGCTGCCAGAGCGGCGGAGCTCCAGCTCTGCGCCCAGGCGCGATAGCGCAGAGCCCCGGCCGAGAGGCTGCTCTGGCCTGGGCGAGCCTCGCCCAGCGCTTCCCAGCTTCTAGCGTTCTCGCCCGGGAAGGAGCAGGCTGCGGGAGTGTGGGAGACGTGAGTGGCGCCTGGCTGGCCTCAGCTCCGCTCTGGCCTTCCCTTTGGACCTAGGAGCCAGGCCTCTTTGCAGAAGGCTCAGGGGCCGGGGGTGTGCAAACTGCCAAAGCCTCCCGCAAGCAGATCTCTTTGTCAGGCAAAGAGAGCGCCCAGGGCTGCACTCCCAAGCGGTTGCTTGGCCGCCCAGACGAAGCGCTGGGCGGAGGGAATCAGGGTCCCAGCGCCCCTGGCTGGGCGAGGCAGCACCACAGCCAGAGGGATCCTCCGTTTGTGCCCAGCAAGCGCCTGCCACACTGGGCTTCCCTGGAGCTCTCCCCCAGCGTAGAGTGGTGTGGATGTGGTTTGGGGCCTTCCCTGGTGCGTTTGGGCTAGGGAGAGCACAGCCCCAGCGCAGGGGAACCAGTCCCTGAGCAGAGAGCTCCGGGCAAGTGCTCTGTGCCCAGGCCTGGAAGCCCAGTTCCCAGCACGCCGGAGAGAAGAGAGGGGTTGCGGGCCTGTTACTGGGAAGGACCGAGCGAGCTGCCAGAGCGGCGGAGCTCCAGCTCTGCGCCCAGGCGCCATAGCGCAGAGCCCCGGCCGAGAGGCTGCTCTGGCCTGGGCGAGCCTCGCCCAGCGCTTCCCAGCTTCTAGCGTTCTCGCCCGGGAAGGAGCAGGCTGCGGGAGTGTGGGAGACGTGAGTGGCGCCTGGCTGGCCTCAGCTCCGCTCTGGCCTTCCCTTTGGACCTAGGAGCCAGGCCTCTTTGCAGAAGGCTCAGGGGCCGGGGGTGTGCAAACTGCCAAAGCCTCCCTCAAGCAGAGCTCTTTGTCAGGCAAAGAGAGCGCCCAGGGCTGCATTCCCAAGCGGTGGCTTGGCCGCCCAGACGAAGCGCTGGGCGGAGGGAATCAGGGTCCCAGCGCCCCTGGCTGGGCGAGGCAGCACCACAGCCAGAGGGATCCTCCGTTTGTGCCCAGCAAGCGCCTGCCAGACTGGGCTTCCCTGGAGCTCTCCCCCAGCGTAGAGTGGTGTGGATGTGGCTTGGGGCCTTCCCCGGTGCGTTTGGGCTAGGGAGAGCACAGCCCCAGCGCAGGGGAACCAGTCCCTGAGCAGAGAGCTCCGGGCAAGTGCTCTGTGCCCAGGCCTGGAAGCCCAGTTCCCAGCACGCCGGAGAGAAGAGAGGGGTTGCGGGCCTGTTACTGGGAAGGACCGAGCGAGCTGCCAGAGCGGCGGAGCTCCAGCTCTGCGCCCAGGCGCGATAGCGCAGAGCCCCGGCCGAGAGGCTGCTCTGGCCTGGGCGAGCCTCGCCCAGCGCTTCCCAGCTTCTAGCGTTCTCGCCCGGGAAGGAGCAGGCTGCGGGAGTGTGGGAGACGTGAGTGGCGCCTGGCTGGCCTCAGCTCCGCTCTGGCCTTCCCTTTGGACCTAGGAGCCAGGCCTCTTTGCAGAAGGCTCAGGGGCCGGGGGTGTGCAAACTGCCAAAGCCTCCCGCAAGCAGAGCTCTTTGTCAGGCAAAGAGAGCGCCCAGGGCTGCACTCCCAAGCGGTTGCTTGGCCGCCCAGACGAAGCGCTGGGCGGAGGGAATCAGGGTCCCAGCGCCCCTGGCTGGGCGAGGCAGCACCACAGCCCGAGGGATCCTCCGTTTGTGCCCAGCAAGCGCCTGCCAGACTGGGCTTCCCTGGAGCTCTCCCCCAGCGTAGAGTGGTGTGGATGTGGTTTGGGGCCTTCCCCGGTGCGTTTGGGCTAGGGAGAGCACAGCCCCAGCGCAGGGGAACCAGTCCCTGAGCAGAGAGCTCCGGGCAAGTGCTCTGTGCCCAGGCCTGGAAGCCCAGTTCCCAGCACGCCGGAGAGAAGAGAGGGGTTGCGGGCCTGTTACTGGGAAGGACCGAGCGAGCTGCCAGAGCGGCGGAGCTCCAGCTCTGCGCCCAGGCGCGATAGCGCAGAGCCCCGGCCGAGAGGCTGCTCTGGCCTGGGCGAGCCTCGCCCAGCGCTTCCCAGCTTCTAGCGTTCTCGCCCGGGAAGGAGCAGGCTGCGGGAGTGTGGGAGACGTGAGTGGCGCCTGGCTGGCCTCAGCTCCGCTCTGGCCTTCCCTTTGGACCTAGGAGCCAGGCCTCTTTGCAGAAGGCTCAGGGGCCGGGGGTGTGCAAACTGCCAAAGCCTCCCGCAAGCAGAGCTCTTTGTCAGGCAAAGAGAGCGCCCAGGGCTGCACTCCCAAGCGGTTGCTTGGCCGCCCAGACGAAGCGCTGGGCGGAGGGAATCAGGGTCCCAGCGCCCCTGGCTGGGCGAGGCAGCACCACAGCCAGAGGGATCCTCCGTTTGTGCCCAGCAAGCGCCTGCCAGACTGGGCTTCCCTGGAGCTCTCCCCCAGCGTAGAGTGGTGTGGATGTGGTTTGGGGCCTTCCCCGGTGCGTTTGGGCTAGGGAGAGCACAGCCCCAGCGCAGGGGAACCAGTCCCTGAGCAGAGAGCTCCGGGCAAGTGCTCTGTGCCCAGGCCTGGAAGCCCAGTTCCCAGCACGCCGGAGAGAAGAGAGGGGTTGCGGGCCTGTTACTGGGAAGGTCCGAGCGAGCTGCCAGAGCGGCGGAGCTCCAGCTCTGCGCCCAGGCGCGATAGCGCAGAGCCCCGGCCGAGAGGCTGCTCTGGCCTGGGCGAGCCTCGCCCAGCGCTTCCCAGCTTCTAGCGTTCTCGCCCGGGAAGGAGCAGGCTGCGGGATTGTGGGAGACGTGAGTGGCGCCTGGCTGGCCTCAGCTCCGCTCTGGCCTTCCCTTTGGACCTAGGAGCCAGGCCTCTTTGCAGAAGGCTCAGGGGCCGGGGGTGTGCAAACTGCCAAAGCCTCCCGCAAGCAGAGCTCTTTGTCAGGCAAAGAGAGCGCCCAGGGCTGCATTCCCAAGCGGTGGCTTGGCCGCACAGACGAGCGGAGGGAATCAGGGTCCCAGCGCCCCTGGCTGGGCGAGGCAGCACCACAGCCAGAGGGATCCTCCGTTTGTGCCCAGCAAGCGCCTGCCAGACTGGGCTTCCCTGGAGCTCTCCCCCAGCGTAGAGTGGTGTGGATGTGGTTTGGGGCCTTCCCCGGTGCGTTTGGGCTAGGGAGAGCACAGCCCCAGCACAGGGGAACCAGTCCCTGAGCAGAGAGCTCCGGGCAAGTGCTCTGTGCCCAGGCCTGGAAGCCCAGTTCCCTGCACGCCGGAGAGAAGAGAGGGGTTGCGGGCCTGTTACTGGGAAGGACCGAGCGAGCTGCCAGAGCGGCGGAGCTCCAGCTCTGCGCCCAGGCGCGATAGCGCAGAGCCCCGGCCGAGAGGCTGCTCTGGCCTGGGCGAGCCTCGCCCAGCGCTTCCCAGCTTCTAGCGTTCTCGCCCGGGAAGGAGCAGGCTGCGGGAGTGTGGGAGACGTGAGTGGCGCCTGGCTGGCCTCAGCTCCGCTCTGGCCTTCCCTTTGGACCTAGGAGCCAGGCCTCTTTGCAGAAGGCTCAGGGGCCGGGGGTGTGCAAACTGCCAAAGCCTCCCGCAAGCAGATCTCTTTGTCAGGCAAAGAGAGCGCCCAGGGCTGCACTCCCAAGCGGTTGCTTGGCCGCCCAGACGAAGCGCTGGGCGGAGGGAATCAGGGTCCCAGCGCCCCTGGCTGGGCGAGGCAGCACCACAGCCAGAGGGATCCTCCGTTTGTGCCCAGCAAGCGCCTGCCACACTGGGCTTCCCTGGAGCTCTCCCCCAGCGTAGAGTGGTGTGGATGTGGTTTGGGGCCTTCCCTGGTGCGTTTGGGCTAGGGAGAGCACAGCCCCAGCGCAGGGGAACCAGTCCCTGAGCAGAGAGCTCCGGGCAAGTGCTCTGTGCCCAGGCCTGGAAGCCCAGTTCCCAGCACGCCGGAGAGAAGAGAGGGGTTGCGGGCCTGTTACTGGGAAGGACCGAGCGAGCTGCCAGAGCGGCGGAGCTCCAGCTCTGCGCCCAGGCGCCATAGCGCAGAGCCCCGGCCGAGAGGCTGCTCTGGCCTGGGCGAGCCTCGCCCAGCGCTTCCCAGCTTCTAGCGTTCTCGCCCGGGAAGGAGCAGGCTGCGGGAGTGTGGGAGACGTGAGTGGCGCCTGGCTGGCCTCAGCTCCGCTCTGGCCTTCCCTTTGGACCTAGGAGCCAGGCCTCTTTGCAGAAGGCTCAGGGGCCGGGGGTGTGCAAACTGCCAAAGCCTCCCGCAAGCAGAGCTCTTTGTCAGGCAAAGAGAGCGCCCAGGGCTGCATTCCCAAGCGGTGGCTTGGCCGCCCAGACGAAGCGCTGGGCGGAGGGAATCAGGGTCCCAGCGCCCCTGGCTGGGCGAGGCAGCACCACAGCCAGAGGGATCCTCCGTTTGTGCCCAGCAAGCGCCTGCCAGACTGGGCTTCCCTGGAGCTCTCCCCCAGCGTAGAGTGGTGTGGATGTGGCTTGGGGCCTTCCCCGGTGCGTTTGGGCTAGGGAGAGCACAGCCCCAGCGCAGGGGAACCAGTCCCTGAGCAGAGAGCTCCGGGCAAGTGCTCTGTGCCCAGGCCTGGAAGCCCAGTTCCCAGCACGCCGGAGAGAAGAGAGGGGTTGCGGGCCTGTTACTGGGAAGGACCGAGCGAGCTGCCAGAGCGGCGGAGCTCCAGCTCTGCGCCCAGGCGCGATAGCGCAGAGCCCCGGCCGAGAGGCTGCTCTGGCCTGGGCGAGCCTCGCCCAGCGCTTCCCAGCTTCTAGCGTTCTCGCCCGGGAAGGAGCAGGCTGCGGGAGTGTGGGAGACGTGAGTGGCGCCTGGCTGGCCTCAGCTCCGCTCTGGCCTTCCCTTTGGACCTAGGAGCCAGGCCTCTTTGCAGAAGGCTCAGGGGCCGGGGGTGTGCAAACTGCCAAAGCCTCCCGCAAGCAGAGCTCTTTGTCAGGCAAAGAGAGCCCCCAGGGCTGCACTCCCAAGCGGTTGCTTGGCCGCCCAGACGAAGCGCTGGGCGGAGGGAATCAGGGTCCCAGCGCCCCTGGCTGGGCGAGGCAGCACCACAGCCAGAGGGATCCTCCGTTTGTGCCCAGCAAGCGCCTGCCAGACTGGGCTTCCCTGGAGCTCTCCCCCAGCGTAGAGTGGTGTGGATGTGGCTTGGGGCCTTCCCCGGTGCGTTTGGGCTAGGGAGAGCACAGCCCCAGCGCAGGGGAACCAGTCCCTGAGCAGAGAGCTCCGGGCAAGTGCTCTGTGCCCAGGCCTGGAAGCCCAGTTCCCAGCACGCCGGAGAGAAGAGAGGGGTTGCGGGCCTGTTACTGGGAAGGACCGAGCGAGCTGCCAGAGCGGCGGAGCTCCAGCTCTGCGCCCAGGCGCGATAGCGCAGAGCCCCGGCCGAGAGGCTGCTCTGGCCTGGGCGAGCCTCGCCCAGCGCTTCCCAGCTTCTAGCGTTCTCGCCCGGGAAGGAGCAGGCTGCGGGAGTGTGGGAGACGTGAGTGGCGCCTGGCTGGCCTCAGCTCCGCTCTGGCCTTCCCTTTGGACCTAGGAGCCAGGCCTCTTTGCAGAAGGCTCAGGGGCCGGGGGTGTGCAAACTGCCAAAGCCTCCCGCAAGCAGAGCTCTTTGTCAGGCAAAGAGAGCGCCCAGGGCTGCACTCCCAAGCGGTTGCTTGGCCGCCCAGACGAAGCGCTGGGCGGAGGGAATCAGGGTCCCAGCGCCCCTGGCTGGGCGAGGCAGCACCACAGCCAGAGGGATCCTCCGTTTGTGCCCAGCAAGCGCCTGCCAGACTGGGCTTCCCTGGAGCTCTCCCCCAGCGTAGAGTGGTGTGGATGTGGTTTGGGGCCTTCCCCGGTGCGTTTGGGCTAGGGAGAGCACAGCCCCAGCGCAGGGGAACCAGTCCCTGAGCAGAGAGCTCCGGGCAAGTGCTCTGTGCCCAGGCCTGGAAGCCCAGTTCCCAGCACGCCGGAGAGAAGAGAGGGGTTGCGGGCCTGTTACTGGGAAGGTCCGAGCGAGCTGCCAGAGCGGCGGAGCTCCAGCTCTGCGCCCAGGCGCGATAGCGCAGAGCCCCGGCCGAGAGGCTGCTCTGGCCTGGGCGAGCCTCGCCCAGCGCTTCCCAGCTTCTAGCGTTCTCGCCCGGGAAGGAGCAGGCTGCGGGAGTGTGGGAGACGTGAGTGGCGCCTGGCTGGCCTCAGCTCCGCTCTGGCCTTCCCTTTGGACCTAGGAGCCAGGCCTCTTTGCAGAAGGCTCAGGGGCCGGGGGTGTGCAAACTGCCAAAGCCTCCCGCAAGCAGAGCTCTTTGTCAGGCAAAGAGAGCGCCCAGGGCTGCATTCCCAAGCGGTGGCTTGGCCGCACAGACGAGCGGAGGGAATCAGGGTCCCAGCGCCCCTGGCTGGGTGAGGCAGCACCACAGCCAGAGGGATCCTCCGTTTGTGCCCAGCAAGCGCCTGCCAGACTGGGCTTCCCTGGAGCTCTCCCCCAGCGTAGAGTGGTGTGGATGTGGTTTGGGGCCTTCCCCGGTGCGTTTGGGCTAGGGAGAGCACAGCCCCAGCACAGGGGAACCAGTCCCTGAGCAGAGAGCTCCGGGCAAGTGCTCTGTGCCCAGGCCTGGAAGCCCAGTTCCCTGCACGCCGGAGAGAAGAGAGGGGTTGCGGGCCTGTTACTGGGAAGGACCGAGCGAGCTGCCAGAGCGGCGGAGCTCCAGCTCTGCGCCCAGGCGCGATAGCGCAGAGCCCCGGCCGAGAGGCTGCTCTGGCCTGGGCGAGCCTCGCCCAGCGCTTCCCAGCTTCTAGTGTTCTCGCCCGTGAAAGAGCAGGCTGCGGGAGTGTGGGAGACGTGAGTGGCGCCTGGCTGGCCTCAGCTCCGCTCTGGCCTTCCCTTTGGACCTAGGAGCCAGGCCTCTTTGCAGAAGGCTCAGGGGCCGGGGGTGTGCAAACTGCCAAAGCCTCCCGCAAGCAGAGCTCTTTGTCAGGCAAAGAGAGCGCCCAGGGCTGCACTCCCAAGCGGTTGCTTGGCCGCCCAGACGAAGCGCTGGGCGGAGGGAATCAGGGTCCCAGCGCCCCTGGCTGGGCGAGGCAGCACCACAGCCAGAGGGATCCTCCGTTTGTGCCCAGCAAGCGCCTGCCAGACTGGGCTTCCCTGGAGCTCTCCCCCAGCGTAGAGTGGTGTGGATGTGGTTTGGGGCCTTCCCCGGTGCGTTTGGGCTAGGGAGAGCACAGCCCCAGCGCAGGGGAACCAGTCCCTGAGCAGAGAGCTCCGGGCAAGTGCTCTGTGCCCAGGCCTGGAAGCCCAGTTCCCAGCACGCCGGAGAGAAGAGAGGGGTTGCGGGCCTGTTACTGGGAAGGACCGAGCGAGCTGCCAGAGCGGCGGAGCTCCAGCTCTGCGCCCAGGCGCGATAGCGCAGAGCCCCGGCCGAGAGGCTGCTCTGGCCTGGGCGAGCCTCGCCCAGCGCTTCCCAGCTTCTAGTGTTCTCGCCCGTGAAGGAGCAGGCTGCGGGAGTGTGGGAGACGTGAGTGGCGCCTGGCTGGCCTCAGCTCCGCTCTGGCCTTCCCTTTGGACCTAGGAGCCAGGCCTCTTTGCAGAAGGCTCAGGGGCCGGGGGTGTGCAAACTGCCAAAGCCTCCCGCAAGCAGAGCTCTTTGTCAGGCAAAGAGAGCGCCCAGGGCTGCACTCCCAAGCGGTTGCTTGGCCGCCCAAACGAACCTCTGGGCGGAGGGAATCAGGGTCCCAGCGCCCCTGGCTGGGCGAGGCAGCACCACAGCCAGAGGGATCCTCCGTTTGTGCCCAGCAAGCGCCTGCCAGACTGGGCTTCCCTGGAGCTCTCCCCCAGCGTAGAGTGGTGTGGATGTGGTTTGGGGCCTTCCCCGGTGCGTTTGGGCTAGGGAGAGCACAGCCCCAGCGCAGGGGAACCAGTCCCTGAGCAGAGAGCTCCGGGCAAGTGCTCTGTGCCCAGGCCTGGAAGCCCAGTTCCCAGCACGCCGGAGAGAAGAGAGGGGTTGCGGGCCTGTTACTGGGAAGGACCGAGCGAGCTGCCAGAGCGGCGGAGCTCCAGCTCTGCGCCCAGGCGCGATAGCGCAGAGCCCCGGCCGAGAGGCTGCTCTGGCCTGGGCGAGCCTCGCCCAGCGCTTCCCAGCTTCTAGCGTTCTCGCCCGGGAAGGAGCAGGCTGCGGGAGTGTGGGAGACGTGACTGGCGCCTGGCTGGCCTCAGCTCCGCTCTGGCCTTCCCTTTGGACCTAGGAGCCAGGCCTCTTTGCAGAAGGCTCAGGGCCCGGGGGTGTGCAAACTGCCAAAGCCTCCCGCAAGCAGAGCTCTTTGTCAGGCAAAGAGAGCGCCCAGGGCTGCACTCCCAAGCGGTTGCTTGGCCGCCCAGACGAAGCGCTGGGCGGAGGGAATCAGGGTCCCAGCGCCCCTGGCTGGGCGAGGCAGCACCACAGCCAGAGGGATCCTCCGTTTGTGCCCAGCAAGCGCCTGCCACACTGGGCTTCCCTGGAGCTCTCCCCCAGCGTAGAGTGGTGTGGATGTGGTTTGGGGCCTTCCCTGGTGCGTTTGGGCTAGGGAGAGCACAGCCCCAGCGCAGGGGAACCAGTCCCTGAGCAGAGAGCTCCGGGCAAGTGCTCTGTGCCCAGGTCTGGAAGCCCAGTTCCCAGCACGCCGGAGAGAAGAGAGGGGTTGCGGGCCTGTTACTGGGAAGGACCGAGCGAGCTGCCAGAGCGGCGGAGCTCCAGCTCTGCGCCCAGGCGCGATAGCGCAGAGCCCCGGCCGAGAGGCTGCTCTGGCCTGGGCGAGCCTCGCCCAGCGCTTCCTAGCTTATAGCGTTCTCGCCCGGGAAGGAGCAGTCTGCGGGAGTGTGGGAGACGTGAGTGGCACCTGGCTGGCCTCAGCTCCGCTCTGGCCTTCCCTTTGGACCTAGGAGCCAGGCCTCTTTGCAGAAGGCTCAGGGGCCGGGGGTGTGCAAACTGCCAAAGCCTCCCGCAAGCACAGCTCTTTGTCAGGCAAAGAGAGCGCCCAGGGCTGCATTCCCAAGCGGTGGCTTGGCCGCACAGACGAGCGGAGGGAATCAGGGTCCCAGCGCCCCTGGCTGGGCGAGGCAGCACCACAGCCAGAGGGATCCTCCGTTTGTGCCCAGCAAGCGCCTGCCAGACTGGGCTTCCCTGGAGCTCTCCCCCAGCGTAGAGTGGTGTGGATGTGGTTTGGGGCCTTCCCCGGTGCGTTTGGGCTAGGGAGAGCACAGCCCCAGCACAGGGGAACCAGTCCCTGAGCAGAGAGCTCCGGGCAAGTGCTCTGTGCCCAGGCCTGGAAGCCCAGTTCCCTGCACGCCGGAGAGAAGAGAGGGGTTGCGGGCCTGTTACTGGGAAGGACCGAGCGAGCTGCCAGAGCGGCGGAGCTCCAGCTCTGCGCCCAGGCGCGATAGCGCAGAGCCCCGGCCGAGAGGCTGCTCTGGCCTGGGCGAGCCTCGCCCAGCGCTTCCCAGCTTCTAGTGTTCTCGCCCGTGAAAGAGCAGGCTGCGGGAGTGTGGGAGACGTGAGTGGCGCCTGGCTGGCCTCAGCTCCGCTCTGGCCTTCCCTTTGGACCTAGGAGCCAGGCCTCTTTGCAGAAGGCTCAGGGGCCGGGGGTGTGCAAACTGCCAAAGCCTCCCGCAAGCCGAGCTCTTTGTCAGGCAAAGAGAGCGCCCAGGGCTGCACTCCCAAGCGGTTGCTTGGCCGCCCAGACGAAGCGCTGGGCGGAGGGAATCAGGGTCCCAGCGCCCCTGGCTGGGCGAGGCAGCACCACAGCCAGAGGGATCCTCCGTTTGTGCCCAGCAAGCGCCTGCCAGACTGGGCTTCCCTGGAGCTCTCCCCCAGCGTAGAGTGGTGTGGATGTGGTTTGGGGCCTTCCCCGGTGCGTTTGGGCTAGGGAGAGCACAGCCCCAGCGCAGGGGAACCAGTCCCTGAGCAGAGAGCTCCGGGCAAGTGCTCTGTGCCCAGGCCTGGAAGCCCAGTTCCCTGCACGCCGGAGAGAAGAGAGGGGTTGCGGGCCTGTTACTGGGAAGGACCGAGCGAGCTGCCAGAGCGGCGGAGCTCCAGCTCTGCGCCCAGGCGCGATAGCGCAGAGCCCCGGCCGAGAGGCTGCTCTGGCCTGGGCGAGCCTCGCCCAGCGCTTCCCAGCTTCTAGTGTTCTCGCCCGTGAAGGAGCAGGCTGCGGGAGTGTGGGAGACGTGAGTGGCGCCTGGCTGGCCTCAGCTCCGCTCTGGCCTTCCCTTTGGACCTAGGAGCCAGGCCTCTTTGCAGAAGGCTCAGGGGCCGGGGGTGTGCAAACTGCCAAAGCCTCCCGCAAGCAGAGCTCTTTGTCAGGCAAAGAGAGCGCCCAGGGCTGCACTCCCAAGCGGTTGCTTGGCCGCCCAAACGAACCTCTGGGCGGAGGGAATCAGGGTCCCAGCGCCCCTGGCTGGGCGAGGCAGCACCACAGCCAGAGGGATCCTCCGTTTGTGCCCAGCAAGCGCCTGCCACACTGGGCTTCCCTGGAGCTCTCCCCCAGCGTAGAGTGGTGTGGATGTGGTTTGGGGCCTTCCCTGGTGCGTTTGGGCTAGGGAGAGCACAGCCCCAGCGCAGGGGAACCAGTCCCTGAGCAGAGAGCTCCGGGCAAGTGCTCTGTGCCCAGGTCTGGAAGCCCAGTTCCCAGCACGCCGGAGAGAAGAGAGGGGTTGCGGGCCTGTTACTGGGAAGGACCGAGCGAGCTGCCAGAGCGGCGGAGCTCCAGCTCTGCGCCCAGGCGCGATAGCGCAGAGCCCCGGCCGAGAGGCTGCTCTGGCCTGGGCGAGCCTCGCCCAGCGCTTCCCAGCTTCTAGCGTTCTCACCCGGGAAGGAGCAGGCTGCGGGAGTGTGGGAGACGTGAGTGGCGCCTGGCTGGCCTCAGCTCCGCTCTGGCCTTCCCTTTGGACCTAGGAGCCAGGCCTCTTTGCAGAAGGCTCAGGGGCCGGGGGTGTGCAAACTGCCAAAGCCTCCCGCAAGCAGAGCTCTTTGTCAGGCAAAGAGAGCGCCCAGGGCTGCACTCCCAAGCGGTTGCTTGGCCGCCCAGACGAAGCGCTGGGCGGAGGGAATCAGGGTCCCAGCGCCCCTGGCTGGGCGAGGCAGCACCACAGCCAGAGGGATCCTCCGTTTGTGCCCAGCAAGCGCCTGCCAGACTGGGCTTCCCTGGAGCTCTCCCCCAGCGTAGAGTGGTGTGGATGTGGTTTGGGGCCTTCCCCGGTGCGTTTGGGCTAGGGAGAGCACAGCCCCAGCGCAGGGGAACCAGTCCCTGAGCAGAGAGCTCCGGGCAAGTGCTCTGTGCCCAGGCCTGGAAGCCCAGTTCCCAGCACGCCGGAGAGAAGAGAGGGGTTGCGGGCCTGTTACTGGGAAGGACCGAGCGAGCTGCCAGAGCGGCGGAGCTCCAGCTCTGCGCCCAGGCGCGATAGCGCACAGCCCCGGCCGAGAGGCTGCTCTGGCCTGGGCGAGCCTCGCCCAGCGCTTCCTAGCTTATAGCGTTCTCGCCCGGGAAGGAGCAGGCTGCGGGAGTGTGGGAGACGTGAGTGGCGCCTGGCTGGCCTCAGCTCCGCTCTGGCCTTCCCTTTGGACCTAGGAGCCAGGCCTCTTTGCAGAAGGCTCAGGGGCCGGGGGT
Organism: Bubalus kerabau; assembly: GCF_029407905.1. Classification (NCBI taxonomy): domain Eukaryota; kingdom Metazoa; phylum Chordata; class Mammalia; order Artiodactyla; family Bovidae; genus Bubalus; species Bubalus kerabau. Next base: position 52,943,965 of record NC_073628.1, read on the forward strand.
GTGCAAACTGCCAAAGCCTCCCGCAAGCAGAGCTCTTTGTCAGGCAAAGAGAGCGCCCAGGGCTGCATTCCCAAGCGGTGGCTTGGCCGCACAGACGAGCGGAGGGAATCAGGGTCCCAGCGCCCCTGGCTGGGCGAGGCAGCACCACAGCCAGAGGGATCCTCCGTTTGTGCCCAGCAAGCGCCTGCCAGACTGGGCTTCCCTGGAGCTCTCCCCCAGCGTAGAGTGGTGTGGATGTGGTTTGGGGCCTTCCCCGGTGCGTTTGGGCTAGGGAGAGCACAGCCCCAGCACAGGGGAACCAGTCCCTGAGCAGAGAGCTCCGGGCAAGTGCTCTGTGCCCAGGCCTGGAAGCCCAGTTCCCTGCACGCCGGAGAGAAGAGAGGGGTTGCGGGCCTGTTACTGGGAAGGACCGAGCGAGCTGCCAGAGCGGCGGAGCTCCAGCTCTGCGCCCAGGCGCGATAGCGCAGAGCCCCGGCCGAGAGGCTGCTCTGGCCTGGGCGAGCCTCGCCCAGCGCTTCCCAGCTTCTAGTGTTCTCGCCCGTGAAGGAGCAGGCTGCGGGAGTGTGGGAGACGTGAGTGGCGCCTGGCTGGCCTCCGCTCCGCTCTGGCCTTCCCTTTGGACCTAGGAGCCAGGCCTCTTTGCAGAAGGCTCAGGGGCCGGGGGTGTGCAAACTGCCAAAGCCTCCCGCAAGCAGAGCTCTTTGTCAGGCAAAGAGAGCGCCCAGGGCTGCACTCCCAAGCGGTTGCTTGGCCGCCCAGACGAAGCGCTGGGCGGAGGGAATCAGGGTCCCAGCGCCCCTGGCTGGGCGAGGCAGCACCACAGCCAGAGGGATCCTCCGTTTGTGCCCACAAGCGCCTGCCACACTGGGCTTCCCTGGAGCTCTCCCCCAGCGTAGAGTGGTGTGGATGTGGCTTGGGGCCTTCCCCGGTGCGTTTGGGCTAGGGAGAGCACAGCCCCAGCACAGGGGAACCAGTCCCTGAGCAGAGAGCTCCGGGCAAGTGCTCTGTGCCCAGGCCTGGAAGCCCAGTTCCCTGCACGCCGGAGAGAAGAGAGGGGTTGCGGGCCTGTTACTGGGAAGGACCGAGCGAGCTGCCAGAGCGGCGGAGCTCCAGCTCTGCGCCCAGGCGCGATAGCGCAGAGCCCCGGCCGAGAGGCTGCTCTGGCCTGGGCGAGCCTCGCCCAGCGCTTCCCAGCTTCTAGCGTTCTCGCCCGGGAAGGAGCAGGCTGCGGGAGTGTGGGAGACGTGAGTGGCGCCTGGCTGGCCTCAGCTCCGCTCTGGCCTTCCCTTTGGACCTAGGAGCCAGGCCTCTTTGCAGAAGGCTCAGGGGCCGGGGGTGTGCAAACTGCCAAAGCCTCCCGCAAGCAGAGCTCTTTGTCAGGCAAAGAGAGCGCCCAGGGCTGCATTCCCAAGCGGTTGCTTGGCCGCCCAGACGAAGCGCTGGGCGGAGGGAATCAGGGTCCCAGCGCCCCTGGCTGGGCGAGGCAGCACCACAGCCAGAGGGATCCTCCGTTTGTGCCCAGCAAGCGCCTGCCAGACTGGGCTTCCCTGGAGCTCTCCCCCAGCGTAGAGTGGTGTGGATGTGGCTTGGGGCCTTCCCCGGTGCGTTTGGGCTAGGGAGAGCACAGCCCCAGCGCAGGGGAACCAGTCCCTGAGCAGAGAGCTCCGGGCAAGTGCTCTGTGCCCAGGCCTGGAAGCCCAGTTCCCAGCACGCCGGAGAGAAGAGAGGGGTTGCGGGCCTGTTACTGGGAAGGTCCGAGCGAGCTGCCAGAGCGGCGGAGCTCCAGCTCTGCGCCCAGGCGCGATAGCGCAGAGCCCCGGCCGAGAGGCTGCTCTGGCCTGGGCGAGCCTCGCCCAGCGCTTCCCAGCTTCTAGCGTTCTCGCCCGGGAAGGAGCAGGCTGCGGGAGTGTGGGAGACGTGAGTGGCGCCTGGCTGGCCTCAGCTCCGCTCTGGCCTTCCCTTTGGACCTAGGAGCCAGGCCTCTTTGCAGAAGGCTCAGGGGCCGGGGGTGTGCAAACTGCCAAAGCCTCCCGCAAGCAGAGCTCTTTGTCAGGCAAAGAGAGCGCCCAGGGCTGCATTCCCAAGCGGTGGCTTGGCCGCCCAGACGAAGCGCTGGGCGGAGGGAATCAGGGTCCCAGCGCCCCTGGCTGGGCGAGGCAGCACCACAGCCAGAGGGATCCTCCGTTTGTGCCCAGCAAGCGCCTGCCAGACTGGGCTTCCCTGGAGCTCTCCCCTAGCGTAGAGTGGTGTGGATGTGGTTTGGGGCCTTCCCCGGTGCGTTTGGGCTAGGGAGAGCACAGCCCCAGCGCAGGGGAACCAGTCCCTGAGCAGAGAGCTCCGGGCAAGTGCTCTGTGCCCAGGCCTGGAAGCCCAGTTCCCAGCACGCCGGAGAGAAGAGAGGGGTTGCGGGCCTGTTACTGGGAAGGACCGAGCGAGCTGCCAGAGCGGCGGAGCTCCAGCTCTGCGCCCAGGCGCGATAGCGCAGAGCCCCGGCCGAGAGGCTGCTCTGGCCTGGGCGAGCCTCGCCCAGCGCTTCCCAGCTTCTAGCGTTCTCGCCCGGGAAGGAGCAGGCTGCGGGAGTGTGGGAGACGTGAGTGGCGCCTGGCTGGCCTCAGCTCCGCTCTGGCCTTCCCTTTGGACCTAGGAGCCAGGCCTCTTTGCAGAAGGCTCAGGGCCCGGGGGTGTGCAAACTGCCAAAGCCTCCCGCAAGCAGAGCTCTTTGTCAGGCAAAGAGAGCGCCCAGGGCTGCACTCCCAAGCGGTTGCTTGGCCGCCCAGACGACGCGCTGGGCGGAGGGAATCAGGGTCCCAGCGCCCCTGGCTGGGCGAGGCAGCACCACAGCCAGAGGGATCCTCCGTTTGTGCCCAGCAAGCACCTGCCAGACTGGGCTTCGCTGGAGCTCTCCCCCAGCGTAGAGTGGTGTGGATGTGGTTTGGGGCCTTCCCCGGTGCGTTTGGGCTAGGGAGAGCACAGCCCCAGCGCAGGGGAACCAGGCCCTGAGCAGAGAGCTCCGGGCAAGTGCTCTGTGCCCAGGCCTGGAAGCCCAGTTCCCAGCACGCCGGAGAGAAGAGAGGGGTTGCGGGCCTGTTACTGGGAAGGACCGAGCGAGCTGCCAGAGCGGCGGAGCTCCAGCTCTGCGCCCAGGCGCGATAGCGCAGAGCCCCGGCCGAGAGGCTGCTCTGGCCTGGGCGAGCCTCGCCCAGCGCTTCCCAGCTTCTAGCGTTCTCGCCCGGGAAGGAGCAGGCTGCGGGAGTGTGGGAGACGTGAGTGGCGCCTGGCTGGCCTCAGCTCCGCTCTGGCCTTCCCTTTGGACCTAGGAGCCAGGCCTCTTTGCAGAAGGCTCAGGGGCCGGGGGTGTGCAAACTGCCAAAGCCTCCCGCAAGCAGAGCTCTTTGTCAGGCAAAGAGAGCGCCCAGGGCTGCACTCCCAAGCGGTTGCTTGGCCGCCCAGACGAACCGCTGGGCGGAGGGAATCAGGGTCCCAGCGCCCCTGGCTGGGCGAGGCAGCACCACAGCCAGAGGGATCCTCCGTTTGTGCCCAGCAAGCGCCTGCCAGACTGGGCTTCCCTGGAGCTCTCCCCCAGCATAGAGTGGTGTGGATGTGGTTTGGGGCCTTCTCCGGTGCGTTTGGGCTAGGGAGAGCACAGCCCCAGCGCAGGGGAACCAGTCCCTGAGCAGAGAGCTCCGGGCAAGTGCTCTGTGCCCAGGCCTGGAAGCCCAGTTCCCAGCACGCCGGAGAGAAGAGAGGGGTTGCGGGCCTGTTACTGGGAAGGACCGAGCGAGCTGACAGAGCGGTGGAGCTCCAGCTCTGCGCCCAGGCGCGATAGCGCAGAGCCCCGGCCGAGAGGCTGCTCTGGCCTGGGCGAGCCTCGCCCAGCGTTTCCCAGCTTCTAGCGTTCTCGCCCGGGAAGGAGCAGGCTGCGGGAGTGTGGGAGACGTGAGTGGCGCCTGGCTGGCCTCAGCTCCGCTCTGGCCTTCCCTTTGGACCTAGGAGCCAGGCCTCTTTGCAGAAGGCTCAGGGCCCGGGGGTGTGCAAACTGCCAAAGCCTCCCGCAAGCAGAGCTCTTTGTCAGGCAAAGAGAGCGCCCAGGGCTGCACTCCCAAGCGGTTGCTTGGCCGCCCAGACGAAGCGCTGGGCGGAGGGAATCAGGGTCCCAGCGCCCCTGGCTGGGCGAGGCAGCACCACAGCCAGAGGGATCCTCCGTTTGTGCCCAGCAAGCGCCTGCCAGACTGAGCTTCCCTGGAGCTCTCCCCCAGCGTAGAGTGGTGTGGATGTGGTTTGGGGCCTTCCCCGGTGCGTTTGGGCTAGGGAGAGCACAGCCCCAGCGCAGGGGAACCAGTCCCTGAGCAGAGAGCTCCGGGCAAGTGCTCTGTGCCCAGGCCTGGAAGCCCAGTTCCCAGCACGCCGGAGAGAAGAGAGGGGTTGCGGGCCTGTTACTGGGAAAGACCGAGCGAGCTGCCAGAGCGGCGGAGCTCCAGCTCTGCGCCCAGGCGCGATAGCGCAGAGCCCCGGCCGAGAGGCTGCTCTGGCCTGGGCGAGCCTCGCCCAGCGCTTCCCAGCTTCTAGCGTTCTCGCCCGGGAAGGAGCAGGCTGCGGGAGTGTGGGAGACGTGAGTGGCGCCTGGCTGGCCTCAGCTCCGCTCTGGCCTTCCCTTTGGACCTAGGAGCCAGGTCTCTTTGCAGAAGGCTCAGGGGCCGGGGGTGTGCAAACTGCCAAAGCCTCCCGCAAGCAGAGCTCTTTGTCAGGCAAAGAGAGCGCCCAGGGCTGCACTCCCAAGCGGTTGCTTGGCCGCCCAGACGAAGCGCTGGGCGGAGGGAATCAGGGTCCCAGCGCCCCTGGCTGGGCGAGGCAGCACCACAGCCAGAGGGATCCTCCGTTTGTGCCCAGCAAGCGCCTGCCAGACTGGGCTTCCCTGGAGCTCTCCCCCAGCGTAGAGTGTTGTGGATGTGGTTTGGGGCCTTCCCCGGTGCGTTTGGGCTAGGGAGAGCACAGCCCCAGCGCAGGGGAACCAGTCCCTGAGCAGAGAGCTCCGGGCAAGTGCTCTGTGCCCAGGCCTGGAAGCCCAGTTCCCAGCACGCCGGAGAGAAGAGAGGGGTTGCGGGCCTGTTACTGGGAAGGACCGAGCGAGCTGCCAGAGCGGCGGAGCTCCAGCTCTGCGCCCAGGCGCGATAGCGCAGAGCCCCGGCCGAGAGGCTGCTCTGGCCTGGGCGAGCCTCGCCCAGCGCTTCCCAGCTTCTAGCGTTCTCGCCCGGGAAGGAGCAGGCTGCGGGAGTGTGGGAGACGTGACTGGCGCCTGGCTGGCCTCAGCTCCGCTCTGGCCTTCCCTTTGGACCTAGGAGCCAGGCCTCTTTGCAGAAGGCTCAGGGGCCGGGGGTGTGCAAACTGCCAAAGCCTCCCGCAAGCAGAGCTCTTTGTCAGGCAAAGAGAGCGCCCAGGGCTGCATTCCCAAGCGGTGGCTTGGCCGCCCAGACGAAGCGCTGGGCGGAGGGAATCAGGGTCCCAGCGCCCCTGGCTGGGCGAGGCAGCACCACAGCCAGAGGGATCCTCCGTTTGTGCCCAGCAAGCGCCTGCCAGACTGGGCTTCCCTGGAGCTCTCCCCCAGCGTAGAGTGGTGTGGATGTGGTTTGGGGCCTTCCCCGGTGCGTTTGGGCTAGGGAGAGCACAGCCCCAGCGCAGGGGAACCAGTCCCTGAGCAGAGAGCTCCGGGCAAGTGCTCTGTGCCCAGGCCTGGAAGCCCAGTTCCCAGCACGCCGGAGAGAAGAGAGGGGTGCGGGCCTGTTACTGGGAAGGACCGAGCCAGCTGCCAGAGCGGCGGAGCTCCAGCTCTGCGCCCAGGCGCGATAGCGCAGAGCCCCGGCCGAGAGGCTGCTCTGGCCTGGGCGAGCCTCGCCCAGCGCTTCCCAGCTTCTAGCGTTCTCGCCCGGGAAGGAGCAGGCTGCGGGAGTGTGGGAGACGTGACTGGCGCCTGGCTGGCCTCAGCTCCGCTCTGGCCTTCCCTTTGGACCTAGGAGCCAGGCCTCTTTGCAGAAGGCTCAGGGCCCGGGGGTGTGCAAACTGCCAAAGCCTCCCGCAAGCAGAGCTCTTTGTCAGGCAAAGAGAGCGCCCAGGGCTGCACTCCCAAGCGGTTGCTTGGCCGCCCAGACGAACCGCTGGGCGGAGGGAATCAGGGTCCCAGCGCCCCTGGCTGGGCGAGGCAGCACCACAGCCAGAGGGATCCTCCGTTTGTGCCCAGCAAGCGCCTGCCAGACTGGGCTTCCCTGGAGCTCTCCCCCAGCGTAGAGTGGTGTGGATGTGGTTTGGGGCCTTCCCCGGTGCGTTTGGGCTAGGGAGAGCACAGCCCCAGCGCAGGGGAACCAGTCCCTGAGCAGAGAGCTCCGGGCAAGTGCTCTGTGCCCAGGCCTGGAAGCCCAGTTCCCAGCACGCCGGAGAGAAGAGAGGGGTTGCGGGCCTGTTACTGGGAAGGACCGAGCCAGCTGCCAGAGCGGCGGAGCTCCAGCTCTGCGCCCAGGCGCGATAGCGCAGAGCCCCGGCCGAGAGGCTGCTCTGGCCTGGGCGAGCCTCGCCCAGCGCTTCCCAGCTTCTAGCGTTCTCGCCCGGGAAGGAGCAGGCTGCGGGAGTGTGGGAGACGTGAGTGGCGCCTGGCTGGCCTCAGTTCCGCTCTGGCCTTCCCTTTGGACCTAGGAGCCAGGCCTCTTTGCAGAGGGCTCAGGGGCCGGGGGTGTGCAAACTGCCAAAGCCTCCCGCAAGCAGAGCTCTTTGTCAAGCAAAGAGAGCGCCCAGGGCTGCATTCCCAAGCGGTGGCTTGGCCGCCCAGACGAAGCGTTGGGCGGAGGGAATCAGGGTCCCAGCGCCCCTGGCTGGGCGAGGCAGCACCACAGCCAGAGGGATCCTCCGTTTGTGCCCAGCAAGCGCCTGCCAGACTGGGCTTCCCTGGAGCTCTCCCCCAGCGTAGAGTGGTGTGGATGTGCCTTGGGGCCTTCCCCGGTGCGTTTGGGCTAGGGAGAGCACAGCCCCAGCGCAGGGGAACCAGTCCCTGAGCAGAGAGCTCCGGGCAAGTGCTCTGTGCCCAGGCCTGGAAGCCCAGTTCCCAGCACGCCGGAGAGAAGAGAGGGGTTGCGGGCCTGTTACTGGGAAGGACCGAGCGAGCTGCCAGAGCGGTGGAGCTCCAGCTCTGCGCCCAGGCGCGATAGCGCAGAGCCCCGGCCGAGAGGCTGCTCTGGCCTGGGCGAGCCTCGCCCAGCGCTTCCCAGCTTCTAGCGTTCTCGCCCGGGAAGGAGCAGGCTGCGGGAGTGTGGGAGACGTGGCTGGCGCCTGGATGGCCTCAGCTCCCTTCTGGCCTTCCCTTTGGACCTAGGAGCCAGGCCTCTTTGCAGAAGGCTCAGGGGCCGGGGGTGTGCAAACTGCCAAAGCCTCCCGCAAGCAGAGCTCTTTGTCAGGCAAAGAGAGCGCCCAGGGCTGCACTCCCAAGCGGTTGCTTGGCCGCCCAGACGAAGCGCTGGGCGGAGGGAATCAGGGTCCCAGCGCCCCTGGCTGGGCGAGGCAGCACCACAGCCAGAGGGATCCTCCGTTTGTGCCCAGCAAGCGCCTGCCAGACTGGGCTTCCCTGGAGCTCTCCCCCAGCGCAGAGTCGTGTGGATGTGGTTTGGGGCCTTCCCCGGTGCGTTTGGGCTAGGGAGAGCACAGCCCCAGCGCAGGGGAACCAGTCCCTGAGCAGAGAGCTCCGGGCAAGTGCTCTGTGCCCAGGCCTGGAAGCCCAGTTCCCTGCACGCCGGAGAGAAGAGAGGGGTTGCGGGCCTGTTACTGGGAAGGACCGAGCGAGCTGCCAGAGCGGTGGAGCTCCAGCTCTGCGCCCAGGCGCGATAGCGCAGAGCCCCGGCCGAGAGGCTGCTCTGGCCTGGGCGAGCCTCGCCCAGCGCTTCCCAGCTTCTAGCGTTCTCGCCCGGGAAGGAGCAGGCTGCGGGAGTGTGGGAGACGTGAGTGGCGCCTGGCTGGCCTCAGCTCCGCTCTGGCCTTCCCTTTGGACCTAGGAGCCAGGCCTCTTTGCAGAAGGTCAGGGGCCAGGGGTGTGCAAACTGCCAAAGCCTCCCGCAAGCAGAGCTCTTTGTCAGGCAAAGAGAGCGCCCAGGGCTGCACTCCCAAGTGGTTGCTTGGCCGCCCAGACGAAGCGCTGGGCGGAGGGAATCAGGGTCCCAGCGCCCCTGGCTGGGCGAGGCAGCACCACAGCTAGAGGGATCCTCCGTTTGTGCCCAGCAAGCGCCTGCCAGACTGGGCTTCCCTGGAGCTCTCCCCCAGCGCAGAGTGGTGTGGATGTGGTTTGGGGCCTTCCCCGGTGCCTTTGGGCTAGGGAGAGCACAGCCCCAGCGCAGGGGAACCAGTCCCTGAGCAGAGAGCTCCGGGCAAGTGCTCTGTGCCCAGGCCTGGAAGCCCAGTTCCCAGCACGCCAGAGAGAAGAGAGGGGTTGCGGGCCTGTTACTGGGAAGGACCGAGCCAGCTGCCAGAGCGGCGGAGCTCCAGCTCTGCGCCCAGGCGCGATAGCGCAGAGCCCCGGCCGAGAGGCTGCTCTGGCCTGGGCGAGCCTCGCCCAGCGCTTCCCAGCTTCTAGCGTTCTCGCCCGGGAAGGAGCAGGCTGCGGGAGTGTGGGAGACGTGACTGGCGCCTGGCTGGCCTCAGCTCCGCTCTGGCCTTCCCTTTGGACCTAGGAGCCAGGCCTCTTTGCAGAGGGCTCAGGAGCCGGGGGTGTGCAAACTGCCAAAGCCTCCCGCAAGCAGAGCTCTTTGTCAGGCAAAGAGAGCGCCCAGGGCTGCATTCCCAAGCGGTGGCTTGGCCGCCCAAACGAAGCGCTGGGCGGAGGGAATCAGGGTCCCAGCGCCCCTGGCTGGGCGAGGCAGCACCACAGCCAGAGGGATCCTCCGTTTGTGCCCAGCAAGCGCCTGCCAGACTGGGCTTCCCTGGAGCTCTCCCCCAGCGTAGAGTGGTGTGGATGTGGTTTGGGGCCTTCCCCGGTGCGTTTGGGCTAGGGAGAGCACAGCCCCAGCGCAGGGGAACCAGTCCCTGAGCAGAGAGCTCCGGGCAAGTGCTCTGTGCCCAGGCCTGGAAGCCCAGTTCCCAGCACGCCGGAGAGAAGAGAGGGGTTGCGGGCCTGTTACTGGGAAGGACCGAGCGAGCTGCCAGAGCGGCAGAGCTCCAGCTCTGCGCCCAGGCGCGATAGCGCAGAGCTCCGGCCGAGAGGCTGCTCTGGCCTGGGCGAGCCTCGCCCAGCGCTTCCCAGCTTCTAGCGTTCTCGCCCGGGAAGGAGCAGGCTGCGGGATTGTGGGAGACGTGACTGGCGCCTGGCTGGCCTCAGCTCCGCTCTGGCCTTCCCTTTGGACCTAGGAGCCAGACCTCTTTGCAGAAGGCTCAGGGGCCGGGGGTGTGCAAACTGCCAAAGCCTCCCGCAAGCAGAGCTCTTTGTCAGGCAAAGAGAGCGCCCAGGGCTGCACTCCCAAGCGGTTGCTTGGCCGCCCAGACGAAGCGCTGGGCGGAGGGAATCAGGGTCCCAGCGCCCCTGGCTGGGCGAGGCAGCACCACAGCCAGAGGGATCCTCCGTTTGTGCCCAGCAAGCGCCTGCCAGACTGGGCTTCCCTGGAGCTCTCCCCCAGCGTAGAGTGGTGTGGATGTGGTTTGGGGCCTTCCCCGGTGCGTTTGGGCTAGGGAGAACACAGCCCCAGCGCAGGGGAACCAGTCCCTGAGCAGAGAGCTCCGGGCAAGTGCTCTGTGCCCAGGCCTGGAAGCCCAGTTCCCAGCACGCCGGAGAGAAGAGAGGGGTGCGGGCCTGTTACTGGGAAGGACCGAGCCAGCTGCCAGAGCGGCGGAGCTCCAGCTCTGCGCCCAGGCGCGATAGCGCAGAGCCCCGGCCGAGAGGCTGCTCTGGCCTGGGCGAGCCTCGCCCAGCGCTTCCCAGCTTCTAGCGTTCTCGCCCGGGAAGGAGCAGGCTGCGGGAGTGTGGGAGACGTGAGTGGCGCCTGGCTGGCCTCAGCTCCGCTCTGGCCTTCCCTTTGGACCTAGGAGCCAGGCCTCTTTGCAGAAGGCTCAGGGGCCCGGGGTGTGCAAACTGCCAAAGCCTCCCGCAAGCAGAGCTCTTTGTCAGGCAAAGAGAGCGCCCAGGGCTGCACTCCCAAGCGGTTGCTTGGCCGCCCAGACGAAGCGCTGGGCGGAGGGAATCAGGGTCCCAGCGCCCCTGGCTGGGCGAGGCAGCACCACAGCCAGAGGGATCCTCCGTTTGTGCCCAGCAAGCGCCTGCCAGACTGGGCTTCCCTGGAGCTCTCCCCCAGCGTAGAGTGGTGTGGATGTGGTTTGGGGCCTTCCCCGGTGCGTTTGGGCTAGGGAGAGCACAGCCCCAGCGCAGGGGAACCAGTCCCTGAGCAGAGAGCTCCGGGCAAGTGCTCTGTGCCCAGGCCTGGAAGCCCAGTTCCCAGCACGCCAGAGAGAAGAGAGGGGTTGCGGGCCTGTTACTGGGAAGGACCGAGCCAGCTGCCAGAGCGGCGGAGCTCCAGCTCTGCGCCCAGGCGCGATAGCGCAGAGCCCCGGCCGAGAGGCTGCTCTGGCCTGGGCGAGCCTCGCCCAGCGCTTCCCAGCTTCTAGCGTTCTCGCCCGGGAAGGAGCAGGCTGCGGGAGTGTGGGAGACGTGACTGGCGCCTGGCTGGCCTCAGCTCCGCTCTGGCCTTCCCTTTGGACCTAGGAGCCAGGCCTCTTTGCAGAAGGCTCAGGGGCCGGGGGTGTGCAAACTGCCAAAGCCTCCCGCAAGCAGAGCTCTTTGTCCGGCAAAGAGAGCGCCTAGGGCTGCATTCCCAAGCGGTGGCTTGGCCGCCCAAACGAAGCGCTGGGCGGAGGGAATCAGGGTCCCAGCGCCCCTGGCTGGGCGAGGCAGCACCACAGCCAGAGGGATCCTCCGTTTGTGCCCAGCAAGCGCCTGCCAGACTGGGCTTCCCTGGAGCTCTCCCCCAGCGTAGAGTGGTGTGGATGTGGTTTGGGGCCTTCCCCGGTGCGTTTGGGCTAGGGAGAGCACAGCCCCAGCGCAGGGGAACCAGTCCCTGAGCAGAGAGCTCCGGGCAAGTGCTCTGTGCCCAGGCCTGGAAGCCCAGTTCCCAGCACGCCGGAGAGAAGAGAGGGGTTGCGGGCCTGTTACTGGGAAGGACCGAGCCAGCTGCCAGAGCGGCAGAGCTCCAGCTCTGCGCCCAGGCGCGATAGCGCAGAGCCCCGGCCGAGAGGCTGCTCTGGCCTGGGCGAGCCTCGCCCAGCGCTTCCCAGCTTCTAGCGTTCTCGCCCGGGAAGGAGCAGGCTGCGGGAGTGTGGGAGACGTGAGTGGCGCCTGGCTGGCCTCAGCTCCGCTCTGGCCTTCCCTTTGGACCTAGGAGCCAGGCCTCTTTGCAGATGGCTCAGGGGCCGGGGGTGTGCAAACTGCCAAAGCCTCCCGCAAGCAGAGCTCTTTGTCAGGCAAAGAGAGCGCCCAGGGCTGCACTCCCAAGCGGTTGCTTGGCCGCCCAGACGAAGCGCTGGGCGGAGGGAATCAGGGTCCCAGCGCCCCTGGCTGGGCGAGGCAGCACCACAGCCAGAGGGATCCTCCGTTTGTGCCCAGCAAGCGCCTGCCAGACTGGGCTTCCCTGGAGCTCTCCCCCAGCGTAGAGTGGTGTGGATGTGGCTTGGGGCCTTCCGCGGTGCGTTTGGGCTAGGGAGAGCACAGCCCCAGCGCAGGGGAACCAGTCCCTGAGCAGAGAGCTCCGGGCAAGTGCTCTGTGCCCAGGCCTGGAAGCCCAGTTCCCAGCACGCCAGAGAGAAGAGAGGGGTTGCGGGCCTGTTACTGGGAAGGACCGAGCCAGCTGCCAGAGCGGCGGAGCTCCAGCTCTGCGCCCAGGCGCGATAGCGCAGAGCCCCGGCCGAGAGGCTGCTCTGGCCTGGGCGAGCCTCGCCCAGCGCTTCCCAGCTTCTAGCGTTCTCGCCCGGGAAGGAGCAGGCTGCGGGAGTGTGGGAGACGTGACTGGCGCCTGGCTGGCCTCAGCTCCGCTCTGGCCTTCCCTTTGGACCTAGGAGCCAGGCCTCTTTGCAGAGGGCTCAGGGGCCGGGGGTGTGCAAACTGCCAAAGCCTCCCGCAAGCAGAGCTCTTTGTCAGGCAAAGAGAGGCCCAGGGCTGCATTCCCAAGCGGTGGCTTGGCCGCCCAAACGAAGCGCTGGGCGGAGGGAATCAGGGTCCCAGCGCCCCTGGCTGGGCGAGGCAGCACCACAGCCAGAGGGATCCTCCGTTTGTGCCCAGCAAGCGCCTGCCAGACTGGGCTTCCCTGGAGCTCTCCCCCAGCGTAGAGTGGTGTGGATGTGGTTTGGGGCCTTCCCCGGTGCGTTTGGGCTAGGGAGAGCACAGCCCCAGCGCAGGGGACCCAGTCCCTGAGCACAGAGCTCCGGGCAAGTGCTCTGTGCCCAGGCCTGGAAGCCCAGTTCCCAGCACGCCGGAGAGAAGAGAGGGGTTGCGGGCCTGTTACTGGGAAGGACCGAGCGAGCTGCCAGAGCGGCGGAGCTCCAGCTCTGCGCCCAGGCGCGATAGCGCAGAGCCCCGGCCGAGAGGCTGCTCTGGCCTGGGCGAGCCTCACCCAGCGCTTCCCAGCTTCTAGCGTTCTCGCCCGGGAAGGAGCAGGCTGCGGGAGTGTGGGAGACGTGACTGGCACCTGGCTGGCCTCAGCTCCGCTCTGGCCTTCCCTTTGGACCTAGGAGCCAGGCCTCTTTGCAGAAGGCTCAGGGGCCGGGGGTGTGCAAACTGCCAAAGCCTCCCGCAAGCAGAGCTCTTTGTCAGGCAAAGAGAGCGCCCAGGGCTGCACTCCCAAGCGGTTGCTTGGCCGCCCAGACGAAGCGCTGGGCGGAGGGAATCAGGGTCCCAGCGCCCCTGGCTGGGCGAGGCAGCACCACAGCCAGAGGGATCCTCCGTTTGTGCCCAGCAAGCGCCTGCCAGACTGGGCTTCCCTGGAGCTCTCCCCCAGCGTAGAGTGGTGTGGATGTGGTTTGGGGCCTTCCCCGGTGCGTTTGGGCTAGGGAGAGCACAGCCCCAGCGCAGGGGAACCAGTCCCTGAGCAGAGAGCTCTGGGCAAGTGCTCTGTGCCCAGGCCTGGAAGCCCAGTTCCCAGCACGCCAGAGAGAAGAGAGGGGTTGCGGGCCTGTTACTGGGAAGGACCGAGCCAGCTGCCAGAGCGGCGGAGCTCCAGCTCTGCGCCCAGGCGCGATAGCGCAGAGCCCCGGCCGAGAGGCTGCTCTGGCCTGGGCGAGCCTCGCCCAGCGCTTCCCAGCTTCTAGCGTTCTCGCCCGGGAAGGAGCAGGCTGCGGGAGTGTGGGAGACGTGACTGGCGCCTGGCTGGCCTCAGTTCCGCTCTGGCCTTCCCTTTGGACCTAGGAGCCAGGCCTCTTTGCAGAGGGCTCAGGGGCCGGGGGTGTGCAAACTGCCAAAGCCTCCCGCAAGCAGAGCTCTTTGTCAGGCAAAGAGAGCGCCCAGGGCTGCATTCCCAAGCGGTGGCTTGGCCGCCCAAACGAAGCGCTGGGCGGAGGGAATCAGGGTCCCAGCGCCCCTGGCTGGGCGAGGCAGCACCACAGCCAGAGGGATCCTCCGTTTGTGCCCAGCAAGCGCCTGCCAGACTGGGCTTCCCTGGAGCTCTCCCCCAGCGTAGAGTGGTGTGGATGTGGTTTGGGGCCTTCCCCGGTGCGTTTGGGCTAGGGAGAGCACAGCCCCAGCGCAGGGGAACCAGTCCCTGAGCAGAGAGCTCCGGGCAAGTGCTCTGTGCCCAGGCCTGGAAGCCCAGTTCCCAGCACGCCGGAGAGAAGAGAGGGGTTGCGGGCCTGTTACTGGGAAGGACCGAGCGAGCTGCCAGAGCGGTGGAGCTCCAGCTCTGCGCCCAGGCGCGATAGCGCAGAGCCCCGGCCGAGAGGCTGCTCTGGCCTGGGCGAGCCTCGCCCAGCGCTTCCCAGCTTCTAGCGTTCTCGCCCGGGAAGGAGCAGGCTGCGGGAGTGTGGGAGACGTGGCTGGCGCCTGGATGGCCTCAGCTCCGCTCTGGCCTTCCCTTTGGACCTAGGAGCCAGGCCTCTTTGCAGAAGGCTCAGGGGCCGGGGGTGTGCAAACTGCCAAAGCCTCCCGCAAGCAGAGCTCTTTGTCAGGCAAAGAGAGCGCCCAGGGCTGCACTCCCAAGCGGTTGCTTGGCCGCCCAGACGAAGCGCTGGGCGGAGGGAATCAGGGTCCCAGCGCCCCTGGCTGGGCGAGGCAGCACCACAGCCAGAGGGATCCTCCGTTTGTGCCCAGCAAGCGCCTGCCAGACTGGGCTTCCCTGGAGCTCTCCCCCAGCGCAGAGTCGTGTGGATGTGGTTTGGGGCCTTCCCCGGTGCGTTTGGGCTAGGGAGAGCACAGCCCCAGCGCAGGGGAACCAGTCCCTGAGCAGAGAGCTCCGGGCAAGTGCTCTGTGCCCAGGCCTGGAAGCCCAGTTCCCAGCACGCCGGAGAGAAGAGAGGGGTTGCGGGCCTGTTACTGGGAAGGACCGAGCGAGCTGCCAGAGCGGCGGAGCTCCAGCTCTGCGCCCAGGCGCGATAGCGCAGAGCCCCGGCCGAGAGGCTGCTCTGGCCTGGGCGAGCCTCGCCCAGCGCTTCCCAGCTTCTAGCGTTCTCGCCCGGGAAGGAGCAGGCTGCGGGAGTGTGGGAGACGTGAGTGGCGCCTGGCTGGCCTCAGCTCCGCTCTGGCCTTCCCTTTGGACCTAGGAGCCAGGCCTCTTTGCAGAAGGCTCAGGGGCCGGGGGTGTGCAAACTGCCAAAGCCTCCCGCAAGCAGAGCTCTTTGTCAGGCAAAGAGAGCGCCCAGGGCTGCACTCCCAAGCGGTTGCTTGGCCGCCCAGACGAAGCGCTGGGCGGAGGGAATCAGGGTCCCAGCGCCCCTGGCTGGGCGAGGCAGCACCACAGCCAGAGGGATCCTCCGTTTGTGCCCAGCAAGCGCCTGCCAGACTGGGCTTCCCTGGAGCTCTCCCCCAGCGTAGAGTGGTGTGGATGTGGTTTGGGGCCTTCCCCGGTGCGTTTGGGCTAGGGAGAGCACAGCCCCAGCGCAGGGGAACCAGTCCCTGAGCAGAGAGCTCCGGGCAAGTGCTCTGTGCCCAGGCCTGGAAGCCCAGTTCCCAGCACGCCGGAGAGAAGAGAGGGGTTGCGGGCCTGTTACTGGGAAGGACCGAGCGAGCTGCCAGAGCGGCGGAGCTCCAGCTCTGCGCCCAGGCGCGATAGCGCAGAGCCCCGGCCGAGAGGCTGCTCTGGCCTGGGCGAGCCTCGCCCAGCGCTTCCCAGCTTCTAGCGTTCTCGCCCCGGAAGGAGCAGGCTGCGGGAGTGTGGGAGACGTGATTGGCGCCTGGCTGGCCTCAGCTCCGCTCTGGCCTTCCCTTTGGACCTAGGAGCCAGGCCTCTTTGCAGAAGGCTCAGGGGCCGGGGGTGTGCAAACTGCCAAAGCCTCCCGCAAGCAGAGCTCTTTGTCAGGCAAAGAGAGCGCCCAGGGCTGCACTACCAAGCGGTTTCTTGGCCGCCCAGACGAACCGCTGGGCGGAGGGAATCAGGGTCCCAGCGCCCCTGGCTGGGTGAGGCAGCACAACAGCCAGAGGGATCCTCCGTTTGTGCCCAGCAAGCGCCTGCCAGACTGGGCTTCCCTGGAGCTCTCCCCCAGCGCAGAGTCGTGTGGATGTGGTTTGGGGCCTTCCCCGGTGCGTTTGGGCTAGGGAGAGCACAGCCCCAGCGCAGGGGAACCAGTCCCTGAGCAGAGAGCTCCGGGCAAGTGCTCTGTGCCCAGGCCTGGAAGCCCAGATCCCAACACGCCGGAGAGAAGAGAGGGGTTGCGGGCCTGTTACTGGGAAGGACCGAGCGAGCTGCCAGAGCGGCGGAGCTCCAGCTCTGCGCCCAGGCGCGATAGCGCAGAGCCCCGGCCGAGAGGCTGCTCTGGCCTGGGCGAGCCTCGCCCAGCGCTTCCCAGCTTCTAGCGTTCTCGCCCGGGAAGGAGCAGGCTGCGGGAGTGTGGGAGATGTGACTGGCGCCTGGCTGGCCTCAGCTCCGCTCTGGCCTTCCCTTTGGACCTAGGAGCCAGGCCTCTTTGCAGAAGGCTCAGGGGCCGGGGGTGTGCAAACTGCCAAAGCCTCCCGCAAGCAGAGCTCTTTGTCAGGCAAAGACAGAGCCCAGGGCTGCATTCCCAAGCGGTGGCTTGGCCGCCCAGACGAAGCGCTGGGCGGAGGGAATCAGGGTCCCAGCGCCCCTGGCTGGGCGAGGCAGCACCACAGCCAGAGGGATCCTCCGTTTGTGCCCAGCAAGCGCCTGCCAGACTGGGCTTCCCTGGAGCTCTCCCCCAGCGTAGAGTGGTGTGGATGTGGTTTGGGGCCTTCCCCGGTGCGTTTGGGCTAGGGAGAGCACAGCCCCAGCGCAGGGGAACCAGTCCCTGAGCAGAGAGCTCCGGGCAAGTGCTCTGTGCCCAGGCCTGGAAGCCCAGTTCCCAGCACGCCGGAGAGAAGAGAGGGGTTGTGGGCCTGTTACTGGGAAGGACCGAGCGAGCTGCCAGAGCGGCGGAGCTCCAGCTCTGCGCCCAGGCGCGATAGCGCAGAGCCCCGGCCGAGAGGCTGCTCTGGCCTGGGCGAGCCTCGCCCAGCGCTTCCCAGCTTCTAGCGTTCTCGCCCGGGAAGGAGCAGGCTGCGGGAGTGTGGGAGACGTGACTGGCGCCTGGCTGGCCTCAGCTCCGCTCTGGCCTTCCCTTTGGACCTAGGAGCCAGGCCTCTTTGCAGAAGGCTCAGGGGCCGGGGGTGTGCAAACTGCCAAAGCCTCCCGCAAGCAGAGCTCTTTGTCAGGCAAAGAGAGCGCCCAGGGCTGCACTCCCAAGAGGTTGCTTGGCCGCCCAGACGAACCGCTGGGCGGAGGGAATCAGGGTCCCAGCGCCCCTGGCTGGGCGAGGCAGCACCACAGCCAGAGGGATCCTCCGTTTGTGCCCAGCAAGCGCCTGCCAGACTGGGCTTCCCTGGAGCTCTCCCCCAGCGTAGAGTGGTGTGGATGTGGTTTGGGGCCTTCCCCGGTGCGTTTGGGCTAGGGAGAGCACAGCCCCAGCGCAGGGGAACCAGTCCCTGAGCAGAGAGCTCCGGGCAAGTGCTCTGTGCCCAGGCCTGGAAGCCCAGTTCCCAGCACGCCGGAGAGAAGAGAGGGGTTGCGGGCCTGTTACTGGGAAGGACCGAGCGAGCTGCCAGAGCGGCGGAGCTCCAGCTCTGCGCCCAGGCGCGATAGCGCAGAGCCCCGGCCGAGAGGCTGCTCTGGCCTGGGCGAGCCTCGCCCAGCGCTTCCCAGCTTCTAGCGTTCTCGCCCGGGAAGGAGCAGGCTGCGGGAGTGTGGGAGACGTGACTGGCGCCTGGCTGGCCTCAGCTCCGCTCTGGCCTTCCCTTTGGACCTAGGAGCCAGGCCTCTTTGCAGATGGCTCAGGGCCCGGGGGTGTGCAAACTGCCAAAGCCTCCCGCAAGCAGAGCTCTTTGTCAGGCAAAGAGAGCGCCCAGGGCTGCACTCCCAAGCGGTTGCTTGGCCGCCCAGACGAAGCGCTGGGCGGAGGGAATCAGGGTCCCAGCGCCCCTGGCTGGGCGAGGCAGCACCACAGCCAGAGGGATCCTCCGTTTGTGCCCAGCAAGCGCCTGCCAGACTGGGCTTCCCTGGAGCTCTCCCCCAGCGTAGAGTGGTGTGGATGTGGTTTGGGGCCTTCCCCGGTGCGTTTGGGCTAGGGAGAGCACAGCCCCAGCGCAGGGGAACCAGTCCCTGAGCAGAGAGCTCCGGGCAAGTGCTCTGTGCCCAGGCCTGGAAGCCCAGTTCCCAGCACGCCGGAGAGAAGAGAGGGGTTGCGGGCCTGTTACTGGGAAGGACCGAGCGAGCTGCCAGAGCGGCGGAGCTCCAGCTCTGCGCCCAGGCGCGATAGCGCAGAGCCCCGGCCGAGAGGCTGCTCTGGCCTGGGCGAGCCTCGCCCAGCGCTTCCCAGCTTCTAGCGTTCTCGCCCGGGAAGGAGCAGGCTGCGGGAGTGTGGGAGACGTGAGTGGCGCCTGGCTGGCCTCAGCTCCGCTCTGGCCTTCCCTTTGGACCTAGGAGCCAGGCCTCTTTGCAGAAGGCTCAGGGGCCGGGGGTGTGCAAACTGCCAAAGCCTCCCGCAAGCAGAGCTCTTTGTCAGGCAAAGAGAGCGCCCAGGGCTGCACTCCCAAGCGGTTGCTTGGCCGCCCAGACGAAGCGCTGGGCGGAGGGAATCAGGGTCCCAGCGCCCCTGGCTGGGCGAGGCAGCACCACAGCCAGAGGGATCCTCCGTTTGTGCCCAGCAAGCGCCTGCCAGACTGGGCTTCCCTGGAGCTCTCCCCCAGCGTAGAGTGGTGTGGATGTGGTTTGGGGCCTTCCCCGGTGCGTTTGGGCTAGGGAGAGCACAGCCCCAGCGCAGGGGAACCAGTCCCTGAGCAGAGAGCTCCGGGCAAGTGCTCTGTGCCCAGGCCTGGAAGCCCAGTTCCCAGCACGCCGGAGAGAAGAGAGGGGTTGCGGGCCTGTTACTGGGAAGGACCGAGCGAGCTGCCAGAGCGGCGGAGCTCCAGCTCTGCGCCCAGGCGCGATAGCGCAGAGCCCCGGCCGAGAGGCTGCTCTGGCCTGGGCGAGCCTCGCCCAGCGCTTCCCAGCTTCTAGCGTTCTCGCCCCGGAAGGAGCAGGCTGCGGGAGTGTGGGAGACGTGATTGGCGCCTGGCTGGCCTCAGCTCCGCTCTGGCCTTCCCTTTGGACCTAGGAGCCAGGCCTCTTTGCAGAAGGCTCAGGGGCCGGGGGTGTGCAAACTGCCAAAGCCTCCCGCAAGCAGAGCTCTTTGTCAGGCAAAGAGAGCGCCCAGGGCTGCACTACCAAGCGGTTTCTTGGCCGCCCAGACGAACCGCTGGGCGGAGGGAATCAGGGTCCCAGCGCCCCTGGCTGGGTGAGGCAGCACAACAGCCAGAGGGATCCTCCGTTTGTGCCCAGCAAGCGCCTGCCAGACTGGGCTTCCCTGGAGCTCTCCCCCAGCGCAGAGTCGTGTGGATGTGGTTTGGGGCCTTCCCCGGTGCGTTTGGGCTAGGGAGAGCACAGCCCCAGCGCAGGGGAACCAGTCCCTGAGCAGAGAGCTCCGGGCAAGTGCTCTGTGCCCAGGCCTGGAAGCCCAGATCCCAACACGCCGGAGAGAAGAGAGGGGTTGCGGGCCTGTTACTGGGAAGGACCGAGCGAGCTGCCAGAGCGGCGGAGCTCCAGCTCTGCGCCCAGGCGCGATAGCGCAGAGCCCCGGCCGAGAGGCTGCTCTGGCCTGGGCGAGCCTCGCCCAGCGCTTCCCAGCTTCTAGCGTTCTCGCCCGGGAAGGAGCAGGCTGCGGGAGTGTGGGAGATGTGACTGGCGCCTGGCTGGCCTCAGCTCCGCTCTGGCCTTCCCTTTGGACCTAGGAGCCAGGCCTCTTTGCAGAAGGCTCAGGGGCCGGGGGTGTGCAAACTGCCAAAGCCTCCCGCAAGCAGAGCTCTTTGTCAGGCAAAGACAGAGCCCAGGGCTGCATTCCCAAGCGGTGGCTTGGCCGCCCAGACGAAGCGCTGGGCGGAGGGAATCAGGGTCCCAGCGCCCCTGGCTGGGCGAGGCAGCACCACAGCCAGAGGGATCCTCCGTTTGTGCCCAGCAAGCGCCTGCCAGACTGGGCTTCCCTGGAGCTCTCCCCCAGCGTAGAGTGGTGTGGATGTGGTTTGGGGCCTTCCCCGGTGCGTTTGGGCTAGGGAGAGCACAGCCCCAGCGCAGGGGAACCAGTCCCTGAGCAGAGAGCTCCGGGCAAGTGCTCTGTGCCCAGGCCTGGAAGCCCAGTTCCCAGCACGCCGGAGAGAAGAGAGGGGTTGTGGGCCTGTTACTGGGAAGGACCGAGCGAGCTGCCAGAGCGGCGGAGCTCCAGCTCTGCGCCCAGGCGCGATAGCGCAGAGCCCCGGCCGAGAGGCTGCTCTGGCCTGGGCGAGCCTCGCCCAGCGCTTCCCAGCTTCTAGCGTTCTCGCCCGGGAAGGAGCAGGCTGCGGGAGTGTGGGAGACGTGACTGGCGCCTGGCTGGCCTCAGCTCCGCTCTGGCCTTCCCTTTGGACCTAGGAGCCAGGCCTCTTTGCAGAAGGCTCAGGGGCCGGGGGTGTGCAAACTGCCAAAGCCTCCCGCAAGCAGAGCTCTTTGTCAGGCAAAGAGAGCGCCCAGGGCTGCACTCCCAAGAGGTTGCTTGGCCGCCCAGACGAACCGCTGGGCGGAGGGAATCAGGGTCCCAGCGCCCCTGGCTGGGCGAGGCAGCACCACAGCCAGAGGGATCCTCCGTTTGTGCCCAGCAAGCGCCTGCCAGACTGGGCTTCCCTGGAGCTCTCCCCCAGCGTAGAGTGGTGTGGATGTGGTTTGGGGCCTTCCCCGGTGCGTTTGGGCTAGGGAGAGCACAGCCCCAGCGCAGGGGAACCAGTCCCTGAGCAGAGAGCTCCGGGCAAGTGCTCTGTGCCCAGGCCTGGAAGCCCAGTTCCCAGCACGCCGGAGAGAAGAGAGGGGTTGCGGGCCTGTTACTGGGAAGGACCGAGCGAGCTGCCAGAGCGGCGGAGCTCCAGCTCTGCGCCCAGGCGCGATAGCGCAGAGCCCCGGCCGAGAGGCTGCTCTGGCCTGGGCGAGCCTCGCCCAGCGCTTCCCAGCTTCTAGCGTTCTCGCCCGGGAAGGAGCAGGCTGCGGGAGTGTGGGAGACGTGACTGGCGCCTGGCTGGCCTCAGCTCCGCTCTGGCCTTCCCTTTGGACCTAGGAGCCAGGCCTCTTTGCAGATGGCTCAGGGCCCGGGGGTGTGCAAACTGCCAAAGCCTCCCGCAAGCAGAGCTCTTTGTCAGGCAAAGAGAGCGCCCAGGGCTGCACTCCCAAGCGGTTGCTTGGCCGCCCAGACGAAGCGCTGGGCGGAGGGAATCAGGGTCCCAGCGCCCCTGGCTGGGCGAGGCAGCACCACAGCCAGAGGGATCCTCCGTTTGTGCCCAGCAAGCGCCTGCCAGACTGGGCTTCCCTGGAGCTCTCCCCCAGCGTAGAGTGGTGTGGATGTGGTTTGGGGCCTTCCCCGGTGCGTTTGGGCTAGGGAGAGCACAGCCCCAGCGCAGGGGAACCAGTCCCTGAGCAGAGAGCTCCGGGCAAGTGCTCTGTGCCCAGGCCTGGAAGCCCAGTTCCCAGCACGCCGGAGAGAAGAGAGGGGTTGCGGGCCTGTTACTGGGAAGGACCGAGCGAGCTGCCAGAGCGGCGGAGCTCCAGCTCTGCGCCCAGGCGCGATAGCGCAGAGCCCCGGCCGAGAGGCTGCTCTGGCCTGGGCGAGCCTCGCCCAGCGCTTCCCAGCTTCTAGCGTTCTCGCCCGGGAAGGAGCAGGCTGCGGGAGTGTGGGAGACGTGAGTGGCGCCTGGCTGGCCTCAGCTCCGCTCTGGCCTTCCCTTTGGACCTAGGAGCCAGGCCTCTTTGCAGAAGGCTCAGGGGCCGGGGGTGTGCAAACTGCCAAAGCCTCCCGCAAGCAGAGCTCTTTGTCAGGCAAAGAGAGCGCCCAGGGCTGCACTCCCAAGCGGTTGCTTGGCCGCCCAGACGAAGCGCTGGGCGGAGGGAATCAGGGTCCCAGCGCCCCTGGCTGGGCGAGGCAGCACCACAGCCAGAGGGATCCTCCGTTTGTGCCCAGCAAGCGCCTGCCAGACTGGGCTTCCCTGGAGCTCTCCCCCAGCGTAGAGTGGTGTGGATGTGGTTTGGGGCCTTCCCCGGTGCGTTTGGGCTAGGGAGAGCACAGCCCCAGCGCAGGGGAACCAGTCCCTGAGCAGAGAGCTCCGGGCAAGTGCTCTGTGCCCAGGCCTGGAAGCCCAGTTCCCAGCACGCCGGAGAGAAGAGAGGGGTTGCGGGCCTGTTACTGGGAAGGACCGAGCGAGCTGCCAGAGCGGCGGAGCTCCAGCTCTGCGCCCAGGCGCGATAGCGCAGAGCCCCGGCCGAGAGGCTGCTCTGGCCTGGGCGAGCCTCGCCCAGCGCTTCCCAGCTTCTAGCGTTCTCGCCCGGGAAGGAGCAGGCTGCGGGAGTGTGGGAGACGTGAGTGGCGCCTGGCTGGCCTCAGCTCCGCTCTGGCCTTCCCTTTGGACCTAGGAGCCAGGCCTCTTTGCAGAAGGCTCAGGGGCCGGGGGTGTGCAAACTGCCAAAGCCTCCCGCAAGCAGAGCTCTTTGTCAGGCAAAGAGAGCGCCCAGGGCTGCACTCCCAAGCGGTTGCTTGGCCGCCCAGACGAAGCGCTGGGCGGAGGGAATCAGGGTCCCAGCGCCCCTGGCTGGGCGAGGCAGCACCACAGCCAGAGGGATCCTCCGTTTGTGCCCAGCAAGCGCCTGCCAGACTGGGCTTCCCTGGAGCTCTCCCCCAGCGTAGAGTGGTGTGGATGTGGTTTGGGGCCTTCCCCGGTGCGTTTGGGCTAGGGAGAGCACAGCCCCAGCGCAGGGGAACCAGTCCCTGAGCAGAGAGCTCCGGGCAAGTGCTCTGTGCCCAGGCCTGGAAGCCCAGTTCCCAGCACGCCGGAGAGAAGAGAGGGGTTGTGGGCCTGTTACTGGGAAGGACCGAGCGAGCTGCCAGAGCGGCGGAGCTGCAGCTCTGCGCCCAGGCGCGATAGCGCAGAGCCCCGGCCGAGAGGCTGCTCTGGCCTGGGCGAGCCTCGCCCAGCGCTTCCCAGCTTCTAGCTTTCTCGCCCGGGAAGGAGCAGGCTGCGGGAGTGTGGGAGACGTGAGTGGCGCCTGGCTGGCCTCAGCTCCGCTCTGGCCTTCCCTTTGGACCTAGGAGCCAGGCCTCTTTGCAGAAGGCTCAGGGGCCGGGGGTGTGCAAACTGCCAAAGCCTCCCGCAAGCAGAGCTCTTTGTCAGGCAAAGAGAGCGCCCAGGGCTGCACTCCCAAGCGGTTGCTTGGCCGCCCAGACGAAGCGCTGGGCAGAGGGAATCAGGGTCCCAGCGCCCCTGGCTGGGCGAGGCAGCACCACAGCCAGAGGGATCCTCCGTTTGTGCCCAGCAAGCGCCTGCCAGACTGGGCTTCCCTGGAGCTCTCCCCCAGCGTAGAGTGGTGTGGATGTGGTTTGGGGCCTTCCCCGGTGCGTTTGGGCTATGGAGAGCACAGCCCCAGCGCAGGGGAACCAGTCCCTGAGCAGAGAGCTCCGGGCAAGTGCTCTGTGCCCAGGCCTGGAAGCCCAGTTCCCAGCACACCGGAGAGAAGAGAGGGGTTGTGGGCCTGTTACTGGGAAGGACCGAGCGAGCTGCCAGAGCGGCGGAGCTCCAGCTCTGCGCCCAGGCGCGATAGCGCAGAGCCCCGGCCGAGAGGCTGCTCTGGCCTGGGCGAGCCTCGCCCAGCGCTTCCCAGCTTCTAGCGTTCTCGCCCGGGAAGGAGCAGGCTGCGGGAGTGTGGGAGACTTGAATGGCGCCTGGCTGGCCTCAGCTCCGCTCTGGCCTTCCCTTTGGACCTAGGAGCCAGGCCTCTTTGCAGAAGGCTCAGGGCCCGGGGGTGTGCAAACTGCCAAAGCCTCCCGCAAGCAGAGCTCTTTGTCAGGCAAAGAGAGCGCCCAGGGCTGCACTACCAAGCGGTTTCTTGGCCGCCCAGACGAACCGCTGGGCGGAGGGAATCAGGGTCCCAGCGCCCCTGGCTGGGCGAGGCAGCACAACAGCCAGAGGGATCCTCCGTTTGTGCCCATCAAGCGCCTGCCAGACTGGGCTTCCCTGGAGCTCTACCCCAGCGCAGAGTCGTGTGGATGTGGTTTGGGGCCTTCCCCGGTGCGTTTGGGCTAGGGAGAGCACAGCCCCAGCGCAGGGGAACCAGTCCCTGAGCAGAGAGCTCCGGGCAAGTGCTCTGTGCCCAGGCCTGGAAGCCCAGATCCCAACACGCCGGAGAGAAGAGAGGGGTTGCGGGCCTGTTACTGGGAAGGACCGAGCGAGCTGCCAGAGCGGCGGAGCTCCAGCTCTGCGCCCAGGCGCGATAGCGCAGAGCCCCGGCCGAGAGGCTGCTCTGGCCTGGGCGAGCCTCGCCCAGCGCTTCCCAGCTTCTAGCGTTCTCACCCGGGAAGAAGCAGGCTGCGGGAGTGTGGGAGATGTGACTGGCGCCTGGCTGGCCTCAGCTCCGCTCTGGCCTTCCCTTTAGACCTAGGAGCCAGGCCTCTTTGCAGAAGGCTCAGGGGCCGGGGGTGTGCAAACTGCCAAAGCCTCCCGCAAGCAGAGCTCTTTGTCAGGCAAAGACAGAGCCCAGGGCTGCACTCCCAAGCGGTTGCTTGGCCGCCCAGACGAAGCGCTGGGCGGAGGGAATCAGGGTCCCAGCGCCCCTGGCTGGGCGAGGCAGCACCACAGCCAGAGGGATCCTCCGTTTGTGCCCAGCAAGCGCCTGCCAGACTGGGCTTCCCTGGAGCTCTCCCCCAGCGTAGAGTGGTGTGGATGTGGTTTGGGGCCTTCCCCGGTGCGTTTGGGCTAGGGAGAGCACAGCCCCAGCGCAGGGGAACCAGTCCCTGAGCAGAGAGCTCCGGGCAAGTGCTCTGTGCCCAGGCCTGGAAGCCCAGTTCCCAGCACGCCGGAGAGAAGAGAGGGGTTGCGGGCCTGTTACTGGGAAGGACCGAGCGAGCTGCCAGAGCGGCGGAGCTCCAGCTCTGCGCCCAGGCGCGATAGCGCAGAGCCCCGGCCGAGAGGCTGCTCTGGCCTGGGCGAGCCTCGCCCAGCGCTTCCCAGCTTCTAGCGTTCTCGCCCGGGAAGGAGCAGGCTGCGGGAGTGTGGGAGACGTGACTGGCGCCTGGCTGGCCTCAGCTCCGCTCTGGCCTTCCCTTTGGACCTAGGAGCCAGGCCTCTTTGCAGAAGGCTCAGTGGCCGGGGGTGTGCAAACTGCCAAAGCCTCCCGCAAGCAGAGCTCTTTGTCAGGCAAAGAGAGCGCCCAGGGCTGCACTCCCAAGCGGTTGCTTGGCCGCCCAGACGAACCGCTGGGCGGAGGGAATCAGGGTCCCAGCGCCCCTGGCTGGGCGAGGCAGCACCACAGCCAGAGGGATCCTCCGTTTGTGCCCAGCAAGCGCCTGCCAGACTGGGCTTCCCTGGAGCTCTCCCCCAGCGTAGAGTGGTGTGGATGTGGTTTGGGGCCTTCCCCGGTGCATTTGGGCTAGGGAGAGCACAGCCCCAGCGCAGGGGAACCAGTCCCTGAGCAGAGAGCTCCGGGCAAGTGCTCTGTGCCCAGGCCTGGAAGCCCAGTTCCCAGCACGCCGGAGAGAAGAGAGGGGTTGCGGGCCTGTTACTGGGAAGGACCGAGCGAGCTGCCAGAGCGGCGGAGCTCCAGCTCTGCGCCCAGGCGCGATAGCGCAGAGCCCCGGCCGAGAGGCTGCTCTGGCCTGGGCGAGCCTCGCCCAGCGCTTCCCAGCTTCTAGCGTTCTCTCCCGGGAAGGAGCAGGCTGCGGGAGTGTGGGAGACGTGACTGGCGCCTGGCTGGCCTCAGCTCCGTTCTGGCCTTCCCTTTGGACCTAGGAGCCAGGCCTCTTTGCAGAAGGCTCAGGGCCCGGGGGTGTGCAAACTGCCAAAGCCTCCCGCAAGCAGAGCTCTTTGTCAGGCAAAGAGAGCGCCCAGGGCTGCATTCCCAAGCGGTTGCTTGGCCGCCCAAACGAACCGCTGGGCGGAGGGAATCAGGGTCCCAGCGCCCCTGGCTGGGCGAGGCAGCACCACAGCCAGAGGGATCCTCCGTTTGTGCCCAGCAAGCGCCTGCCAGACTGGGCTTCCCTGGAGATCTCCCCCAGCGTAGAGTGGTGTGGATGTGGTTTGGGGCCTTCCCCGGTGCGTTTGGGCTAGGGAGAGCACAGCCCCAGCGCAGGGGAACCAGTCCCTGAGCAGAGAGCTCCGGGCAAGTGCTCTGTGCCCAGGCCTGGAAGCCCAGTTCCCAGCACGCCGGAGAGAAGAGAGGGGTTGCGGGCCTGTTACTGGGAAAGCCCGAGCGAGCTGCCAGAGCGGCGGAGCTCCAGCTCTGCGCCCAAGCGCGATAGCGCAGAGCCCCGGCCGAGAGGCTGCTCTCGCCTGGGCGAGCCTCGCCCAGCGCTTCCCAGCTTCTAGCGTTCTCGCCCGGGAAGGAGCAGGCTGCGGGAGTGTGGGAGACGTGAATGGCGCCTGGCTGGCCTCAGCTCCGCTCTGGCCTTCCCTTTGGACCTAGGAGCCAGGCCTCTTTGCAGAAGGCTCAGGGCCCGGGGGTGTGCAAACTGCCAAAGCCTCCCGCAAGCAGAGCTCTTTGTCAGGCAAAGAGAGCGCCCAGGGCTGCACTCCCAAGCGGTTGCTTGGCCGCCCAGACGAAGCGCTGGGCGGAGGGAATCAGGGTCCCAGCGCCCCTGGCTGGGCGAGGCAGCACCACAGCCAGAGGGATCCTCCGTTTGTGCCCAGCAAGCGCCTGCCAGACTGGGCTTCCCTGGAGCTCTCCCCCAGCGTAGAGTGGTGTGGATGTGGTTTGGGGCCTTCCCCGGTGCGTTTGGGCTAGGGAGAGCACAGCCCCAGCGCAGGGGAACCAGTCCCTGAGCAGAGAGCTCCGGGCAAGTGCTCTGTGCCCAGGCCTGGAAGCCCAGTTCCCAGCACGCCGGAGAGAAGAGAGGGGTTGCGGGCCTGTTACTGGGAAGGACCGAGCGAGCTGCCAGAGCGGCGGAGCTCCAGCTCTGCGCCCAGGCGCGATAGCGCAGAGCCCCGGCCGAGAGGCTGCTCTGGCCTGGGCGAGCCTCGCCCAGCGCTTCCCAGCTTCTAGCGTTCTCGCCCGGGAAGGAGCAGGCTGCGGGAGTGTGGGAGACGTGAGTGGCGCCTGGCTGGCCTCAGCTCCGCTCTGGCCTTCCCTTTGGACCTAGGAGCCAGGCCTCTTTGCAGAAGGCTCAGTGGCCGGGGGTGTGCAAACTGCCAAAGCCTCCCGCAAGCAGAGCTCTTTGTCAGGCAAAGAGAGCGCCCAGGGCTGCACTCCCAAGCGGTTGCTTGGCCGCCCAGACGAAGCGCTGGGCGGAGGGAATCAGGGTCCCAGCGCCCCTGGCTGGGCGAGGCAGCACCACAGCCAGAGGGATCCTCCGTTTGTGCCCAGCAAGCGCCTGCCAGACTGGGCTTCCCTGGAGCTCTCCCCCAGCGTAGAGTGGTGTGGATGTGGTTTGGGGCCTTCCCCGGTGCGTTTGGGCTAGGGAGAGCACAGCCCCAGCGCAGGGGAACCAGTCCCTGAGCAGAGAGCTCCGGGCAAGTGCTCTGTGCCCAGGCCTGGAAGCCCAGTTCCCAGCACGCCGGAGAGAAGAGAGGGGTTGCGGGCCTGTTACTGGGAAGGACCGAGCGAGCTGCCAGAGCGGCGGAGCTCCAGCTCTGCGCCCAGGCGCGATAGCGCAGAGCCCCGGCCGAGAGGCTGCTCTGGCCTGGGCGAGCCTCGCCCAGCGCTTCCCAGCTTCTAGCGTTCTCGCCCGGGAAGGAGCAGGCTGCGGGAGTGTGGGAGACGTGACTGGCGCCTGGCTGGCCTCAGCTCCGCTCTGGCCTTCCCTTTGGACCTAGGAGCCAGGCCTCTTTGCAGAAGGCTCAGGGCCCGGGGGTGTGCAAACTGCCAAAGCCTCCCGCAAGCAGAGCTCTTTGTCAGGCAAAGAGAGCGCCCAGGGCTGCACTCCCAAGCGGTTGCTTGGCCGCCCAGACGAAGCGCTGGGCGGAGGGAATCAGGGTCCCAGCGCCCCTGGCTGGGCGAGGCAGCACCACAGCCAGAGGGATCCTCCGTTTGTGCCCAGCAAGCGCCTGCCAGACTGGGCTTCCCTGGAGCTCTCCCCCAGCGTAGAGTGGTGTGGATGTGGTTTGGGGCCTTCCCCGGTGCATTTGGGCTAGGGAGAGCACAGCCCCAGCGCAGGGGAACCAGGCCCTGAGCAGAGAGCTCCGGGCAAGTGCTCTGTGCCCAGGCCTGGAAGCCCAGTTCCCAGCACGCCGGAGAGAAGAGAGGGGTTGCGGGCCTGTTACTGGGAAGGACCGAGCGAGCTGCCAGAGCGGCGGAGCTCCAGCTCTGTGCCCAGGCGCGATAGCGCAGAGCCCCGGCCGAGAGGCTGCTCTGGCCTGGGCGAGCCTCGCCCAGCGCTTCCCAGCTTCTAGCGTTCTCGCCCGGGAAGGAGCAGGCTGCGGGAGTGTGGGAGACGTGACTGGCGCCTGGCTGGCCTCAGCTCCGCTCTGGCCTTCCCTTTGGACCTAGGAGCCAGGCCTCTTTGCAGAAGGCTCAGGGGCCGGGGGTGTGCAAACTGCCAAAGCCTCCCGCAAGCAGAGCTCTTTGTCAGGCAAAGAGAGCGCCCAGGGCTGCACTCCCAAGCGGTTGCTTGGCCGCCCAGACGAAGCGCTGGGCGGAGGGAATCAGGGTCCCAGCGCCCCTGGCTGGGCGAGGCAGCACCACAGCCAGAGGGATCCTCCGTTTGTGCCCAGCAAGCGCCTGCCAGACTGGGCTTCCCTGGAGCTCTCCCCCAGCGTAGAGTGGTGTGGATGTGGTTTGGGGTCTTCCCCGGTGCGTTTGGGCTAGGGAGAGCACAGCCCCAGCGCAGGGGAACCAGTCCCTGAGCAGAGAGCTCCGGGCAAGTGCTCTGTGCCCAGGCCTGGAAGCCCAGTTCCCAGCACGCCGGAGAGAAGAGAGGGGTTGCGTGCCTGTTACTGGGAAGGACCGAGCGAGCTGCCAGAGCGGCGGAGCTCCAGCTCTGCGCCCAGGCGCGATAGCGCAGAGCCCCGGCCGAGAGTCTGCTCTGGCCTGGGCGAGCCTCGCCCAGCGCTTCCCAGCTTCTAGCGTTCTCGCCCAGGAAGGAGCAGGCTGCGGGAGTGTGGGAGACGTGAGTGGCGCCTGGCTGGCCTCAGCTCCGCTCTGGCCTTCCCTTTGGACCTAGGAGCCAGGCCTCTTTGCAGAAGGCTCAGGGCCCGGGGGTGTGCAAACAGCCAAAGCCTCCCGCAAGCAGAGCTCTTTGTCAGGCAAAGACAGCGCCCAGGGCTGCACTCCCAAGCGGTTGCTTGGCCGCCCAGACGAACCGCTGGGCGGAGGGAATCAGGGTCCCAGCGCCCCTGGCTGGGCGAGGCAGCACCACAGCCAGAGGGATCCTCCGTTTGTGCCCAGCAAGCGCCTGCCAGACTGGGCTTCCCTGGAGCTCTCCCCCAGCGTAGAGTGGTGTGGATGTGGTTTGGGGCCTTCCCCGGTGCGTTTGGGCTAGGGAGAGCACAGCCCCAGCGCAGGGGAACCAGTCCCTGAGCAGAGAGCTCCGGGCAAGTGCTCTGTGCCCAGGCCTGGAAGCCCAGTTCCCAGCACGCCGGAGAGAAGAGAGGGGTTGCGGGCCTGTTACTGGGAAGGACCGAGCGAGCTGCCAGAGCGGCGGAGCTCCAGCTCTGCGCCCAGGCGCGATAGCGCAGAGCCCCGGCCGAGAGGCTGCTCTGGCCTGGGCGAGCCTCGCCCAGCGCTTCCCAGCTTCTAGCGTTCTCGCCCGGAAGGAGCAGGCTGCGGGAGTGTGGGAGACGTGAATGGCGCCTGGCTGGCCTCAGCTCCGCTCTGGCCTTCCCTTTGGACCTAGGAGCCAGGCCTCTTTGCAGAAGGCTCAGGGCCCAGGGGTGTGCAAACTGCCAAAGCCTCCCGCAAGCAGAGCTCTTTGTCAGGCAAAGAGAGCGCCCAGGGCTGCACTCCCAAGCGGTTGCTTGGCCGCCCAGACGAAGCGCTGGGCGGAGGGAATCAGGGTCCCAGCGCCCCTGGCTGGGCGAGGCAGCACCACAGCCAGAGGGATCCTCCGTTTGTGCCCAGCAAGCGCCTGCCAGACTGGGCTTCCCTGGAGCTCTCCACCAGCGTAGAGTGGTGTGGATGTGGTTTGGGGCCTTCCCCGGTGCGTTTGGGCTAGGGAGAGCACAGCCCCAGCGCAGGGGAACCAGTCCCTGAGCAGAGAGCTCCGGGCAAGTGCTCTGTGCCCAGGCCTGGAAGCCCAGTTCCCAGCACGCCGGAGAGAAGAGAGGGGTTGCGGGCTTGTTACTGGGAAGGACCGAGCGAGCTGCCAGAGCGGCGGAGCTCCAGCTCTGCGCCCAGGCGCGATAGCGCAGAGCCCCGGCCGAGAGGCTGCTCTGGCCTGGGCGAGCCTCGCCCAGCGCTTCCCAGCTTCTAGCGTTCTCGCCCGGGAAGGAGCAGGCTGCGGGAGTGTGGGAGATGTGACTGGCGCCTGGCTGGCCTCAGCTCCGCTCTGGCCTTCCCTTTGGACCTAGGAGCCAGGCCTCTTTGCAGAAGGCTCAGGGGCCGGGGGTGTGCAAACTGCCAAAGCCTCCCGCAAGCAGAGCTCTTTGTCAGGCAAAGACAGAGCCCAGGGCTGCATTCCCAAGCGGTGGCTTGGCCGCCCAGACGAAGCGCTGGGCGGAGGGAATCAGGGTCCCAGCGCCCCTGGCTGGGCGAGGCAGCACCACAGCCAGAGGGATCCTCCGTTTGTGCCCAGCAAGCGCCTGCCAGACTGGGCTTCCCTGGAGCTCTCCCCCAGCGTAGAGTGGTGTGGATGTGGTTTGGGGCCTTCCCCGGTGCGTTTGGGCTAGGGAGAGCACAGCCCCAGCGCAGGGGAACCAGTCCCTGAGCAGATAGCTCCGGGCAAGTGCTCTGTGCCCAGGCCTGGAAGCCCAGTTCCCAGCACGCCGGAGAGAAGAGAGGGGTTGTGGGCCTGTTACTGGGAAGGACCGAGCGAGCTGCCAGAGCGGCGGAGCTCCAGCTCTGCGCCCAGGCGCGATAGCGCAGAGCCCCGGCCGAGAGGCTGCTCTGGCCTGGGCGAGCCTCGCCCAGCGCTTCCCAGCTTCTAGCGTTCTCGCCCGGGAAGGAGCAGGCTGCGGGAGTGTGGGAGACGTGAGTGGCGCCTGGCTGGCCTCAGCTCCGCTCTGGCCTTCCCTTTGGACCTAGGAGCCAGGCCTCTTTGCAGAAGGCTCAGGGGCCGGGGGTGTGCAAACTGCCAAAGCCTCCCGCAAGCAGAGCTCTTTGTCAGGCAAAGAGAGCGCCCAGGGCTGCACTCCCAAGCGGTTGCTTGGCCGCCCAGACGAAGCGCTGGGCGGAGGGAATCAGGGTCCCAGCGCCCCTGGCTGGGCGAGGCAGCACCACAGCCAGAGGGATCCTCCGTTTGTGCCCAGCAAGCGCCTGCCAGACTGGGCTTCCCTGGAGCTCTCCCCCAGCGTAGAGTGGTGTGGATGTGGTTTGGGGCCTTCCCCGGTGCGTTGGGGCTAGGGAGAGCACAGCCCCAGCGCAGGGGAACCAGTCCCTGAGCAGAGAGCTCCGGGCAAGTGCTCTGTGCCCAGGCCTGGAAGCCCAGTTCCCAGCACGCCGGAGAGAAGAGAGGGGTTGCGGGCCTGTTACTGGGAAGGACCGAGCGAGCTGCCAGAGCGGCGGAGCTCCAGCTCTGCGCCCAGGCGCGATAGCGCAGAGCCCCGGCCGAGAGGCTGCTCTGGCCTGGGCGAGCCTCGCCCAGCGCTTCCCAGCTTCTAGCGTTCTCGCCCGGGAAGGAGCAGGCTGCGGGAGTGTGGGAGACGTGAGTGGCGCCTGGCTGGCCTCAGCTCCGCTCTTGCCTTCCCTTTGGACCTAGGAGCCAGGCCTCTTTGCAGAAGGCTCAGGGGCCGGGGGTGTGCAAACTGCCAAAGCCTCCCGCAAGCAGATCTCTTTGTCAGGCAAAGAGAGCGCCCAGGGCTGCACTCCCAAGCGGTTGCTTGGCCGCCCAGACGAACCGCTGGGCGGAGGGAATCAGGGTCCCAGCGCCCCTGGCTGGGCGAGGCAGCACCACAGCCAGAGGGATCCTCCGTTTGTGCCCAGCAAGCGCCTGCCAGACTGGGCTTCCCTGGAGCTCTCCCCCAGCGTAGAGTGGTGTGGATGTGGTTTGGGGCCTTCCCCGGTGCGTTTGGGCTAGGGAGAGCACAGCCCCAGCGCAGGGGAACCAGTCCCTGAGCAGAGAGCTCCGGGCAAGTGCTCTGTGCCCAGGCCTGGAAGCCCAGTTCCCAGCACGCCGGAGAGAAGAGAGGGGTTGCGGGCCTGTTACTGGGAAGGACCGAGCGAGCTGCCAGAGCGGCGGAGCTCCAGCTCTGCGCCCAGGCGCGATAGCGCAGAGCCCTGGCCGAGAGGCTGCTCTGGCCTGGGCGAGCCTCGCCCAGCGCTTCCCAGCTTCTAGCGTTCTCGCCCGGGAAGGAGCAGGCTGCGGGAGTGTGGGAGACGTGAGTGGCGCCTGGCTGGCCTCAGCTCCGCTCTGGCCTTCCCTTTGGACCTAGGAGCCAGGCCTCTTTGCAGATGGCTCAGGGCCCGGGGGTGTGCAAACTGCCAAAGCCTCCCGCAAGCAGAGCTCTTTGTCAGGCAAAGAGAGCGCCCAGGGCTGCACTCCCAAGCGGTTGCTTGGCCGCCCAGACGAAGCGCTGGGCGGAGGGAATCAGGGTCCCAGCGCCCCTAGCTGGGCGAGGCAGCACCACAGCCAGAGGGATCCTCCGTTTGTGCCCAGCAAGCGCCTGCCAGACTGGGCTTCCCTGGAGCTCTCCCCCAGCGTAGAGTGGTGTGGATGTGGTTTGGGGCCTTCCCCGGTGCGTTTGGGCTAGGGAGAGCACAGCCCCAGCGCAGGGGAACCAGTCCCTGAGCAGAGAGCTCCGGGCAAGTGCTCTGTGCCCAGGCCTGGAAGCCCAGTTCCCAGCACGCCGGAGAGAAGAGAGGGGTTGCGGGCCTGTTACTGGGAAGGACCGAGCGAGCTGCCAGAGCGGCGGAGCTCCAGCTCTGCGCCCAGGCGCGATAGCGCAGAGCCCCGGCCGAGAGGCTGCTCTGGCCTGGGCGAGCCTCGCCCAGCGCTTCCCAGCTTCTAGCGTTCTCGCCCGGGAAGGAGCAGGCTGCGGGAGTGTGGGAGACGTGCCTGGGGCCTGGCTGGCCTCAGCTCCGCTCTGGCCTTCCCTTTGGACCTAGGAGCCAGGCCTCTTTGCAGAAGGCTCAGGGCCCGGGGGTGTGCAAACTGCCAAAGCCTCCCGCAAGCAGAGCTCTTTGTCAGGCAAAGGGAGCGCCAAGGGCTGCACTCCCAAGCGGTTGCTTGGCCGCCCAGACGAAGCGCTGGGCGGAGGGAATCAGGGTCCCAGCGCCCCTGGCTGGGTGAGGCAGCACCACAGCCAGAGGGATCCTCCGTTTGTGCCCAGCAAGCGCCTGCCAGCCTGGGCTTCCCTGGAGCTCTCCCCCAGCGTAGAGTGGTGTGGATGTGGTTTGGGGCCTTCCCCGGTGCGTTTGGGCTAGGGAGAGCACAGCCCCAGCGCAGGGGAACCAGTCCCTGAGCAGAGAGCTCCGGGCAAGTGCTCTGTGCCCAGGCCTGGAAGCCCAGTTCCCAGCACGCCGGAGAGAAGAGAGGGGTTGCGGGCCTGTTACTGGGAAGGACCGAGCGAGCTGCCAGAGCGGCGGAGCTCCAGCTCTGCGCCCAGGCGCGATAGCGCAGAGCCCCGGCCGAGAGGCTGCTCTGGCCTGGGCGAGCCTCGCCCAGCGCTTCCCAGCTTCTAGCGTTCTCGCCCGGGAAGGAGCAGGCTGCGGGAGTGTGGGAGACGTGAGTGGCGCCTGGCTGGCCTCAGCTCCGCTCTGGCCTTCCCTTTGGACCTAGGAGCCAGGCCTCTTTGCAGAAGGCTCAGGGGCCGGGGGTGTGCAAACTGCCAAAGCCTCCCGCAAGCAGAGCTCTTTGTCAGGCAAAGAGAGCGCCCAGGGCTGCACTCCCAAGCGGTTGCTTGGCCGCCCAGACGAAGCGCTGGGCGGAGGGAATCAGGGTCCCAGCGCCCCTGGCTGGGCGAGGCAGCACCACAGCCAGAGGGATCCTCCGTTTGTGCCCAGCAAGCGCCTGCCAGACTGGGCTTCCCTGGAGCTCTCCCCCAGCGTAGAGTGGTGTGGATGTGGTTTGGGGCCTTCCCCGGTGCGTTTGGGCTAGGGAGAGCACAGCCCCAGCGCAGGGGAACCAGTCCCTGAGCAGAGAGCTCCGGGCAAGTGCTCTGTGCCCAGGCCTGGAAGCCCAGTTCCCAGCACGCCGGAGAGAAGAGAGGGGTTGCGGGCCTGTTACTGGGAAGGACCGAGCGAGCTGCCAGAGCGGCGGAGCTCCAGCTCTGCGCCCAGGCGCGATAGCGCAGAGCCCCGGCCGAGAGGCTGCTCTGGCCTGGGCGAGCCTCGCCCAGCGCTTCCCAGCTTCTAGCGTTCTCGCCCGGGAAGGAGCAGGCTGCGGGAGTGTGGGAGACGTGAGTGGCGCCTGGCTGGCCTCAGCTCCGCTCTGGCCTTCCCTTTGGACCTAGGAGCCAGGCCTCTTTGCAGAAGGCTCAGTGGCCGGGGGTGTGCAAACTGCCAAAGCCTCCCGCAAGCAGAGCTCTTTGTCAGGCAAAGAGAGCGCCCAGGGCTGCACTCCCAAGCGGTTGCTTGGCCGCCCAGACGAAGCGCTGGGCGGAGGGAATCAGGGTCCCAGCGCCCCTGGCTGGGCGAGGCAGCACCACAGCCAGAGGGATCCTCCGTTTGTGCCCAGCAAGCGCCTGCCAGACTGGGCTTCCCTGGAGCTCTCCCCCAGCGTAGAGTGGTGTGGATGTGGTTTGGGGCCTTCCCCGGTGCGTTTGGGCTAGGGAGAGCACAGCCCCAGCGCAGGGGAACCAGTCCCTGAGCAGAGAGCTCCGGGCAAGTGCTCTGTGCCCAGGCCTGGAAGCCCAGTTCCCAGCACGCCGGAGAGAAGAGAGGGGTTGCGGGCCTGTTACTGGGAAGGACCGAGCGAGCTGCCAGAGCGGCGGAGCTCCAGCTCTGCGCCCAGGCGCGATAGCGCAGAGCCCCGGCCGAGAGGCTGCTCTGGCCTGGGCGAGCCTCGCCCAGCGCTTCCCAGCTTCTAGCGTTCTCGCCCGGGAAGGAGCAGGCTGCGGGAGTGTGGGAGACGTGACTGGCGCCTGGCTGGCCTCAGCTCCGCTCTGGCCTTCCCTTTGGACCTAGGAGCCAGGCCTCTTTGCAGAAGGCTCAGGGCCCGGGGGTGTGCAAACTGCCAAAGCCTCCCGCAAGCAGAGCTCTTTGTCAGGCAAAGAGAGCGCCCAGGGCTGCACTCCCAAGCGGTTGCTTGGCCGCCCAGACGAAGCGCTGGGCGGAGGGAATCAGGGTCCCAGCGCCCCTGGCTGGGCGAGGCAGCACCACAGCCAGAGGGATCCTCCGTTTGTGCCCAGCAAGCGCCTGCCAGACTGGGCTTCCCTGGAGCTCTCCCCCAGCGTAGAGTGGTGTGGATGTGGTTTGGGGCCTTCCCCGGTGCATTTGGGCTAGGGAGAGCACAGCCCCAGCGCAGGGGAACCAGGCCCTGAGCAGAGAGCTCCGGGCAAGTGCTCTGTGCCCAGGCCTGGAAGCCCAGTTCCCAGCACGCCGGAGAGAAGAGAGGGGTTGCGGGCCTGTTACTGGGAAGGACCGAGCGAGCTGCCAGAGCGGCGGAGCTCCAGCTCTGCGCCCAGGCGCGATAGCGCAGAGCCCCGGCCGAGAGGCTGCTCTGGCCTGGGCGAGCCTCGCCCAGCGCTTCCCAGCTTCTAGCGTTCTCGCCCGGGAAGGAGCAGGCTGCGGGAGTGTGGGAGACGTGACTGGCGCCTGGCTGGCCTCAGCTCCGCTCTGGCCTTCCCTTTGGACCTAGGAGCCAGGCCTCTTTGCAGAAGGCTCAGGGGCCGGGGGTGTGCAAACTGCCAAAGCCTCCCGCAAGCAGAGCTCTTTGTCAGGCAAAGAGAGCGCCCAGGGCTGCACTCCCAAGCGGTTGCTTGGCCGCCAGACGAAGCGCTGGGCGGAGGGAATCAGGGTCCCAGCGCCCCTGGCTGGGCGAGGCAGCACCACAGCCAGAGGGATCCTCCGTTTGTGCCCAGCAAGCGCCTGCCAGACTGGGCTTCCCTGGAGCTCTCCCCCAGCGTAGAGTGGTGTGGATGTGGTTTGGGGTCTTCCCCGGTGCGTTTGGGCTAGGGAGAGCACAGCCCCAGCGCAGGGGAACCAGTCCCTGAGCAGAGAGCTCCGGGCAAGTGCTCTGTGCCCAGGCCTGGAAGCCCAGTTCCCAGCACGCCGGAGAGAAGAGAGGGGTTGCGTGCCTGTTACTGGGAAGGACCGAGCGAGCTGCCAGAGCGGCGGAGCTCCAGCTCTGCGCCCAGGCGCGATAGCGCAGAGCCCCGGCCGAGAGTCTGCTCTGGCCTGGGCGAGCCTCGCCCAGCGCTTCCCAGCTTCTAGCGTTCTCGCCCAGGAAGGAGCAGGCTGCGGGAGTGTGGGAGACGTGAGTGGCGCCTGGCTGGCCTCAGCTCCGCTCTGGCCTTCCCTTTGGACCTAGGAGCCAGGCCTCTTTGCAGAAGGCTCAGGGCCCGGGGGTGTGCAAACAGCCAAAGCCTCCCGCAAGCAGAGCTCTTTGTCAGGCAAAGACAGCGCCCAGGGCTGCACTCCCAAGCGGTTGCTTGGCCGCCCAGACGAACCGCTGGGCGGAGGGAATCAGGGTCCCAGCGCCCCTGGCTGGGCGAGGCAGCACCACAGCCAGAGGGATCCTCCGTTTGTGCCCAGCAAGCGCCTGCCAGACTGGGCTTCCCTGGAGCTCTCCCCCAGCGTAGAGTGGTGTGGATGTGGTTTGGGGCCTTCCCCGGTGCGTTTGGGCTAGGGAGAGCACAGCCCCAGCGCAGGGGAACCAGTCCCTGAGCAGAGAGCTCCGGGCAAGTGCTCTGTGCCCAGGCCTGGAAGCCCAGTTCCCAGCACGCCGGAGAGAAGAGAGGGGTTGCGGGCCTGTTACTGGGAAGGACCGAGCGAGCTGCCAGAGCGGCGGAGCTCCAGCTCTGCGCCCAGGCGCGATAGCGCAGAGCCCCGGCCGAGAGGCTGCTCTGGCCTGGGCGAGCCTCGCCCAGCGCTTCCCAGCTTCTAGCGTTCTCGCCCGGGAAGGAGCAGGCTGCGGGAGTGTGGGAGACGTGAATGGCGCCTGGCTGGCCTCAGCTCCGCTCTGGCCTTCCCTTTGGACCTAGGAGCCAGGCCTCTTTGCAGAAGGCTCAGGGCCCAGGGGTGTGCAAACTGCCAAAGCCTCCCGCAAGCAGAGCTCTTTGTCAGGCAAAGAGAGCGCCCAGGGCTGCACTCCCAAGCGGTTGCTTGGCCGCCCAGACGAAGCGCTGGGCGGAGGGAATCAGGGTCCCAGCGCCCCTGGCTGGGCGAGGCAGCACCACAGCCAGAGGGATCCTCCGTTTGTGCCCAGCAAGCGCCTGCCAGACTGGGCTTCCCTGGAGCTCTCCACCAGCGTAGAGTGGTGTGGATGTGGTTTGGGGCCTTCCCCGGTGCGTTTGGGCTAGGGAGAGCACAGCCCCAGCGCAGGGGAACCAGTCCCTGAGCAGAGAGCTCCGGGCAAGTGCTCTGTGCCCAGGCCTGGAAGCCCAGTTCCCAGCACGCCGGAGAGAAGAGAGGGGTTGCGGGCTTGTTACTGGGAAGGACCGAGCGAGCTGCCAGAGCGGCGGAGCTCCAGCTCTGCGCCCAGGCGCGATAGCGCAGAGCCCCGGCCGAGAGGCTGCTCTGGCCTGGGCGAGCCTCGCCCAGCGCTTCCCAGCTTCTAGCGTTCTCGCCCGGGAAGGAGCAGGCTGCGGGAGTGTGGGAGATGTGACTGGCGCCTGGCTGGCCTCAGCTCCGCTCTGGCCTTCCCTTTGGACCTAGGAGCCAGGCCTCTTTGCAGAAGGCTCAGGGGCCGGGGGTGTGCAAACTGCCAAAGCCTCCCGCAAGCAGAGCTCTTTGTCAGGCAAAGACAGAGCCCAGGGCTGCATTCCCAAGCGGTGGCTTGGCCGCCCAGACGAAGCGCTGGGCGGAGGGAATCAGGGTCCCAGCGCCCCTGGCTGGGCGAGGCAGCACCACAGCCAGAGGGATCCTCCGTTTGTGCCCAGCAAGCGCCTGCCAGACTGGGCTTCCCTGGAGCTCTCCCCCAGCGTAGAGTGGTGTGGATGTGGTTTGGGGCCTTCCCCGGTGCGTTTGGGCTAGGGAGAGCACAGCCCCAGCGCAGGGGAACCAGTCCCTGAGCAGATAGCTCCGGGCAAGTGCTCTGTGCCCAGGCCTGGAAGCCCAGTTCCCAGCACGCCGGAGAGAAGAGAGGGGTTGTGGGCCTGTTACTGGGAAGGACCGAGCGAGCTGCCAGAGCGGCGGAGCTCCAGCTCTGCGCCCAGGCGCGATAGCGCAGAGCCCCGGCCGAGAGGCTGCTCTGGCCTGGGCGAGCCTCGCCCAGCGCTTCCCAGCTTCTAGCGTTCTCGCCCGGGAAGGAGCAGGCTGCGGGAGTGTGGGAGACGTGAGTGGCGCCTGGCTGGCCTCAGCTCCGCTCTGGCCTTCCCTTTGGACCTAGGAGCCAGGCCTCTTTGCAGAAGGCTCAGGGGCCGGGGGTGTGCAAACTGCCAAAGCCTCCCGCAAGCAGAGCTCTTTGTCAGGCAAAGAGAGCGCCCAGGGCTGCACTCCCAAGCGGTTGCTTGGCCGCCCAGACGAACCGCTGGGCGGAGGGAATCAGGGTCCCAGCGCCCCTGGCTGGGCGAGGCAGCACCACAGCCAGAGGGATCCTCCGTTTGTGCCCAGCAAGCGCCTGCCAGACTGGGCTTCCCTGGAGCTCTCCCCCAGCGTAGAGTGGTGTGGATGTGGTTTGGGGCCTTCCCCGGTGCGTTGGGGCTAGGGAGAGCACAGCCCCAGCGCAGGGGAACCAGTCCCTGAGCAGAGAGCTCCGGGCAAGTGCTCTGTGCCCAGGCCTGGAAGCCCAGTTCCCAGCACGCCGGAGAGAAGAGAGGGGTTGCGGGCCTGTTACTGGGAAGGACCGAGCGAGCTGCCAGAGCGGCGGAGCTCCAGCTCTGCGCCCAGGCGCGATAGCGCAGAGCCCCGGCCGAGAGGCTGCTCTGGCCTGGGCGAGCCTCGCCCAGCGCTTCCCAGCTTCTAGCGTTCTCGCCCGGGAAGGAGCAGGCTGCGGGAGTGTGGGAGACGTGAGTGGCGCCTGGCTGGCCTCAGCTCCGCTCTTGCCTTCCCTTTGGACCTAGGAGCCAGGCCTCTTTGCAGAAGGCTCAGGGGCCGGGGGTGTGCAAACTGCCAAAGCCTCCCGCAAGCAGATCTCTTTGTCAGGCAAAGAGAGCGCCCAGGGCTGCACTCCCAAGCGGTTGCTTGGCCGCCCAGACGAACCGCTGGGCGGAGGGAATCAGGGTCCCAGCGCCCCTGGCTGGGCGAGGCAGCACCACAGCCAGAGGGATCCTCCGTTTGTGCCCAGCAAGCGCCTGCCAGACTGGGCTTCCCTGGAGCTCTCCCCCAGCGTAGAGTGGTGTGGATGTGGTTTGGGGCCTTCCCCGGTGCGTTTGGGCTAGGGAGAGCACAGCCCCAGCGCAGGGGAACCAGTCCCTGAGCAGAGAGCTCCGGGCAAGTGCTCTGTGCCCAGGCCTGGAAGCCCAGTTCCCAGCACGCCGGAGAGAAGAGAGGGGTTGCGGGCCTGTTACTGGGAAGGACCGAGCGAGCTGCCAGAGCGGCGGAGCTCCAGCTCTGCGCCCAGGCGCGATAGCGCAGAGCCCTGGCCGAGAGGCTGCTCTGGCCTGGGCGAGCCTCGCCCAGCGCTTCCCAGCTTCTAGCGTTCTCGCCCGGGAAGGAGCAGGCTGCGGGAGTGTGGGAGACGTGAGTGGCGCCTGGCTGGCCTCAGCTCCGCTCTGGCCTTCCCTTTGGACCTAGGAGCCAGGCCTCTTTGCAGATGGCTCAGGGCCCGGGGGTGTGCAAACTGCCAAAGCCTCCCGCAAGCAGAGCTCTTTGTCAGGCAAAGAGAGCGCCCAGGGCTGCACTCCCAAGCGGTTGCTTGGCCGCCCAGACGAAGCGCTGGGCGGAGGGAATCAGGGTCCCAGCGCCCCTAGCTGGGCGAGGCAGCACCACAGCCAGAGGGATCCTCCGTTTGTGCCCAGCAAGCGCCTGCCAGACTGGGCTTCCCTGGAGCTCTCCCCCAGCGTAGAGTGGTGTGGATGTGGTTTGGGGCCTTCCCCGGTGCGTTTGGGCTAGGGAGAGCACAGCCCCAGCGCAGGGGAACCAGTCCCTGAGCAGAGAGCTCCGGGCAAGTGCTCTGTGCCCAGGCCTGGAAGCCCAGTTCCCAGCACGCCGGAGAGAAGAGAGGGGTTGCGGGCCTGTTACTGGGAAGGACCGAGCGAGCTGCCAGAGCGGCGGAGCTCCAGCTCTGCGCCCAGGCGCGATAGCGCAGAGCCCCGGCCGAGAGGCTGCTCTGGCCTGGGCGAGCCTCGCCCAGCGCTTCCCAGCTTCTAGCGTTCTCGCCCGGGAAGGAGCAGGCTGCGGGAGTGTGGGAGACGTGCCTGGGGCCTGGCTGGCCTCAGCTCCGCTCTGGCCTTCCCTTTGGACCTAGGAGCCAGGCCTCTTTGCAGAAGGCTCAGGGCCCGGGGGTGTGCAAACTGCCAAAGCCTCCCGCAAGCAGAGCTCTTTGTCAGGCAAAGGGAGCGCCAAGGGCTGCACTCCCAAGCGGTTGCTTGGCCGCCCAGACGAAGCGCTGGGCGGAGGGAATCAGGGTCCCAGCGCCCCTGGCTGGGTGAGGCAGCACCACAGCCAGAGGGATCCTCCGTTTGTGCCCAGCAAGCGCCTGCCAGCCTGGGCTTCCCTGGAGCTCTCCCCCAGCGTAGAGTGGTGTGGATGTGGTTTGGGGCCTTCCCCGGTGCGTTTGGGCTAGGGAGAGCACAGCCCCAGCGCAGGGGAACCAGTCCCTGAGCAGAGAGCTCCGGGCAAGTGCTCTGTGCCCAGGCCTGGAAGCCCAGTTCCCAGCACGCCGGAGAGAAGAGAGGGGTTGCGGGCCTGTTACTGGGAAGGACCGAGCGAGCTGCCAGAGCGGCGGAGCTCCAGCTCTGCGCCCAGGCGCGATAGCGCAGAGCCCCGGCCGAGAGGCTGCTCTGGCCTGGGCGAGCCTCGCCCAGCGCTTCCCAGCTTCTAGCGTTCTCGCCCGGGAAGGAGCAGGCTGCGGGAGTGTGGGAGACGTGAGTGGCGCCTGGCTGGCCTCAGCTCCGCTCTGGCCTTCCCTTTGGACCTAGGAGCCAGGCCTCTTTGCAGAAGGCTCAGGGGCCGGGGGTGTGCAAACTGCCAAAGCCTCCCGCAAGCAGAGCTCTTTGTCAGGCAAAGAGAGCGCCCAGGGCTGCACTCCCAAGCGGTTGCTTGGCCGCCCAGACGAAGCGCTGGGCGGAGGGAATCAGGGTCCCAGCGCCCCTGGCTGGGCGAGGCAGCACCACAGCCAGAGGGATCCTCCGTTTGTGCCCAGCAAGCGCCTGCCAGACTGGGCTTCCCTGGAGCTCTCCACCAGCGTAGAGTGGTGTGGATGTGGTTTGGGGCCTTCCCCGGTGCGTTTGGGCTAGGGAGAGCACAGCCCCAGCGCAGGGGAACCAGTCCCTGAGCAGAGAGCTCCGGGCAAGTGCTCTGTGCCCAGGCCTGGAAGCCCAGTTCCCAGCACGCCGGAGAGAAGAGAGGGGTTGCGGGCCTGTTACTGGGAAGGACCGAGCGAGCTGCCAGAGCGGCGGAGCTCCAGCTCTGCGCCCAGGCGCGATAGCGCAGAGCCCCGGCCGAGAGGCTGCTCTGGCCTGGGCGAGCCTCGCCCAGCGCTTCCCAGCTTCTAGCGTTCTCGCCCGGGAAGGAGCAGGCTGCGGGAGTGTGGGAGACGTGACTGGCGCCTGGCTGGCCTCAGCTCCGCTCTGGCCTTCCCTTTGGACCTAGGAGCCAGGCCTCTTTGCAGAAGGCTCAGGGCCCGGGGGTGTGCAAACTGCCAAAGCCTCCCGCAAGCAGAGCTCTTTGTCAGGCAAAGAGAGCGCCCAGGGCTGCATTCCCAAGCGGTTGCTTGGCCGCCCAGACGAACCGCTGGGCGGAGGGAATCAGGGTCCCAGCGCCCCTGGCTGGGCGAGGCAGCACCACAGCCAGAGGGATCCTCCGTTTGTGCCCAGCAAGCGCCTGCCAGACTGGGCTTCCCTGGAGCTCTCCCCCAGCGTAGAGTGGTGTGGATGTGGTTTGGGGCCTTCCCCGGTGCGTTTGGGCTAGGGAGAGCACAGCCCCAGCGCAGGGGAACCAGTCCCTGAGCAGAGAGCTCCGGGCAAGTGCTCTGTGCCCAGGCCTGGAAGCCCAGTTCCCAGCACGCCGGAGAGAAGAGAGGGGTTGCGGGCCTGTTACTGGGGAGGACCGAGCGAGCTGCCAGAGCGGCGGAGCTCCAGCTCTGCGCCCAGGCGCGATAGCGCAGAGCCCCGGCCGAGAGGCTGCTCTGGCCTGGGCGAGCCTCGCCCAGCGCTTCCCAGCTTCTAGCGTTCTCGCCCGGGAAGGAGCAGGCTGCGGGAGTGTGGGAGACGTGAGTGGCGCCTGGCTGGCCTCAGCTCCGCTCTGGCCTTCCCTTTGGACCTAGGAGCCAGGCCTCTTTGCAGAAGGCTCAGGGCCCGGGGGTGTGCAAACTGCCAAAGCCTCCCGCAAGCAGAGCTCTTTGTCAGGCAAAGGGAGCGCCCAGGGCTGCACTCCCAAGCGGTTGCTTGGCCGCCCAGACGAAGCGCTGGGCGGAGGGAATCAGGGTCCCAGCGCCCCTGGCTGGGCGAGGCAGCACACAGCCAGAGGGATCCTCCGTTTGTGCCCAGCAAGCGCCTGCCAGACTGGGCTTCCCTGGAGCTCTCCACCAGCGTAGAGTGGTGTGGATGTGGTTTGGGGCCTTCCCCGGTGCGTTTGGGCTAGGGAGAGCACAGCCCCAGCGCAGGGGAACCAGTCCCTGAGCAGAGAGCTCCGGGCAAGTGCTCTGTGCCCAGGCCTGGAAGCCCAGTTCCCAGCACGCCGGAGAGAAGAGAGGGGTTGCGGGCCTGTTACTGGGAAGGACCGAGCGAGCTGCCAGAGCGGCGGAGCTCCAGCTCTGCGCCCAGGCGCGATAGCGCAGAGCCCCGGCCGAGAGGCTGCTCTGGCCTGGGCGAGCCTCGCCCAGCGCTTCCCAGCTTCTAGCGTTCTCGCCCGGGAAGGAGCAGGCTGCGGGAGTGTGGGAGACGTGACTGGCGCCTGGCTGGCCTCAGCTCCGCTCTGGCCTTCCCTTTGGACCTAGGAGCCAGGCCTCTTTGCAGAAGGCTCAGGGGCCGGGGGTGTGCAAACTGCCAAAGCCTCCCGCAAGCAGAGCTCTTTGTCAGGCAAAGAGAGCGCCCAGGGCTGCACTCCCAAGCGGTTGCTTGGCCGCCCAGACGAAGCGCTGGGCGGAGGGAATCAGGGTCCCAGCGCCCCTGGCTGGGCGAGGCAGCACCACAGCCAGAGGGATCCTCCGTTTGTGCCCAGCAAGCGCCTGCCAGACTGGGCTTCCCTGGAGCTCTCCCCCAGCGTAGAGTGGTGTGGATGTGGTTTGGGGCCTTCCCCGGTGCGTTTGGGCTAGGGAGAGCACAGCCCCAGCGCAGGGGAACCAGTCCCTGAGCAGAGAGCTCCGGGCAAGTGCTCTGTGCCCAGGCCTGGAAGCCCAGTTCCCAGCACGCCGGAGAGAAGAGAGGGGTTGCGGGCCTGTTACTGGGAAGGACCGAGCGAGCTGCCAGAGCGGCGGAGCTCCAGCTCTGCGCCCAGGCGCGATAGCGCAGAGCCCCGGCCGAGAGGCTGCTCTGGCCTGGGCGAGCCTCGCCCAGCGCTTCCCAGCTTCTAGCGTTCTCGCCCGGGAAGGAGCAGGCTGCGGGAGTGTGGGAGACGTGAGTGGCGCCTGGCTGGCCTCAGCTCCGCTCTGGCCTTCCCTTTGGACCTAGGAGCCAGGCCTCTTTGCAGAAGGCTCAGGGCCCGGGGGTGTGCAAACTGCCAAAGCCTCCCGCAAGCAGAGCTCTTTGTCAGGCAAAGAGAGCGCCCAGGGCTGCACTCCCAAGCGGTTGCTTGGCCGCCCAGACGAAGCGCTGGGCGGAGGGAATCAGGGTCCCAGCGCCCCTGGCTGGGCGAGGCAGCACCACAGCCAGAGGGATCCTCCGTTTGTGCCCAGCAAGCGCCTGCCAGACTGGGCTTCCCTGGAGCTCTCCCCAGCGTAGAGTGGTGTGGATGTGGTTTGGGGCCTTCCCCGGTGCGTTTGGGCTAGGGAGAGCACAGCCCCAGCGCAGGGGAACCAGTCCCTGAGCAGAGAGCTCCAGGCAAGTGCTCTGTGCCCAGGCCTGGAAGCCCAGTTCCCAGCACGCCGGAGAGAAGAGAGGGGTTGCGGGCCTGTTACTGGGAAGGACCGAGCGAGCTGCCAGAGCGGCGGAGCTCCAGCTCTGCGCCCA
Source organism: Bubalus kerabau (assembly GCF_029407905.1). Classification (NCBI taxonomy): domain Eukaryota; kingdom Metazoa; phylum Chordata; class Mammalia; order Artiodactyla; family Bovidae; genus Bubalus; species Bubalus kerabau. Next base: position 52,988,153 of record NC_073628.1, read on the forward strand.
GGCGCGATAGCGCAGAGCCCCGGCCGAGAGGCTGCTCTGGCCTGGGCGAGCCTCGCCCAGCGCTTCCCAGCTTCTAGCGTTCTCGCCCGGGAAGGAGCAGGCTGCGGGAGTGTGGGAGACGTGACTGGCGCCTGGCTGGCCTCAGCTCCGCTCTGGCCTTCCCTTTGGACCTAGGAGCCAGGCCTCTTTGCAGAAGGCTCAGGGGCCGGGGGTGTGCAAACTGCCAAAGCCTCCCGCAAGCAGAGCTCTTTGTCAGGCAAAGAGAGCGCCCAGGGCTGCATTCCCAAGCGGTTGCTTGGCCGCCCAGACGAAGCGCTGGGCGGAGGGAATCAGGGTCCCAGCGCTCCTGGCTGGGCGAGGCAGCACCACAGCCAGAGGGATCCTCCGTTTGTGCCCAGCAAGCGCCTGCCAGACTGGGCTTCCCTGGAGCTCTCCCCCAGCGTAGAGTGGTGTGGATGTGGTTTGGGGCCTTCCCCGGTGCGTTTGGGCTAGGGAGAGCACAGCCCCAGCGCAGGGGAACCAGTCCCTGAGCAGAGAGCTCCGGGCAAGTGCTCTGTGCCCAGGCCTGGAAGCCCAGTTCCCAGCACGCCGTAGAGAAGAGAGGGGTTGCGGGCCTGTTACTGGGAAGGACCGAGCGAGCTGCCAGAGCGGCGGAGCTCCAGCTCTGCGCCCAGGCGCGATAGCGCAGAGCCCCGGCCGAGAGGCTGCTCTGGCCTGGGCGAGCCTCGCCCAGCGCTTCCCAGCTTCTAGCGTTCTCGCCCGGGAAGGAGCAGGCTGCGGGAGTGTGGGAGACGTGACTGGCGCCTGGCTGGCCTCAGCTCCGCTCTGGCCTTCCCTTTGGACCTAGGAGCCAGGCCTCTTTGCAGAAGGCTCAGGGGCCGGGGGTGTGCAAACTGCCAAAGCCTCCCTCAAGCAGAGCTCTTTGTCAGGCAAAGAGAGCGCCCAGGGCTGCACTCCCAAGCGGTTGCTTGGCCGCCCAGACGAAGCGCTGGGCGGAGGGAATCAGGGTCCCAGCGCCCCTGTCTGGGCGAGGCAGCACCACAGCCAGAGGGATCCTCCGTTTGTGCCCAGCAAGCGCCTGCCAGACTGGGCTTCCCTGGAGCTCTCCCCCAGCGTAGAGTGGTGTGGATGTGGTTTGGGGCCTTCCCCGGTGCGTTTGGGCTAGGGAGAGCACAGCCCCAGCGCAGGGGAACCAGTCCCTGAGCAGAGAGCTCCGGGCAAGTGCTCTGTGCCCAGGCCTGGAAGCCCAGTTCCCAGCACGCCGGAGAGAAGAGAGGGGTTGCGGGCCTGTTACTGGGAAGGACCGAGCGAGCTGCCAGAGCGGCGGAGCTCCAGCTCTGCGCCCAGGCGCGATAGCGCAGAGCCCCGGCCGAGAGGCTGCTCTGGCCTGGGCGAGCCTCGCCCAGCGCTTCCCAGCTTCTAGCGTTCTCGCCCGGGAAGGAGCAGGCTGCGGGAGTGTGGGAGACGTGACTGGCGCCTGGCTGGCCTCAGCTCCGCTCTGGCCTTCCCTTTGGACCTAGGAGCCAGGCCTCTTTGCAGAAGGCTCAGGGCCCGGGGGTGTGCAAACTGCCAAAGCCTCCCGCAAGCAGAGCTCTTTGTCAGGCAAAGAGAGCGCCCAGGGCTGCACTCCCAAGCGGTTGCTTGGCCGCCCAGACGAAGCGCTGGGCGGAAGGAATCAGGGTCCCAGCGCCCCTGGCTGGGCGAGGCAGCACCACAGCCAGAGGGATCCTCCGTTTGTGCCCAGCAAGCGCCTGCCAGACTGGGCTTCCCTGGAGCTCTCCCCCAGCGTAGAGTGGTGTGGATGTGGTTTGGGGCCTTCCCCGGTGCGTTTGGGCTAGGGAGAGTACAGCCCCAGCGCAGGGGAACCAGTCCCTGAGCAGAGAGCTCCGGGCAAGTGCTCTGTGCCCAGGCCTGGAAGCCCAGTTCCCAGCACGCCGGAGAGAAGAGAGGGGTTGCGGGCCTGTTACTGGGAAGGACCGAGCGAGCTGCCAGAGCGGCGGAGCTCCAGCTCTGCGCCCAGGCGCGATAGCGCAGAGCCCCGGCCGAGAGGCTGCTCTGGCCTGGGCGAGCCTCGCCCAGCGCTTCCCAGCTTCTAGCGTTCTCGCCCGGGAAGGAGCAGGCTGCGGGAGTGTGGGAGACGTGAGTGGCGCCTGGCTGGCCTCAGCTCCGCTCTGGCCTTCCCTTTGGACCTAGGAGCCAGGCCTCTTTGCAGAAGGCTCAGGGCCCGGGGGTGTGCAAACTGCCAAAGCCTCCCGCAAGCAGAGCTCTTTGTCAGGCAAAGAGAGCGCCCAGGGCTGCATTCCCAAGCGGTGGTTTGGCCGCCCAGAGGAAGCGCTGGGCGGAGGGAATCAGGGTCCCAGCGCCCCTGGCTGGGCGAGGCAGCACCACAGCCAGAGGGATCCTCCGTTTGTGCCCAGCAAGCGCCTGCCAGACTGGGCTTCCCTGGAGCTCTCCCCCAGCGTAGAGTGGTGTGGATGTGGTTTGGGGCCTTCCCCGGTGCGTTTGGGCTAGGGAGAGCACAGCCCCAGCGCAGGGGAACCAGTCCCTGAGCAGAGAGCTCCGGGCAAGTGCTCTGTGCCCAGGCCTGGAAGCCCAGTTCCCAGCACGCCGGAGAGAAGAGAGGGGTTGCGGGCCTGTTACTGGGAAGGACCGAGCGAGCTGCCAGAGCGGCGGAGCTCCAGCTCTGCGCCCAGGCGCGATAGCGCAGAGCCCCGGCCTAGAGGCTGCTCTGGCCTGGGCGAGCCTCGCCCAGCGCTTCCCAGCTTCTAGCGTTCTCGCCCGGGAAGGAGCAGGCTGCGGGAGTGTGGGAGACGTGACTGGCGCCTGGCTGGCCTCAGCTCCGCTCTGGCCTTCCCTTTGGACCTAGGAGCCAGGCCTCTTTGCAGAAGGCTCAGGGGCCGGGGGTGTGCAAACTGCCAAAGCCTCCCGCAAGCAGAGCTCTTTGTCAGGCAAAGAGAGCGCCCAGGGCTGCACTCCCAGCGGTTGCTTGGCCGCCCAGACGACGCGCTGGGCGGAGGGAATCAGGGTCCCAGCGCCCCTGGCTGGGCGAGGCAGCACCACAGCCAGAGGGATCCTCCGTTTGTGCCCAGCAAGCACCTGCCAGACTGGGCTTCCCTGGAGCTCTCCCCCAGCGTAGAGTGGTGTGGATGTGGTTTGGGGCCTTCCCCGGTGCGTTTGGGCTAGGGAGAGCACAGCCCCAGCGCAGGGGAACCAGGCCCTGAGCAGAGAGCTCCGGGCAAGTGCTCTGTGCCCAGGCCTGGAAGCCCAGTTCCCAGCACGCCGGAGAGAAGAGAGGGGTTGCGGGCCTGTTACTGGGAAGGACCGAGCGAGCTGCCAGAGCGGCGGAGCTCCAGCTCTGCGCCCAGGCGCGATAGCGCAGAGCCCCGGCCGAGAGGCTGCTCTGGCCTGGGCGAGCCTCGCCCAGCGCTTCCCAGCTTCTAGCGTTCTCGCCCGGGAAGGAGCAGGCTGCGGGAGTGTGGGAGACGTGACTGGCGCCTGGCTGGCCTCAGCTCCGCTCTGGCCTTCCCTTTGGACCTAGGACCCAGGCCTCTTTGCAGAAGGCTCAGGGGCCGGGGGTGTGCAAACTGCCAAAGCCTCCCGCAAGCAGAGCTCTTTGTCAGGCAAAGAGAGCGCCCAGGGCTGCACTCCCAAGCGGTTGCTTGGCCGCCCAGACGAAGCGCTGGGCGGAGGGAATCAGGGTCCCAGCGCCCCTGGCTGGGCGAGGCAGCACCACAGCCAGAGGGATCCTCCGTTTGTGCCCAGCAAGCGCCTGCCAGACTGGGCTTCCCTGGAGCTCTCCCCCAGCGTAGAGTGGTGTGGATGTGGTTTGGGGCCTTCCCCGGTGCGTTTGGGCTAGGGAGAGCACAGCCCCAGCGCAGGGGAACCAGTCCCTGAGCAGAGAGCTCCGGGCAAGTGCTCTGTGCCCAGGCCTGGAAGCCCAGTTCCCAGCACGCCGGAGAGAAGAGAGGGGTTGCGGGCCTGTTACTGGGAAGGACCGAGCGAGCTGCCAGAGCGGCGGAGCTCCAGCTCTGCGCCCAGGCGCGATAGCGCAGAGCCCCGGCCGAGAGGCTGCTCTGGCCTGGGCGAGCCTCGCCCAGCGCTTCCCAGCTTCTAGCGTTCTCGCCCGGGAAGGAGCAGGCTGCGGGAGTGTGGGAGACGTGACTGGCGCCTGGCTGGCCTCAGCTCCGCTCTGGCCTTCCCTTTGGACCTAGGAGCCAGGCCTCTTTGCAGAAGGCTCAGGGCCCGGGGGTGTGCAAACTGCCAAAGCCTCCCGCAAGCAGAGCTCTTTGTCAGGCAAAGAGAGCGCCCAGGGCTGCACTCCCAAGCGGTTGCTTGGCCGCCCAGACGAAGCGCTGGGCGGAGGGAATCAGGGTCCCAGCGCCCCTGGCTGGGCGAGGCAGCACACAGCCAGAGGGATCCTCCGTTTGTGCCCAGCAAGCGCCTGCCAGACTGGGCTTCCCTGGAGCTCTCCCCCAGCGTAGAGTGGTGTGGATGTGGTTTGGGGCCTTCCCCGGTGCGTTTGGGCTAGGGAGAGCACAGCCCCAGCGCAGGGGAACCAGTCCCTGAGCAGAGAGCTCCGGGCAAGTGCTCTGTGCCCAGGCCTGGAAGCCCAGTTCCCAGCACGCCGGAGAGAAGAGAGGGGTTGCGGGCCTGTTACTGGGAAGGACCGAGCGAGCTGCCAGAGCGGCGGAGCTCCAGCTCTGCGCCCAGGCGCGATAGCACAGAGCCCCGGCCGAGAGGCTGCTCTGGCCTGGGCGAGCCTCGCCCAGCGCTTCCCAGCTTCTAGCGTTCTCGCCCGGGAAGGAGCAGGCTGCGGGAGTGTGGGAGACGTGACTGGCGCCTGGCTGGCCTCAGCTCCGCTCTGGCCTTCCCTTTGGACCTAGGAGCCAGGCCTCTTTGCAGAAGGCTCAGGGGCCGGGGGTGTGCAAACTGCCAAAGCCTCCCGCAAGCAGAGCTCTTTGTCAGGCAAAGAGAGCGCCCAGGGCTGCACTCCCAAGCGGTTGCTTGGCCGCCCAGACGAAGCGCTGGGCGGAGGGAATCAGGGTCCCAGCGCCCCTGGCTGGGCGAGGCAGCACCACAGCCAGAGGGATCCTCCGTTTGTGCCCAGCAAGCGCCTGCCAGACTGGGCTTCCCTGGAGCTCTCCCCCAGCGTAGAGTGGTGTGGATGTGGTTTGGGGCCTTCCCCGGTGCGTTTGGGCTAGGGAGAGCACAGCCCCAGCGCAGGGGAACCAGTCCCTGAGCAGAGAGCTCCGGGCAAGTGCTCTGTGCCCAGGCCTGGAAGCCCAGTTCCCAGCACGCCGGAGAGAAGAGAGGGGTTGCGGGCCTGTTACTGGGAAGGACCGAGCGAGCTGCCAGAGCGGCGGAGCTCCAGCTCTGCGCCCAGGCGCGATAGCGCAGAGCCCCGGCCGAGAGGCTGCTCTGGCCTGGGCGAGCCTCGCCCAGCGCTTCCCAGCTTCTAGCGTTCTCGCCCGGGAAGGAGCAGGCTGCGGGAGTGTGGGAGACGTGAGTGGCGCCTGGCTGGCCTCAGCTCCGCTCTGGCCTTCCCTTTGGACCTAGGAGCCAGGCCTCTTTGCAGAAGGCTCAGGGCCCGGGGGTGTGCAAACTGCCAAAGCCTCCCGCAAGCAGAGCTCTTTGTCAGGCAAAGAGAGCGCCCAGGGCTGCACTCCCAAGCGGTTGCTTGGCCGCCCAGACGAAGCGCTGGGCGGAGGGAATCAGGGTCCCAGCGCCCCTGGCTGGGCGAGGCAGCACCACAGCCAGAGGGATCCTCCGTTTGTGCCCAGCAAGCGCCTGCCAGACTGGGCTTCCCTGGAGCTCTCCCCCAGCGTAGAGTGGTGTGGATGTGGTTTGGGGCCTTCCCCGGTGCGTTTGGGCTAGGGAGAGCACAGCCCCAGCGCAGGGGAACCAGTCCCTGAGCAGAGAGCTCCGGGCAAGTGCTCTGTGCCCAGGCCTGGAAGCCCAGTTCCCAGCACGCCGGAGAGAAGAGAGGGGTTGCGGGCCTGTTACTGGGAAGGACCGAGCGAGCTGCCAGAGCGGCGGAGCTCCAGCTCTGCGCCCAGGCGCGATAGCGCAGAGCCGCGGCCGAGAGGCTGCTCTGGCCTGGGCGAGCCTCGCCCAGCGCTTCCCAGCTTCTAGCGTTCTCGCCCGGGAAGGAGCAGGCTGCGGGAGTGTGGGAGACGTGACTGGCGCCTGGCTGGCCTCAGCTCCGCTCTGGCCTTCCCTTTGGACCTAGGAGCCAGGCCTCTTTGCAGAAGGCTCAGGGGCCGGGGGTGTGCAAACTGCCAAAGCCTCCCGCAAGCAGAGCTCTTTGTCAGGAAAAGAGAGCGCCCAGGGCTGCATTCCCAAGCGGTTGCTTGGCCGCCCAGACGAAGCGCTGGGCGGAGGGAATCAGGGTCCCAGCGCCCCTGGCTGGGCGAGGCAGCACCACAGCCAGAGGGATCCTCCGTTTGTGCCCAGCAAGCGCCTGCCAGACTGGGCTTCCCTGGAGCTCTCCCCCAGCAAAGAGTGGTGTGGATGTGGTTTGGGGCCTTCCCCGGTGCGTTTGGGCTAGGGAGAGCACAGCCCCAGCGCAGGGGAACCAGTCCCTGAGCAGAGAGCTCCGGGCAAGTGCTCTGTGCCCAGGCCTGGAAGCCCAGTTCCCAGCACGCCGTAGAGAAGAGAGGGGTTGCGGGCCTGTTACTGGGAAGGACCGAGCGAGCTGCCAGAGCGGCGGAGCTCCAGCTCTGCGCCCAGGCGCGATAGCGCAGAGCCCCGGCCGAGAGGCTGCTCTGGCCTGGGCGAGCCTCGCCCAGCGCTTCCCAGCTTCTAGCGTTCTCGCCCGGGAAGGAGCAGGCTGCGGGAGTGTGGGAGACGTGACTGGCGCCTGGCTGGCCTCAGCTCCGCTCTGGCCTTCCCTTTGGACCTAGGAGCCAGGCCTCTTTGCAGAAGGCTCAGGGGCCGGGGGTGTGCAAACTGCCAAAGCCTCCCTCAAGCAGAGCTCTTTGTCAGGCAAAGAGAGCGCCCAGGGCTGCATTCCCAAGCGGTTGCTTGGCCGCCCAGACGAAGCGCTGGGCGGAGGGAATCAGGGTCCCAGCGCCCCTGGCTGGGCGAGGCAGCACCACAGCCAGAGGGATCCTCCGTTTGTGCCCAGCAAGCGCCTGCCAGACTGGGCTTCCCTGGAGCTCTCCCCCAGCGTAGAGTGGTGTGGATGTGGTTTGGGGCCTTCCCCGGTGCGTTTGGGCTAGGGAGAGCACAGCCCCAGCGCAGGGGAACCAGTCCCTGAGCAGAGAGCTCCGGGCAAGTGCTCTGTGCCCAGGCCTGGAAGCCCAGTTCCCAGCACGCCGGAGAGAAGAGAGGGGTTGCGGGCCTGTTACTGGGAAGGACCGAGCGAGCTGCCAGAGCGGCGGAGCTCCAGCTCTGCGCCCAGGCGCGATAGCGCAGAGCCCCGGCCGAGAGGCTGCTCTGGCCTGGGCGAGCCTCGCCCAGCGCTTCCCAGCTTCTAGCGTTCTCGCCCGGGAAGGAGCAGGCTGCGGGAGTGTGGGAGACGTGACTGGCGCCTGGCTGGCCTCAGCTCCGCTCTGGCCTTCCCTTTGGACCTAGGAGCCAGGCCTCTTTGCAGAAGGCTCAGGGCCCGGGGGTGTGCAAACTGCCAAAGCCTCCCGCAAGCAGAGCTCTTTGTCAGGCAAAGAGAGCGCCCAGGGCTGCACTCCCAAGCGGTTGCTTGGCCGCCCAGACGACGCGCTGGGCGGAAGGAATCAGGGTCCCAGCGCCCCTGGCTGGGCGAGGCAGCACCACAGCCAGAGGGATCCTCCGTTTGTGCCCAGCAAGCGCCTGCCAGACTGGGCTTCCCTGGAGCTCTCCCCCAGCGTAGAGTGGTGTGGATGTGGTTTGGGGCCTTCCCCGGTGCGTTTGGGCTAGGGAGAGTACAGCCCCAGCGCAGGGGAACCAGTCCCTGAGCAGAGAGCTCCGGGCAAGTGCTCTGTGCCCAGGCCTGGAAGCCCAGTTCCCAGCACGCCGGAGAGAAGAGAGGGGTTGCGGGCCTGTTACTGGGAAGGACCGAGCGAGCTGCCAGAGCGGCGGAGCTCCAGCTCTGCGCCCAGGCGCGATAGCGCAGAGCCCCGGCCGAGAGGCTGCTCTGGCCTGGGCGAGCCTCGCCCAGCGCTTCCCAGCTTCTAGCGTTCTCGCCCGGGAAGGAGCAGGCTGCGGGAGTGTGGGAGACGTGAGTGGCGCCTGGCTGGCCTCAGCTCCGCTCTGGCCTTCCCTTTGGACCTAGGAGCCAGGCCTCTTTGCAGAAGGCTCAGGGGCCGGGGGTGTGCAAACTGCCAAAGCCTCCCGCAAGCAGAGCTCTTTGTCAGGAAAAGAGAGCGCCCAGGGCTGCACTCCCAAGCGGTTGCTTGGCCGCCCAGACGAAGCGCTGGGCGGAGGGAATCAGGGTCCCAGCGCCCCTGGCTGGGCGAGGCAGCACCACAGCCAGAGGGATCCTCCGTTTGTGCCCAGCAAGCGCCTGCCAGACTGGGCTTCCCTGGAGCTCTCCCCCAGCGTAGAGTGGTGTGGATGTGGTTTGGGGCCTTCCCCGGTGCGTTTGGGCTAGGGAGAGCACAGCCCCAGCGCAGGGGAACCAGTCCCTGAGCAGAGAGCTCCGGGCAAGTGCTCTGTGCCCAGGCCTGGAAGCCCAGTTCCCAGCACGCCGGAGAGAAGAGAGGGGTTGCGGGCCTGTTACTGGGAAGGACCGAGCGAGCTGCCAGAGCGGCGGAGCTCCAGCTCTGCGCCCAGGCGCGATAGCGCAGAGCCCCGGCCGAGAGGCTGCTCTGGCCTGGGCGAGCCTCGCCCAGCGCTTCCCAGCTTCTAGCGTTCTCGCCCGGGAAGGAGCAGGCTGCGGGAGTGTGGGAGACGTGAGTGGCGCCTGGCTGGCCTCAGCTCCGCTCTGGCCTTCCCTTTGGACCTAGGAGCCAGGCCTCTTTGCAGAAGGCTCAGGGCCCGGGGGTGTGCAAACTGCCAAAGCCTCCCGCAAGCAGAGCTCTTTGTCAGGCAAAGAGAGTGCCCAGGGCTGCATTCCCAAGCGGTGGCTTGGCCGCCCAGAGGAACCGCTGGGCGGAGGGAATCAGGGTCCCAGCGCCCCTGGCTGGGCGAGGCAGCACCACAGCCAGAGGGATCCTCCGTTTGTGCCCAGCAAGCGCCTGCCAGACTGGGCTTCCCTGGAGCTCTCCCCCAGCGTAGAGTGGTGTGGATGTGGTTTGGGGCCTTCCCCGGTGCGTTTGGGCTAGGGAGAGCACAGCCCCAGCGCAGGGGAACCAGTCCCTGAGCAGAGAGCTCCGGGCAAGTGCTCTGTGCCCAGGCCTGGAAGCCTAGTTCCCAGCACGCCGGAGAGAAGAGAGGGGTTGCGGGCCTGTTACTGGGAAGGACCGAGCGAGCTGCCAGAGCGGCGGAGCTCCAGCTCTGCGCCCAGGCGCGATAGCGCAGAGCCCCGGCCGAGAGGCTGCTCTGGCCTGGGCGAGCCTCGCCCAGCGCTTCCCAGCTTCTAGCGTTCTCGCCCGGGAAGGAGCAGGCTGCGGGAGTGTGGGAGACGTGATTGGCGCCTGGCTGGCCTCAGCTCCGCTCTGGCCTTCCCTTTGGACCTAGGAGCCAGGCCTCTTTGCAGAAGGCTCAGGGCCCGGGGGTGTGCAAACTGCCAAAGCCTCCCGCAAGCAGAGCTCTTTGTCAGGCAAAGAGAGCGCCCAGGGCTGCACTCCCAAGCGGTTGCTTGGCCGCCCAGACGAAGCGCTGGGCGGAGGGAATCAGGGTCCCAGCGCCCCTGGCTGGGCGAGGCAGCACCACAGCCAGAGGGATCCTCCGTTTGTGCCCAGCAAGCGCCTGCCAGACTGGGCTTCCCTGGAGCTCTCCCCCAGCGTAGAGTGGTGTGGATGTGGTTTGGGGCCTTCCCCGGTGCGTTTGGGCTAGGGAGAGCACAGCCCCAGCGCAGGGGAACCAGTCCCTGAGCAGAGAGCTCCGGGCAAGTGCTCTGTGCCCAGGCCTGGAAGCCCAGTTCCCAGCACGCCGGAGAGAAGAGAGGGGTTGCGGGCCTGTTACTGGGAAGGACCGAGCGAGCTGCCAGAGCGGCGGAGCTCCAGCTCTGCGCCCAGGCGCGATAGCGCAGAGCCCCGGCCGAGAGGCTGCTCTGGCCTGGGCGAGCCTCGCCCAGCGCTTCCCAGCTTCTAGCGTTCTCGCCCGGGAAGGAGCAGGCTGCGGGAGTGTGGGAGACGTGACTGGCGCCTGGCTGGCCTCAGCTCCGCTCTGGCCTTCCCTTTGGACCTAGGAGCCAGGCCTCTTTGCAGAAGGCTCAGGGCCCGGGGGTGTGCAAACTGCCAAAGCCTCCCGCAAGCAGAGCTCTTTGTCAGGCAAAGAGAGCGCCCAGGGCTGCATTCCCAAGCGGTGGCTTGGCCGCCCAGAGGAACCGCTGGGCGGAGGGAATCAGGGTCCCAGCGCCCCTGGCTGGGCGAGGCAGCACCACAGCCAGAGGGATCCTCCGTTTGTGCCCAGCAAGCGCCTGCCAGACTGGGCTTCCCTGGAGCTCTCCCCCAGCGTAGAGTGGTGTGGATGTGGTTTGGGGCCTTCCCCGGTGCGTTTGGGCTAGGGAGAGCACAGCCCCAGCGCAGGGGAACCAGTCCCTGGGCAGAGAGCTCCGGGCAAGTGCTCTGTGCCCAGGCCTGGAAGCCTAGTTCCCAGCACGCCGGAGAGAAGAGAGGGGCTGCGGGCCTGTTACTGGGAAGGACCGAGCGAGCTGCCAGAGCGGCGGAGCTCCAGCTCTGCGCCCAGGCGCGATAGCGCAGAGCCCCGGCCGAGAGGCTGCTCTGGCCTGGGCGAGCCTCGCCCAGCGCTTCCCAGCTTCTAGCGTTCTCGCCCGGGAAGGAGCAGGCTGCGGGAGTGTGGGAGACGTGATTGGCGCCTGGCTGGCCTCAGCTCCGCTCTTGCCTTCCCTTTGGACCTAGGAGCCAGGCCTCTTTGCAGAAGGCTCAGGGCCCGGGGGTGTGCAAACTGCCAAAGCCTCCCGCAAGCAGAGCTCTTTGTCAGGCAAAGACAGCGCCCAGGGCTGCACTCCCAAGCGGTTGCTTGGCCGCCCAGACGAAGCGCTGGGCGGAGGGAATCAGGGTCCCAGCGCCCCTGGCTGGGCGAGGCAGCACCACAGCCAGAGGGATCCTCCGTTTGTGCCCAGCAAGCGCCTGCCAGACTGGGCTTCCCTGGAGCTCTCCCCCAGCGTAGAGTGGTGTGGATGTGGTTTGGGGCCTTCCCCGGTGTGTTTGGGCTAGGGAGAGCACAGCCCCAGCGCAGGGGAACCAGTCCCTGAGCAGAGAGCTCCGGGCAAGTGCTCTGTGCCCAGGCCTGGAAGCCCAGTTCCCAGCACGCCGGAGAGAAGAGAGGGGTTGCGGGCCTGTTACTGGGAAGGACCGAGCGAGCTGCCAGAGCGGCGGAGCTCCAGCTCTGCGCCCAGGCGCGATAGCGCAGAGCCCCGGCCGAGAGGCTGCTCTGGCCTGGGCGAGCCTCGCCCAGCGCTTCCCAGCTTCTAGCGTTCTCGCCCGGGAAGGAGCAGGCTGCGGGAGTGTGGGAGACGTGAGTGGCGCCTGGCTGGCCTCAGCTCCGCTCTGGCCTTCCCTTTGGACCTAGGAGCCAGGCCTCTTTGCAGAAGGCTCAGGGGCCGGGGGTGTGCAAACTGCCAAAGCCTCCCGCAAGCAGATCTCTTTGTCAGGCAAAGAGAGCGCCCAGGGCTGCACTCCCAAGCGGTTGCTTGGCCGCCCAGACGACGCGCTGGGCGGAGGGAATCAGGGTCCCAGCGCCCCTGGCTGGGCGAGGCAGCACCACAGCCAGAGGGATCCTCCGTTTGTGCCCAGCAAGCGCCTGCCAGACTGGGCTTCCCTGGAGCTCTCCCCCAGCGTAGAGTGGTGTGGATGTGGTTTGGGGCCTTCCCCGGTGCGTTTGGGCTAGGGAGAGCACAGCCCCAGCGCAGGGGAACCAGTCCCTGAGCAGAGAGCTCCGGGCAAGTGCTCTGTGCCCAGGCCTGGAAGCCCAGTTCCCAGCACGCCGGAGAGAAGAGAGGGGTTGCGGGCCTGTTACTGGGAAGGACCGAGCGAGCTGCCAGAGCGGCGGAGCTCCAGCTCTGCGCCCAGGCGCGATAGCGCAGAGCCCCGGCCGAGAGGCTGCTCTGGCCTGGGCGAGCCTCGCCCAGCGCTTCCCAGCTTCTAGCGTTCTCGCCCGGGAAGGAGCAGGCTGCGGGAGTGTGGGAGACGTGACTGGCGCCTGGCTGGCCTCAGCTCCGCTCTGGCCTTCCCTTTGGACCTAGGAGCCAGGCCTCTTTGCAGAAGGCTCAGGGCCCGGGGGTGTGCAAACTGCCAAAGCCTCCCGCAAGCAGAGCTCTTTGTCAGGCAAAGAGAGCGCCCAGGGCTGCATTCCCAAGCGGTTGCTTGGCCGCCCAGACGAAGCGCTGGGCGGAGGGAATCAGGGTCCCAGCGCCCCTGGCTGGGCGAGGCAGCACCACAGCCAGAGGGATCCTCCGTTTGTGCCCAGCAAGCGCCTGCCAGACTGGGCTTCCCTGGAGCTCTCCCCCAGCGTAGAGTGGTGTGGATGTGGTTTGGGGCCTTCCCCGGTGCGTTTGGGCTAGGGAGAGCACAGCCCCAGCACAGGGGAACCAGTCCCTGAGCAGAGAGCTCCGGGCAAGTGCTCTGTGCCCAGGCCTGGAAGCCCAGTTCCCAGCACGCCGGAGAGAAGAGAGGGGTTGCGGGCCTGTTACTGGGAAGGACCGAGCGAGCTGCCAGAGCGGCGGAGCTCCAGCTCTGCGCCCAGGCGCGATAGCGCAGAGCCCCGGCCGAGAGGCTGCTCTGGCCTGGGCGAGCCTCGCCCAGCGCTTCCCAGCTTCTAGCGTTCTCGCCCGGGAAGGAGCAGGCTGCGGGAGTGTGGGAGACGTGAGTGGCGCCTGGCTGGCCTCAGCTCCGCTCTGGCCTTCCCTTTGGACCTAGGAGCCAGGCCTCTTTGCAGAAGGCTCAGGGCCCGGGGGTGTGCAAACTGCCAAAGCCTCCCGCAAGCAGAGCTCTTTGTCAGGCAAAGACAGCGCCCAGGGCTGCACTCCCAAGCGGTTGCTTGGCCGCCCAGACGAACCGCTGGGCGGAGGGAATCAGGGTCCCAGCGCCCCTGGCTGGGCGAGGCAGCACCACAGCCAGAGGGATCCTCCGTTTGTGCCCAGCAAGCGCCTGCCAGACTGGGCTTCCCTGGAGCTCTCCCCCAGCGTAGAGTGGTGTGGATGTGGTTTGGGGCCTTCCCCGGTGCGTTTGGGCTAGGGAGAGCACAGCCCCAGCGCAGGGGAACCAGGCCCTGAGCAGAGAGCTCCGGGCAAGTGCTCTGTGCCCAGGCCTGGAAGCCCAGTTCCCAGCACGCCGGAGAGAAGAGAGGGGTTGCGGGCCTGTTACTGGGAAGGACCGAGCGAGCTGCCAGAGCGGCGGAGCTCCAGCTCTGCGCCCAGGCGCGATAGCGCAGAGCCCCGGCCGAGAGGCTGCTCTGGCCTGGGCGAGCCTCGCCCAGCGCTTCCCAGCTTCTAGCGTTCTCGCCCGGGAAGGAGCAGGCTGCGGGAGTGTGGGAGACGTGACTGGCGCCTGGCTGGCCTCAGCTCCGCTCTGGCCTTCCCTTTGGACCTAGGAGCCAGGCCTCTTTGCAGAAGGCTCAGGGGCCGGGGGTGTGCAAACTGCCAAAGCCTCCCGCAAGCAGAGCTCTTTGTCAGGCAAAGAGAGCGCCCAGGGCTGCATTCCCAAGCGGTTGCTTGGCCGCCCAGACGAAGCGCTGGGCAGAGGGAATCAGGGTCCCAGCGCCCCTGGCTGGGCGAGGCAGCACCACAGCCAGAGGGATCCTCCGTTTGTGCCCAGCAAGCGCCTGCCAGACTGGGCTTCCCTGGAGCTCTCCCCCAGCATAGAGTGGTGTGGATGTGGTTTGGGGCCTTCCCCGGTGCGTTTGGGCTAGGGAGAGCACAGCCCCAGCGCAGGGGAACCAGTCCCTGAGCAGAGAGCTCCGGGCAAGTGCTCTGTGCCCAGGCCTGGAAGCCCAGTTCCCAGCACGCCGGAGAGAAGAGAGGGGTTGCGGGCCTGTTACTGGGAAGGACCGAGCGAGCTGCCAGAGCGGCGGAGCTCCAGCTCTGCGCCCAGGCGCGATAGCGCAGAGCCCCGGCCGAGAGGCTGCTCTGGCCTGGGCGAGCCTCGCCCAGCGCTTCCCAGCTTCTAGCGTTCTCGCCCGGGAAGGAGCAGGCTGCGGGAGTGTGGGAGACGTGACTGGCGCCTGGCTGGCCTCAGCTCCGCTCTGGCCTTCCCTTTGGACCTAGGAGCCAGGCCTCTTTGCAGAAGGCTCAGGGCCCGGGGGTGTGCAAACTGCCAAAGCCTCCCGCAAGCAGAGCTCTTTGTCAGGCAAAGAGAGCGCCCAGGGCTGCACTCCCAAGCGGTTGCTTGGCCGCCCAGACGAAGCGCTGGGCGGAGGGAATCAGGGTCCCAGCGCCCCTGGCTGGGCGAGGCAGCACCACAGCCAGAGGGATCCTCCGTTTGTGCCCAGCAAGCGCCTGCCAGACTGGGCTTCCCTGGAGCTCTCCCCCAGCGTAGAGTGGTGTGGATGTGGTTTGGGGCCTTCCCCGGTGCGTTTGGGCTAGGGAGAGCACAGCCCCAGCGCAGGGGAACCAGTCCCTGAGCAGAGAGCTCCGGGCAAGTGCTCTGTGCCCAGGCCTGGAAGCCCAGTTCCCAGCACGCCGGAGAGAAGAGAGGGGTTGCGGGCCTGTTACTGGGAAGGACCGAGCGAGCTGCCAGAGCGGCGGAGCTCCAGCTCTGCGCCCAGGCGCGATAGCGCAGAGCCCCGGCCGAGAGGCTGCTCTGGCCTGGGCGAGCCTCGCCCAGCGCTTCCCAGCTTCTAGCGTTCTCGCCCGGGAAGGAGCAGGCTGCGGGAGTGTGGGAGACGTGAGTGGCGCCTGGCTGGCCTCAGCTCCGCTCTGGCCTTCCCTTTGGACCTAGGAGCCAGGCCTCTTTGCAGAAGGCTCAGGGCCCGGGGGTGTGCAAACTGCCAAAGCCTCCCGCAAGCAGAGCTCTTTGTCAGGCAAAGAGAGCGCCCAGGGCTGCATTCCCAAGCGGTGGCTTGGCCGCCCAGAGGAACCGCTGGGCGGAGGGAATCAGGGTCCCAGCGCCCCTGGCTGGGCGAGGCAGCACCACAGCCAGAGGGATCCTCCGTTTGTGCCCAGCAAGCGCCTGCCAGACTGGGCTTCCCTGGAGCTCTCCCCCAGCGTAGAGTGGTGTGGATGTGGTTTGGGGCCTTCCCCGGTGCGTTTGGGCTAGGGAGAGCACAGCCCCAGCGCAGGGGAACCAGTCCCTGGGCAGAGAGCTCCGGGCAAGTGCTCTGTGCCCAGGCCTGGAAGCCTAGTTCCCAGCACGCCGGAGAGAAGAGAGGGGTTGCGGGCCTGTTACTGGGAAGGACCGAGCGAGCTGCCAGAGCGGCGGAGCTCCAGCTCTGCGCCCAGGCGCGATAGCGCAGAGCCCCGGCCGAGAGGCTGCTCTGGCCTGGGCGAGCCTCGCCCAGCGCTTCCCAGCTTCTAGCGTTCTCGCCCGGGAAGGAGCAGGCTGCGGGAGTGTGGGAGACGTGAGTGGCGCCTGGCTGGCCTCAGCTCCGCTCTTGCCTTCCCTTTGGACCTAGGAGCCAGGCCTCTTTGCAGAAGGCTCAGGGCCCGGGGGTGTGCAAACAGCCAAAGCCTCCCGCAAGCAGAGCTCTTTGTCAGGCAAAGAGAGCGCCCAGGGCTGCACTCCCAAGCGGTTGCTTGGCCGCCCAGACGAAGCGCTGGGCCGAGGGAATCAGGGTCCCAGCGCCCCTGGCTGGGCGAGGCAGCACCACAGCCAGAGGGATCCTCCGTTTGTGCCCAGCAAGCGCCTGCCAGACTGGGCTTCCCTGGAGCTCTCCCCCAGCGTAGAGTGGTGTGGATGTGGTTTGGGGCCTTCCCCGGTGCGTTTGGGCTAGGGAGAGCACAGCCCCAGCGCAGGGGAACCAGTCCCTGAGCAGAGAGCTCCGGGCAAGTGCTCTGTGCCCAGGCCTGGAAGCCCAGTTCCCAGCACGCCGGAGAGAAGAGAGGGGTTGCGGGCCTGTTACTGGGAAGGACCGAGCGAGCTGCCAGAGCGGCGGAGCTCCAGCTCTGCGCCCAGGCGCGATAGCGCAGAGCCCCGGCCGAGAGGCTGCTCTGGCCTGGGCGAGCCTCGCCCAGCGCTTCCCAGCTTCTAGCGTTCTCGCCCGGGAAGGAGCAGGCTGCGGGAGTGTGGGAGACGTGAGTGGCGCCTGGCTGGCCTCAGCTCCGCTCTGGCCTTCCCTTTGGACCTAGGAGCCAGGCCTCTTTGCAGAAGGCTCAGGGCCCGGGGGTGTGCAAACTGCCAAAGCCTCCCGCAAGCAGAGCTCTTTGTCAGGCAAAGAGAGCGCCCAGGGCTGCATTCCCAAGCGGTGGCTTGGCCGCCCAGAGGAACCGCTGGGCGGAGGGAATCAGGGTCCCAGCGCCCCTGGCTGGGCGAGGCAGCACCACAGCCAGAGGGATCCTCCGTTTGTGCCCAGCAAGCGCCTGCCAGACTGGGCTTCCCTGGAGCTCTCCCCCAGCGTAGAGTGGTGTGGATGTGGTTTGGGGCCTTCCCCGGTGCGTTTGGGCTAGGGAGAGCACAGCCCCAGCGCAGGGGAACCAGTCCCTGGGCAGAGAGCTCCGGGCAAGTGCTCTGTGCCCAGGCCTGGAAGCCTAGTTCCCAGCACGCCGGAGAGAAGAGAGGGGTTGCGGGCCTGTTACTGGGAAGGACCGAGCGAGCTGCCAGAGCGGCGGAGCTCCAGCTCTGCGCCCAGGCGCGATAGCGCAGAGCCCCGGCCGAGAGGCTGCTCTGGCCTGGGCGAGCCTCGCCCAGCGCTTCCCAGCTTCTAGCGTTCTCGCCCGGGAAGGAGCAGGCTGCGGGAGTGTGGGAGACGTGAGTGGCGCCTGGCTGGCCTCAGCTCCGCTCTTGCCTTCCCTTTGGACCTAGGAGCCAGGCCTCTTTGCAGAAGGCTCAGGGCCCGGGGGTGTGCAAACAGCCAAAGCCTCCCGCAAGCAGAGCTCTTTGTCAGGCAAAGAGAGCGCCCAGGGCTGCACTCCCAAGCGGTTGCTTGGCCGCCCAGACGAAGCGCTGGGCGGAGGGAATCAGGGTCCCAGCGCCCCTGGCTGGGCGAGGCAGCACCACAGCCAGAGGGATCCTCCGTTTGTGCCCAGCAAGCGCCTGCCAGACTGGGCTTCCCTGGAGCTCTCCCCCAGCGTAGAGTGGTGTGGATGTGGTTTGGGGCCTTCCCCGGTGCGTTTGGGCTAGGGAGAGCACAGCCCCAGCGCAGGGGAACCAGTCCCTGAGCAGAGAGCTCCGGGCAAGTGCTCTGTGCCCAGGCCTGGAAGCCCAGTTCCCAGCACGCCGGAGAGAAGAGAGGGGTTGCGGGCCTGTTACTGGGAAGGACCGAGCGAGCTGCCAGAGCGGCGGAGCTCCAGCTCTGCGCCCAGGCGCGATAGCGCAGAGCCCCGGCCGAGAGGCTGCTCTGGCCTGGGCGAGCCTCGCCCAGCGCTTCCCAGCTTCTAGCGTTCTCGCCCGGGAAGGAGCAGGCTGCGGGAGTGTGGGAGACGTGATTGGCGCCTGGCTGGCCTCAGCTCCGCTCTTGCCTTCCCTTTGGACCTAGGAGCCAGGCCTCTTTGCAGAAGGCTCAGGGCCCGGGGGTGTGCAAACTGCCAAAGCCTCCCGCAAGCAGAGCTCTTTGTCAGGCAAAGAGAGCGCCCAGGGCTGCACTCCCAAGCGGTTGCTTGGCCGCCCAGACGAAGCGCTGGGCGGAGGGAATCAGGGTCCCAGCGCCCCTGGCTGGGCGAGGCAGCACCACAGCCAGAGGGATCCTCCGTTTGTGCCCAGCAAGCGCCTGCCAGACTGGGCTTCCCTGGAGCTCTCCCCCAGCGTAGAGTGGTGTGGATGTGGTTTGGGGCCTTCCCCGGTGCGTTTGGGCTAGGGAGAGCACAGCCCCAGCGCAGGGGAACCAGTCCCTGAGCAGAGAGCTCCGGGCAAGTGCTCTGTGCCCAGGCCTGGAAGCCCAGTTCCCAGCACGCCGGAGAGAAGAGAGGGGTTGCGGGCCTGTTACTGGGAAGGACCGAGCGAGCTGCCAGAGCGGCGGAGCTCCAGCTCTGCGCCCAGGCGCGATAGCGCAGAGCCCCGGCCGAGAGGCTGCTCTGGCCTGGGCGAGCCTCGCCCAGCGCTTCCCAGCTTCTAGCGTTCTCGCCCGGGAAGGAGCAGGCTGCGGGAGTGTGGGAGACGTGAGTGGCGCCTGGCTGGCCTCAGCTCCGCTCTGGCCTTCCCTTTGGACCTAGGAGCCAGGCCTCTTTGCAGAAGGCTCAGGGCCCGGGGGTGTGCAAACTGCCAAAGCCTCCCGCAAGCAGAGCTCTTTGTCAGGCAAAGAGAGCGCCCAGGGCTGCATTCCCAAGCGGTGGCTTGGCCGCCCAGAGGAACCGCTGGGCGGAGGGAATCAGGGTCCCAGCGCCCCTGGCTGGGCGAGGCAGCACCACAGCCAGAGGGATCCTCCGTTTGTGCCCAGCAAGCGCCTGCCAGACTGGGCTTCCCTGGAGCTCTCCCCCAGCGTAGAGTGGTGTGGATGTGGTTTGGGGCCTTCCCCGGTGCGTTTGGGCTAGGGAGAGCACAGCCCCAGCGCAGGGGAACCAGTCCCTGGGCAGAGAGCTCCGGGCAAGTGCTCTGTGCCCAGGCCTGGAAGCCTAGTTCCCAGCACGCCGGAGAGAAGAGAGGGGTTGCGGGCCTGTTACTGGGAAGGACCGAGCGAGCTGCCAGAGCGGCGGAGCTCCAGCTCTGCGCCCAGGCGCGATAGCGCAGAGCCCCGGCCGAGAGGCTGCTCTGGCCTGGGCGAGCCTCGCCCAGCGCTTCCCAGCTTCTAGCGTTCTCGCCCGGGAAGGAGCAGGCTGCGGGAGTGTGGGAGACGTGAGTGGCGCCTGGCTGGCCTCAGCTCCGCTCTTGCCTTCCCTTTGGACCTAGGAGCCAGGCCTCTTTGCAGAAGGCTCAGGGCCCGGGGGTGTGCAAACTGCCAAAGCCTCCCGCAAGCAGAGCTCTTTGTCAGGCAAAGAGAGCGCCCAGGGCTGCACTCCCAAGCGGTTGCTTGGCCGCCCAGACGAAGCGCTGGGCGGAGGGAATCAGGGTCCCAGCGCCCCTGGCTGGGCGAGGCAGCACCACAGCCAGAGGGATCCTCCGTTTGTGCCCAGCAAGCGCCTGCCAGACTGGGCTTCCCTGGAGCTCTCCCCCAGCGTAGAGTGGTGTGGATGTGGTTTGGGGCCTTCCCCGGTGCGTTTGGGCTAGGGAGAGCACAGCCCCAGCGCAGGGGAACCAGTCCCTGAGCAGAGAGCTCCGGGCAAGTGCTCTGTGCCCAGGCCTGGAAGCCCAGTTCCCAGCACGCCGGAGAGAAGAGAGGGGTTGCGGGCCTGTTACTGGGAAGGACCGAGCGAGCTGCCAGAGCGGCGGAGCTCCAGCTCTGCGCCCAGGCGCGATAGCGCAGAGCCCCGGCCGAGAGGCTGCTCTGGCCTGGGCGAGCCTCGCCCAGCGCTTCCCAGCTTCTAGCGTTCTCGCCCGGGAAGGAGCAGGCTGCGGGAGTGTGGGAGACGTGAATGGCGCCTGGCTGGCCTCAGCTCCGCTCTGGCCTTCCCTTTGGACCTAGGAGCCAGGCCTCTTTGCAGAAGGCTCAGGGCCCGGGGTTGTGCAAACTGCCAAAGCCTCCCGCAAGCAGAGCTCTTTGTCAGGCAAAGAGAGCGCCCAGGGCTGCACTCCCAAGCGGTTGCTTGGCCGCCCAGACGAAGCGCTGGGCGGAGGGAATCAGGGTCCCAGCGCCCCTGGCTGGGCGAGGCAGCACCACAGCCAGAGGGATCCTCCGTTTGTGCCCAGCAAGCGCCTGCCAGACTGGGCTTCCCTGGAGCTCTCCCCCAGCGTAGAGTGGTGTGGATGTGGTTTGGGGCCTTCCCCGGTGCGTTTGGGCTAGGGAGAGCACAGCCCCAGCGCAGGGGAACCAGTCCCTGAGCAGAGAGCTCCGGGCAAGTGCTCTGTGCCCAGGCCTGGAAGCCCAGTTCCCAGCACGCCGGAGAGAAGAGAGGGGTTGCGGGCCTGTTACTGGGAAGGACCGAGCGAGCTGCCAGAGCGGCGGAGCTCCAGCTCTGCGCCCAGGCGCGATAGCGCAGAGCCCCGGCCGAGAGGCTGCTCTGGCCTGGGCGAGCCTCGCCCAGCGCTTCCCAGCTTCTAGCGTTCTCGCCCGGGAAGGAGCAGGCTGCGGGAGTGTGGGAGACGTGACTGGCGCCTGGCTGGCCTCAGCTCCGCTCTGGCCTTCCCTTTGGACCTAGGAGCCAGGCCTCTTTGCAGAAGGCTCAGGGCCCGGGGGTGTGCAAACTGCCAAAGCCTCCCGCAAGCAGAGCTCTTTGTCAGGCAAAGAGAGCGCCCAGGGCTGCATTCCCAAGCGGTTGCTTGGCCGCCCAGAGGAAGCGCTGGGCGGAGGGAATCAGGGTCCCAGCGCCCCTGGCTGGGCGAGGCAGCACCACAGCCAGAGGGATCCTCCGTTTGTGCCCAGCAAGCGCCTGCCAGACTGGGCTTCCCTGGAGCTCTCCCCCAGCGTAGAGTGGTGTGGATGTGGTTTGGGGCCTTCCCCGGTGCGTTTGGGCTAGGGAGAGCACAGCCCCAGCGCAGGGGAACCAGTCCCTGAGCAGAGAGCTCCGGGCAAGTGCTCTGTGCCCAGGCCTGGAAGCCCAGTTCCCAGCACGCCGGAGAGAAGAGAGGGGTTGCGGGCCTGTTACTGGGAAGGACCGAGCGAGCTGCCAGAGCGGCGGAGCTCCAGCTCTGCGCCCAGGCGCGATAGCGCAGAGCCCCGGCCGAGAGGCTGCTCTGGCCTGGGCGAGCCTCGCCCAGCGCTTCCCAGCTTCTAGCGTTCTCGCCCGGGAAGGAGCAGGCTGCGGGAGTGTGGGAGACGTGAGTGGCGCCTGGCTGGCCTCAGCTCCGCTCTGGCCTTCCCTTTGGACCTAGGAGCCAGGCCTCTTTGCAGAAGGCTCAGGGCCCGGGAGTGTGCAAACTGCCAAAGCCTCCCGCAAGCAGAGCTCTTTGTCAGGCAAAGAGAGCGCCCAGGGCTGCACTCCCAAGCGGTTGCTTGGCCGCCCAGACGAAGCGCTGGGCGGAGGGAATCAGGGTCCCAGCGCCCCTGGCTGGGCGAGGCAGCACCACAGCCAGAGGGATCCTCCGTTTGTGCCCAGCAAGCGCCTGCCAGACTGGGCTTCCCTGGAGCTCTCCCCCAGCGTAGAGTGGTGTGGATGTGGTTTGGGGCCTTCCCCGGTGCGTTTGGGCTAGGGAGAGCACAGCCCCAGCGCAGGGGAACCAGTCCCTGAGCAGAGAGCTCCGGGCAAGTGCTCTGTGCCCAGGCCTGGAAGCCCAGTTCCCAGCACGCCGGAGAGAAGAGAGGGGTTGCGGGCCTGTTACTGGGAAGGACCGAGCGAGCTGCCAGAGCGGCGGAGCTCCAGCTCTGCGCCCAGGCGCGATAGCGCAGAGCCCCGGCCGAGAGGCTGCTCTGGCCTGGGCGAGCCTCGCCCAGCGCTTCCCAGCTTCTAGCGTTCTCGCCCGGGAAGGAGCAGGCTGCGGGAGTGTGGGAGACGTGAGTGGCGCCTGGCTAGCCTCAGCTCTGCTCTGGCCTTCCCTTTGGACCTGGGAGCCAGGCCTCTTTGCAGAAGGCTCAGGGGCCAGGGGTGTGCAAACTGCCAAAGGCTCCCGCAAGCAGAGCTCTTTGTCAGGCAAAGAGAGCGCCCAGGGCTGCACTCCCAAGCGGTTGCTTGGCCGCCCAGACGAAGCGCTGGGTGGAGGGAATCAGGGTCCCAGCGCCCCTGGCTGGGCGAGGCAGCACCACAGCCAGAGGGATCCTCCGTTTGTGCCCAGCAAGCGCCTGCCAGACTGGGCTTCCCTGGAGCTCTCCCCCAGCGTAGAGTGGTGTGGATGTGGTTTGGGGCCTTCCCCGGTGCGTTTGGGCTAGGGAGAGCACAGCCCCAGCGCAGGGGAACCAGTCCCTGAGCAGAGAGCTCCGGGCAAGTGCTCTGTGCCCAGGCCTGGAAGCCCAGTTCCCAGCACGCCGGAGAGAAGAGAGGGGTTGCGGGCCTGTTACTGGGAAGGACCGAGCGAGCTGCCAGAGCGGCGGAGCTCCAGCTCTGCGCCCAGGCGCGATAGCGCAGAGCCCCGGCCGAGAGGCTGCTCTGGCCTGGGCGAGCCTCGCCCAGCGCTTCCCAGCTTCTAGCGTTCTCGCCCGGGAAGGAGCAGGCTGCGGGAGTGTGGGAGACGTGCCTGGCGCCTGGCTGGCCTCAGCTCCGCTCTGGCCTTCCCTTTGGACCTAGGAGCCAGGCTTCTTTGCAGAAGGCTCAGGGCCCGGGGGTGTGCAAACTGCCAAAGCCGCCCGCAAGCAGAGCTCTTTGTCAGGCAAAGAGAGCGCCCAGGGCTGCACTCCCAAGCGGTTGCTTGGCCGCCCAGACGAAGCGCTGGGCGGAGGGAATCAGGGTCCCAGCGCCCCTGGCTGGGCGAGGCAGCACCACAGCCAGAGGGATCCTCCGTTTGTGCCCAGCAAGCGCCTGCCAGACTGGGCTTCCCTGGAGCTCTCCCCCAGCGTAGAGTGGTGTGGATGTGGTTTGGGGCCTTCCCCGGTGCGTTTGGGCTAGGGAGAGCACAGCCCCAGCGCAGGGGAACCAGTCCCTGAGCAGAGAGCTCCGGGCAAGTGCTCTGTGCCCAGGCCTGGAAGCCCAGTTCCCAGCACGCCGGAGAGAAGAGAGGGGTTGCGGGCCTGTTACTGGGAAGGACCGAGCGAGCTGCCAGAGCGGCGGAGCTCCAGCTCTGCGCCCAGGCGCGATAGCGCAGAGCCCCGGCCGAGAGGCTGCTCTGGCCTGGGCGAGCCTCGCCCAGCGCTTCCCAGCTTCTAGCGTTCTCGCCCGGGAAGGAGCAGGCTGCGGGAGTGTGGGAGACGTGACTGGCGCCTGGCTGGCCTCAGCTCCGCTCTGGCCTTCCCTTTGGACCTAGGAGCCAGGCCTCTTTGCAGAAGGCTCAGGGCCCGGGGGTGTGCAAACTGCCAAAGCCTCCCGCAAGCAGAGCTCTTTGTCAGGCAAAGAGAGCGCCCAGGGCTGCACTCCCAAGCGGTTGCTTGGCCGCCCAGACGAAGCGCTGGGCGGAGGGAATCAGGGTCCCAGCGCCCCTGGCTGGGCGAGGCAGCACCACAGCCAGAGGGATCCTCCGTTTGTGCCCAGCAAGCGCCTGCCAGACTGGGCTTCCCTGGAGCTCTCCCCCAGCGTAGAGTGGTGTGGATGTGGTTTGGGGCCTTCCCCGGTGCGTTTGGGCTAGGGAGAGCACAGCCCCAGCGCAGGGGAACCAGGCCCTGAGCAGAGAGCTCCGGGCAAGTGCTCTGTGCCCAGGCCTGGAAGCCCAGTTCCCAGCACGCCGGAGAGAAGAGAGGGGTTGCGGGCCTGTTACTGGGAAGGACCGAGCGAGCTGCCAGAGCGGCGGAGCTCCAGCTCTGCGCCCAGGCGCGATAGCGCAGAGCCCCGGCCGAGAGGCTGCTCTGGCCTGGGCGAGCCTCGCCCAGCGCTTCCCAGCTTCTAGCGTTCTCGCCCGGGAAGGAGCAGGCTGCGGGAGTGTGGGAGACGTGAGTGGCGCCTGGCTGGCCTCAGCTCCGCTCTGGCCTTCCCTTTGGACCTAGGAGCCAGGCCTCTTTGCAGAAGGCTCAGGGGCCGGGGGTGTGCAAACTGCCAAAGCCTCCCGCAAGCAGAGCTCTTTGTCAGGCAAAGAGAGCGCCCAGGGCTGCATTCCCAAGCGGTTGCTTGGCCGCCCAGACGAAGCGCTGGGCGGAGGGAATCAGGGTCCCAGCGCCCCTGGCTGGGCGAGGCAGCACCACAGCCAGAGGGATCCTCCGTTTGTGCCCAGCAAGCGCCTGCCAGACTGGGCTTCCCTGGAGCTCTCCCCCAGCGTAGAGTGGTGTGGATGTGGTTTGGGGCCTTCCCCGGTGCGTTTGGGCTAGGGAGAGCACAGCCCCAGTGCAGGGGAACCAGTCCCTGAGCAGAGAGCTCCGGGCAAGTGCTCTGTGCCCAGGCCTGGAAGCCCAGTTCCCAGCACGCCGGAGAGAAGAGAGGGGTTGCGGGCCTGTTACTGGGAAGGACCGAGCGAGCTGCCAGAGCGGCGGAGCTCCAGCTCTGCGCCCAGGCGCGATAGCGCAGAGCCCCGGCCGAGAGGCTGCTCTGGCCTGGGCGAGCCTCGCCCAGCGCTTCCCAGCTTCTAGCGTTCTCGCCCGGGAAGGAGCAGGCTGCGGGAGTGTGGGAGACGTGAGTGGCGCCTGGCTGGCCTCAGCTCCGCTCTGGCCTTCCCTTTGGACCTAGGAGCCAGGCCTCTTTGCAGAAGGCTCAGGGCCCGGGGGTGTGCAAACTGCCAAAGCCTCCCGCAAGCAGAGCTCTTTGTCAGGCAAAGAGAGCGCCCAGGGCTGCATTCCCAAGCGGTTGCTTGGCCGCCCAGACGAACCGCTGGGCGGAGGGAATCAGGGTCCCAGCGCCCCTGGCTGGGCGAGGCAGCACCACAGCCAGAGGGATCCTCCATTTGTGCCCAGCAAGCGCCTGCCAGACTGGGCTTCCCTGGAGCTCTCCCCCAGCGTAGAGTGGTGTGGATGTGGTTTGGGGCCTTCCCCGGTGCGTTTGGGCTAGGGAGAGCACAGCCCCAGCGCAGGGGAACCAGTCCCTGAGCAGAGAGCTCCGGGCAAGTGCTCTGTGCCCAGGCCTGGAAGCCCAGTTCCCAGCACGCCGGAGAGAAGAGAGGGGTTGCGGGCCTGTTACTGGGAAGGACCGAGCGAGCTGCCAGAGCGGCGGAGCTCCAGCTCTGCGCCCAGGCCCGATAGCGCAGAGCCCCGGCCGAGAGGCTGCTCTGGCCTGGGCGAGCCTCGCCCAGCGCTTCCCAGCTTCTAGCGTTCTCGCCCGGGAAGGAGCAGGCTGCGGGAGTGTGGGAGACGTGAGTGGCGCCTGGCTGGCCTCAGCTCCGCTCTGGCCTTCCCTTTGGACCTAGGAGCCAGGCCTCTTTGCAGAAGGCTCAGGGCCCGGGGGTGTGCAAACTGCCAAAGCCTCCCGCAAGCAGAGCTCTTTGTCAGGCAAAGACAGCGCCCAGGGCTGCACTCCCAAGCGGTTGCTTGGCCGCCCAGACGAACCGCTGGGCGGAGGGAATCAGGGTCCCAGCGCCCCTGGCTGGGCGAGGCAGCACCACAGCCAGAGGGATCCTCCGTTTGTGCCCAGCAAGCGCCTGCCAGACTGGGCTTCCCTGGAGCTCTCCCCCAGCATAGAGTGGTGTGGATGTGGTTTGGGGCCTTCCCCGGTGCGTTTGGGCTAGGGAGAGCACAGCCCCAGCGCAGGGGAACCAGGCCCTGAGCAGAGAGCTCCGGGCAAGTGCTCTGTGCCCAGGCCTGGAAGCCCAGTTCCCAGCACGCCGGAGAGAAGAGAGGGGTTGCGGGCCTGTTACTGGGAAGGACCGAGCGAGCTGCCAGAGCGGCGGAGCTCCAGCTCTGCGCCCAGGCGCGATAGCGCAGAGCCCCGGCCGAGAGGCTGCTCTGGCCTGGGCGAGCCTCGCCCAGCGCTTCCCAGCTTCTAGCGTTCTCGCCCGGGAAGGAGCAGGCTGCGGGAGTGTGGGAGACGTGAGTGGCGCCTGGCTGGCCTCAGCTCCGCTCTGGCCTTCCCTTTGGACCTAGGAGCCAGGCCTCTTTGCAGAAGGCTCAGGGCCCGGGGGTGTGCAAACTGCCAAAGCCTCCCGCAAGCAGAGCTCTTTGTCAGGCAAAGAGAGCGCCCAGGGCTGCATTCCCAAGCGGTGGCTTGGCCGCCCAGAGGAACCGCTGGGCGGAGGGAATCAGGGTCCCAGCGCCCCTGGCTGGGCGAGGCAGCACCACAGCCAGAGGGATCCTCCGTTTGTGCCCAGCAAGCGCCTGCCAGACTGGGCTTCCCTGGAGCTCTCCCCCAGCGTAGAGTGGTGTGGATGTGGTTTGGGGCCTTCCCCGGTGCTTTTGGGCTAGGGAGAGCACAGCCCCAGCGCAGGGGAACCAGTCCCTGAGCAGAGAGCTCCGGGCAAGTGCTCTGTGCCCAGGCCTGGAAGCCCAGTTCCCAGCACGCCGGAGAGAAGAGAGGGGTTGCGGGCCTGTTACTGGGAAGGACCGAGCGAGCTGCCAGAGCGGCGGAGCTCCAGCTCTGCGCCCAGGCGCGATAGCGCAGAGCCCCGGCCGAGAGGCTGCTCTGGCCTGGGCGAGCCTCGCCCAGCGCTTCCCAGCGTCTAGCGTTCTCGCCCGGGAAGGAGCAGGCTGCGGGAGTTTGGGAGACGTGACTGGCGCCTGGCTGGCCTCAGCTCCGCTCTGGCCTTCCCTTTGGACCTAGGAGCCAGGCCTCTTTGCAGAAGGCTCAGGGCCCGGGGGTGTGCAAACTGCCAAAGCCTCCCGCAAGCAGAGCTCTTTGTCAGGCAAAGAGAGCGCCCAGGGCTGCACTCCCAAGCGGTTGCTTGGCCGCCCAGACGAAGCGCTGGGCGGAGGGAATCAGGGTCCCAGCGCCCCTGGCTGGGCGAGGCAGCACCACAGCCAGAGGGATCCTCCGTTTGTGCCCAGCAAGCGCCTGCCAGACTGGGCTTCCCTGGAGCTCTCCCCCAGCGTAGAGTGGTGTGGATGTGGTTTGGGGCCTTCCCCGGTGCGTTTGGGCTAGGGAGAGCACAGCCCCAGCGCAGGGGAACCAGGCCCTGAGCAGAGAGCTCCGGGCAAGTGCTCTGTGCCCAGGCCTGGAAGCCCAGTTCCCAGCACGCCGGAGAGAAGAGAGGGGTTGCGGGCCTGTTACTGGGAAGGACCGAGCGAGCTGCCAGAGCGGCGGAGCTCCAGCTCTGCGCCCAGGCGCGATAGCGCAGAGCCCCGGCCGAGAGGCTGCTCTGGCCTGGGCGAGCCTCGCCCAGCGCTTCCCAGCTTCTAGCGTTCTCGCCCGGGAAGGAGCAGGCTGCGGGAGTGTGGGAGACGTGACTGGCGCCTGGCTGGCCTCAGCTCCGCTCTGGCCTTCCCTTTGGACCTAGGAGCCAGGCCTCTTTGCAGAAGGCTCAGGGCCCGGGGGTGTGCAAACTGCCAAAGCCTCCCGCAAGCAGAGCTCTTTGTCAGGCAAAGAGAGCGCCCAGGGCTGCACTCCCAAGCGGTTGCTTGGCCGCCCAGACGAAGCGCTGGGCGGAGGGAATCAGGGTCCCAGCGCCCCTGGCTGGGCGAGGCAGCACCACAGCCAGAGGGATCCTCCGTTTGTGCCCAGCAAGCGCCTGCCAGACTGGGCTTCCCTGGAGCTCTCCCCCAGCGTAGAGTGGTGTGGATGTGGTTTGGGGCCTTCCCCGGTGCGTTTGGGCTAGGGAGAGCACAGCCCCAGCGCAGGGGAACCAGTCCCTGAGCAGAGAGCTCCGGGCAAGTGCTCTGTGCCCAGGCCTGGAAGCCCAGTTCCCAGCACGCCGGAGAGAAGAGAGGGGTTGCGGGCCTGTTACTGGGAAGGACCGAGCGAGCTGCCAGAGCGGCAGAGCTCCAGCTCTGCGCCCAGGCGCGATAGCGCAGAGCCCCGGCCGAGAGGCTGCTCTGGCCTGGGCGAGCCTCGCCCAGCGCTTCCCAGCTTCTAGCGTTCTCGCCCGGGAAGGAGCAGGCTGCGGGAGTGTGGGAGACGTGACTGGCGCCTGGCTGGCCTCAGCTCCGCTCTGGCCTTCCCTTTGGACCTAGGAGCCAGGCCTCTTTGCAGAAGGCTCAGGGCCCGGGGGTGTGCAAACTGCCAAAGCCTCCCGCAAGCAGAGCTCTTTGTCAGGCAAAGAGAGCGCCCAGGGCTGCACTCCCAAGAGGTTGCTTGGCCGCCCAGACGACGCGCTGGGCGGAGGGAATCAGGGTGCCAGCGCCCCTGGCTGGGCGAGGCAGCACCACAGCCAGAGGGATCCTCCGTTTGTGCCCAGCAAGCGCCTGCCAGACTGGGCTTCCCTGGAGCTCTCCCCCAGCGTAGAGTGGTGTGGATGTGGTTTGGGGCCTTCCCCGGTGCGTTTGGGCTAGGGAGAGCACAGCCCCAGCGCAGGGGAACCAGGCCCTGAGCAGAGAGCTCCGGGCAAGTGCTCTGTGCCCAGGCCTGGAAGCCCAGTTCCCAGCACGCCGGAGAGAAGAGAGGGGTTGCGGGCCTGTTACTGGGAAGGACCGAGCGAGCTGCCAGAGCGGCGGAGCTCCAGCTCTGCGCCCAGGCGCGATAGCGCAGAGCCCCGGCCGAGAGGCTGCTCTGGCCTGGGCGAGCCTCGCCCAGCGCTTCCCAGCTTCTAGCGTTCTCGCCCGGGAAGGAGCAGGCTGCGGGAGTGTGGGAGACGTGAGTGGCGCCTGGCTGGCCTCAGCTCCGCTCTGGCCTTCCCTTTGGACCTAGGAGCCAGGCCTCTTTGCAGAAGGCTCAGGGGCCGGGGGTGTGCAAACTGCCAAAGCCTCCCGCAAGCAGAGCTCTTTGTCAGGCAAAGAGAGCGCCCAGGGCTGCACTCCCAAGCGGTTGCTTGGCCGCCCAGACGACGCGCTGGGCGGAGGGAATCAGGGTCCCAGCGCCCCTGGCTGGGCGAGGCAGCACCACAGCCAGAGGGATCCTCCGTTTGTGCCCAGCAAGCGCCTGCCAGACTGGGCTTCCCTGGAGCTCTCCCCCAGCGTAGAGTGGTGTGGATGTGGTTTGGGGCCTTCCCCGGTGCGTTTGGGCTAGGGAGAGCACAGCCCCAGCGCAGGGGAACCAGGCCCTGAGCAGAGAGCTCCGGGCAAGTGCTCTGTGCCCAGGCCTGGAAGCCCAGTTCCCAGCACGCCGGAGAGAAGAGAGGGGTTGCGGGCCTGTTACTGGGGAGGACCGAGCGAGCTGCCAGAGCGGCGGAGCTCCAGCTCTGCGCCCAGGCGCGATAGCGCAGAGCCCCGGCCGAG
Organism: Bubalus kerabau; assembly: GCF_029407905.1. Lineage (NCBI taxonomy): Eukaryota > Metazoa > Chordata > Mammalia > Artiodactyla > Bovidae > Bubalus > Bubalus kerabau. The sequence goes on from NC_073628.1 coordinate 53,017,118, forward strand.
AGGCTGCTCTGGCCTGGGCGAGCCTCGCCCAGCGCTTCCCAGCTTCTAGCGTTCTCGCCCGGGAAGGAGCAGGCTGCGGGAGTGTGGGAGACGTGAGTGGCGCCTGGCTGGCCTCAGCTCCGCTCTGGCCTTCCCTTTGGACCTAGGAGCCAGGCCTCTTTGCAGAAGGCTCAGGGCCCGGGGGTGTGCAAACTGCCAAAGCCTCCCGCAAGCAGAGCTCTTTGTCAGGCAAAGAGAGCGCCCAGGGCTGCACTCCCAAGCGGTTGCTTGGCCGCCCAGACGAAGCGCTGGGCGGAGGGAATCAGGGTCCCAGCGCCCCTGGCTGGGCGAGGCAGCACCACAGCCAGAGGGATCCTCCGTTTGTGCCCAGCAAGCGCCTGCCAGACTGGGCTTCCCTGGAGCTCTCCCCCAGCGTAGAGTGGTGTGGATGTGGTTTGGGGCCTTCCCCGGTGCGTTTGGGCTAGGGAGAGCACAGCCCCAGCGCAGGGGAACCAGTCCCTGAGCAGAGAGCTCCGGGCAAGTGCTCTGTGCCCAGGCCTGGAAGCCCAGTTCCCAGCACGCCGGAGAGAAGAGAGGGGTTGCGGGCCTGTTACTGGGAAGGACCGAGCGAGCTGCCAGAGCGGCGGAGCTCCAGCTCTGCGCCCAGGCGCGATAGCGCAGAGCCCCGGCCGAGAGGCTGCTCTGGCCTGGGCGAGCCTCGCCCAGCGCTTCCCAGCTTCTAGCGTTCTCGCCCGGGAAGGAGCAGGCTGCGGGAGTGTGGGAGACGTGAGTGGCGCCTGGCTGGCCTCAGCTCCGCTCTGGCCTTCCCTTTGGACCTAGGAGCCAGGCCTCTTTGCAGAAGGCTCAGGGCCCGGGGGTGTGCAAACTGCCAAAGCCTCCCGCAAGCAGAGCTCTTTGTCAGGCAAAGAGAGCGCCCAGGGCTGCACTCCCAAGCGGTTGCTTGGCCGCCCAGACGAAGCGCTGGGCGGAGGGAATCAGGGTCCCAGCGCCCCTGGCTGGGCGAGGCAGCACCACAGCCAGAGGGATCCTCCGTTTGTGCCCAGCAAGCGCCTGCCAGACTGGGCTTCCCTGGAGCTCTCCCCCAGCGTAGAGTGGTGTGGATGTGGTTTGGGGCCTTCCCCGGTGCGTTTGGGCTAGGGAGAGCACAGCCCCAGCGCAGGGGAACCAGTCCCTGAGCAGAGAGCTCCGGGCAAGTGCTCTGTGCCCAGGCCTGGAAGCCCAGTTCCCAGCACGCCGGAGAGAAGAGAGGGGTTGCGGGCCTGTTACTGGGAAGGACCGAGCGAGCTGCCAGAGCGGCGGAGCTCCAGCTCTGCGCCCAGGCGCGATAGCGCAGAGCCCCGGCCGAGAGGCTGCTCTGGCCTGGGCGAGCCTCGCCCAGCGCTTCCCAGCTTCTAGCGTTCTCGCCCGGGAAGGAGCAGGCTGCGGGAGTGTGGGAGACGTGAGTGGCGCCTGGCTGGCCTCAGCTCCGCTCTGGCCTTCCCTTTGGACCTAGGAGCCAGGCCTCTTTGCAGAAGGCTCAGGGGCCGGGGGTGTGCAAACTGCCAAAGCCTCCCGCAAGCAGAGCTCTTTGTCAGGCAAAGAGAGCGCCCAGGGCTGCACTCCCAAGCGGTTGCTTGGCCGCCCAGACGAAGCGCTGGGCGGAGGGAATCAGGGTCCCAGCGCCCCTGGCTGGGCGAGGCAGCACCACAGCCAGAGGGATCCTCCGTTTGTGCCCAGCAAGCGCCTGCCAGACTGGGCTTCCCTGGAGCTCTCCCCCAGCGTAGAGTGGTGTGGATGTGGTTTGGGGCCTTCCCCGGTGCGTTTGGGCTAGGGAGAGCACAGCCCCAGCGCAGGGGAACCAGTCCCTGAGCAGAGAGCTCCGGGCAAGTGCTCTGTGCCCAGGCCTGGAAGCCCAGTTCCCAGCACGCCGGAGAGAAGAGAGGGGTTGCGGGCCTGTTACTGGGAAGGACCGAGCGAGCTGCCAGAGCGGCGGAGCTCCAGCTCTGCGCCCAGGCGCGATAGCGCAGAGCCCCGGCCGAGAGGCTGCTCTGGCCTGGGCGAGCCTCGCCCAGCGCTTCCCAGCTTCTAGCGTTCTCGCCCGGGAAGGAGCAGGCTGCGGGAGTGTGGGAGACGTGACTGGCGCCTGGCTGGCCTCAGCTCCGCTCTGGCCTTCCCTTTGGACCTAGGAGCCAGGCCTCTTTGCAGAAGGCTCAGGGGCCGGGGGTGTGCAAACTGCCAAAGCCTCCCGCAAGCAGAGCTCTTTGTCAGGCAAAGAGAGCGCCCAGGGCTGCACTCCCAAGCGGTTGCTTGGCCGCCCAGACGAAGCGCTGGGCGGAGGGAATCAGGGTCCCAGCGCCCCTGGCTGGGCGAGGCAGCACCACAGCCAGAGGGATCCTCCGTTTGTGCCCAGCAAGTGCCTGCCAGACTGGGCTTCCCTGGAGCTCTCCCCCAGCGTAGAGTGGTGTGGATGTGGTTTGGGGCCTTCCCCGGTGCGTTTGGGCTAGGGAGAGCACAGCCCCAGCGCAGGGGAACCAGTCCCTGAGCAGAGAGCTCCGGGCAAGTGCTCTGTGCCCAGGCCTGGAAGCCCAGATCCCAACACGCTGGAGAGAAGAGAGGGGTTGCGGGCCTGTTACTGGGAAGGACCGAGCGAGCTGCCAGAGCGGCGGAGCTCCAGCTCTGCGCCCAGGCGCGATAGCGCAGAGCCCCGGCCGAGAGGCTGCTCTGGCCTGGGCGAGCCTCGCCCAGCGCTTCCCAGCTTCTAGCGTTCTCACCCGGGAAGGAGCAGGCTGCGGGAGTGTGGGAGACGTGACTGGCGCCTGGCTGGCCTCAGCTCCGCTCTGGCCTTCCCTTTGGACCTAGGAGCCAGGCCTCTTTGCAGAAGGCTCAGGGGCCGGGGGTGTGCAAACTGCCAAAGCCTCCCGCAAGCAGAGCTCTTTGTCAGGCAAAGACAGCGCCCAGGGCTGCACTCCCAAGCGGTTGCTTGGCCGCCCAGACGAAGCGCTGGGCGGAGGGAATCAGGGTCCCAGCGCCCCTGGCTGGGCGAGGCAGCACCACAGCCAGAGGGATCCTCCGTTTGTGCCCAGCAAGCGCCTGCCAGACTGGGCTTCCCTGGAGCTCTCCCCCAGCGTAGAGTGGTGTGGATGTGGTTTGGGGCCTTCCCCGGTGCGTTTGGGCTAGGGAGAGCACAGCCCCAGCGCAGGGGAACCAGTCCCTGAGCAGAGAGCTCCGGGCAAGTGCTCTGTGCCCAGGCCTGGAAGCCCAGTTCCCAGCACGCCGGAGAGAAGAGAGGGGTTGCGGGCCTGTTACTGGGAAGGACCGAGCGAGCTGCCAGAGCGGCAGAGCTCCAGCTCTGCGCCCAGGCGCGATAGCGCAGAGCCCCGGCCGAGAGGCTGCTTCCCAGCTTCTAGCGTTCTCGCCCGGGAAGGAGCAGGCTGCGGGAGTGTGGGAGACGTGACTGGCGCCTGGCTGGCCTCAGCTCCGCTCTGGCCTTCCCTTTGGACCTAGGAGCCAGGCCTCTTTGCAGAAGGCTCAGGGGCCGGGGGTGTGCAAACTGCCAAAGCCTCCCGCAAGCAGAGCTCTTTGTCAGGCAAAGAGAGCGCCCAGGGCTGCACTCCCAAGCGGTTGCTTGGCCGCCCAGACGAAGCGCTGGGCGGAGGGAATCAGGGTCCCAGCGCCCCTGGCTGGGCGAGGCAGCACCACAGCCAGAGGGATCCTCCGTTTGTGCCCAGCAAGCGCCTGCCAGACTGGGCTTCCCTGGAGCTCTCCCCCAGCGTAGAGTGGTGTGGATGTGGTTTGGGGCCTTCCCCGGTGCGTTTGGGCTAGGGAGAGCACAGCCCCAGCGCAGGGGAACCAGTCCCTGAGCAGAGAGCTCCGGGCAAGTGCTCTGTGCCCAGGCCTGGAAGCCCAGTTCCCAGCACGCCGGAGAGAAGAGAGGGGTTGCGGGCCTGTTACTGGGAAGGACCGAGCGAGCTGCCAGAGCGGCGGAGCTCCAGCTCTGCGCCCAGGCGCGATAGCGCAGAGCCCCGGCCGAGAGGCTGCTCTGGCCTGGGCGAGCCTCGCCCAGCGCTTCCCAGCTTCTAGCGTTCTCGCCCGGGAAGGAGCAGGCTGCGGGAGTGTGGGAGACGTGACTGGCGCCTGGCTGGCCTCAGCTCCGCTCTGGCCTTCCCTTTGGACCTAGGAGCCAGGCCTCTTTGCAGAAGGCTCAGGGCCCGGGGGTGTGCAAACTGCCAAAGCCTCCCGCAAGCAGAGCTCTTTGTCAGGCAAAGAGAGCGCCCAGGGCTGCACTCCCAAGCGGTTGCTTAGCCGCCCAGACGAAGCGCTGGGCGGAGGGAATCAGGGTCCCAGCGCCCCTGGCTGGGCGAGGCAGCACCACAGCCAGAGGGATCCTCCGTTTGTGCCCAGCAAGCGCCTGCCAGACTGGGCTTCCCTGGAGCTCTCCCCCAGCGTAGAGTGGTGTGGATGTGGTTTGGGGCCTTCCCCGGTGCGTTTGGGCTAGGGAGAGCACAGCCCCAGCGCAGGGGAACCAGTCCCTGAGCAGAGAGCTCCGGGCAAGTGCTCTGTGCCCAGGCCTGGAAGCCCAGTTCCCAGCACGCCGGAGAGAAGAGAGGGGTTGCGGGCCTGTTACTGGGAAGGACCGAGCGAGCTGCCAGAGCGGCGGAGCTCCAGCTCTGCGCCCAGGCGCGATAGCGCAGAGCCCCGGCCGAGAGGCTGCTCTGGCCTGGGCGAGCCTCGCCCAGCGCTTCCCAGCTTCTAGCGTTCTCGCCCGGGAAGGAGCAGGCTGCGGGAGTGTGGGAGACGTGAGTGGCGCCTGGCTGGCCTCAGCTCCGCTCTGGCCTTCCCTTTGGACCTAGGAGCCAGGCCTCTTTGCAGAAGGCTCAGGGCCCGGGGGTGTGCAAACTGCCAAAGCCTCCCGCAAGCAGAGCTCTTTGTCAGGCAAAGACAGCGCCCAGGGCTGCACTCCCAAGCGGTTGCTTGGCCGCCCAGACGAAGCGCTGGGCGGAGGGAATCAGGGTCCCAGCGCCCCTGGCTGGGCGAGGCAGCACACAGCCAGAGGGATCCTCCGTTTGTGCCCAGCAAGCGCCTGCCAGACTGGGCTTCCCTGGAGCTCTCCACCAGCGTAGAGTGGTGTGGATGTGGTTTGGGGCCTTCCCCGGTGCGTTTGGGCTAGGGAGAGCACAGCCCCAGCGCAGGGGAACCAGTCCCTGAGCAGAGAGCTCCGGGCAAGTGCTCTGTGCCCAGGCCTGGAAGCCCAGTTCCCAGCACGCCGGAGAGAAGAGAGGGGTTGCGGGCCTGTTACTGGGAAGGACCGAGCGAGCTGCCAGAGCGGCGGAGCTCCAGCTCTGCGCCCAGGCGCGATAGCGCAGAGCCCCGGCCGAGAGGCTGCTCTGGCCTGGGCGAGCCTCGCCCAGCGCTTCCCAGCTTCTAGCGTTCTCGCCCGGGAAGGAGCAGGCTGCGGGAGTGTGGGAGACGTGACTGGCGCCTGGCTGGCCTCAGCTCCGCTCTGGCCTTCCCTTTGGACCTAGGAGCCAGGCCTCTTTGCAGAAGGCTCAGGGGCCGGGGGTGTGCAAACTGCCAAAGCCTCCCGCAAGCAGAGCTCTTTGTCAGGCAAAGAGAGCGCCCAGGGCTGCACTCCCAAGCGGTTGCTTGGCCGCCCAGACGAAGCGCTGGGCGGAGGGAATCAGGGTCCCAGCGCCCCTGGCTGGGCGAGGCAGCACCACAGCCAGAGGGATCCTCCGTTTGTGCCCAGCAAGCGCCTGCCAGACTGGGCTTCCCTGGAGCTCTCCCCCAGCGTAGAGTGGTGTGGATGTGGTTTGGGGCCTTCCCCGGTGCGTTTGGGCTAGGGAGAGCACAGCCCCAGCGCAGGGGAACCAGTCCCTGAGCAGAGAGCTCCGGGCAAGTGCTCTGTGCCCAGGCCTGGAAGCCCAGTTCCCAGCACGCCGGAGAGAAGAGAGGGGTTGCGGGCCTGTTACTGGGAAGGACCGAGCGAGCTGCCAGAGCGGCGGAGCTCCAGCTCTGCGCCCAGGCGCGATAGCGCAGAGCCCCGGCCGAGAGGCTGCTCTGGCCTGGGCGAGCCTCGCCCAGCGCTTCCCAGCTTCTAGCGTTCTCGCCCGGGAAGGAGCAGGCTGCGGGAGTGTGGGAGACGTGAGTGGCGCCTGGCTGGCCTCAGCTCCGCTCTGGCCTTCCCTTTGGACCTAGGAGCCAGGCCTCTTTGCAGAAGGCTCAGGGCCCGGGGGTGTGCAAACTGCCAAAGCCTCCCGCAAGCAGAGCTCTTTGTCAGGCAAAGAGAGCGCCCAGGGCTGCACTCCCAAGCGGTTGCTTGGCCGCCCAGACGAAGCGCTGGGCGGAGGGAATCAGGGTCCCAGCGCCCCTGGCTGGGCGAGGCAGCACCACAGCCAGAGGGATCCTCCGTTTGTGCCCAGCAAGCGCCTGCCAGACTGGGCTTCCCTGGAGCTCTCCCCCAGCGTAGAGTGGTGTGGATGTGGTTTGGGGCCTTCCCCGGTGCGTTTGGGCTAGGGAGAGCACAGCCCCAGCGCAGGGGAACCAGTCCCTGAGCAGAGAGCTCCGGGCAAGTGCTCTGTGCCCAGGCCTGGAAGCCCAGTTCCCAGCACGCCGGAGAGAAGAGAGGGGTTGCGGGCCTGTTACTGGGAAGGACCGAGCGAGCTGCCAGAGCGGCGGAGCTCCAGCTCTGCGCCCAGGCGCGATAGCGCAGAGCCCCGGCCGAGAGGCTGCTCTGGCCTGGGCGAGCCTCGCCCAGCGCTTCCCAGCTTCTAGCGTTCTCGCCCGGGAAGGAGCAGGCTGCGGGAGTGTGGGAGACGTGAGTGGCGCCTGGCTGGCCTCAGCTCCGCTCTGGCCTTCCCTTTGGACCTAGGAGCCAGGCCTCTTTGCAGAAGGCTCAGGGCCCGGGGGTGTGCAAACTGCCAAAGCCTCCCGCAAGCAGAGCTCTTTGTCAGGCAAAGAGAGCGCCCAGGGCTGCACTCCCAAGCGGTTGCTTGGCCGCCCAGACGAAGCGCTGGGCGGAGGGAATCAGGGTCCCAGCGCCCCTGGCTGGGCGAGGCAGCACACAGCCAGAGGGATCCTCCGTTTGTGCCCAGCAAGCGCCTGCCAGACTGGGCTTCCCTGGAGCTCTCCACCAGCGTAGAGTGGTGTGGATGTGGTTTGGGGCCTTCCCCGGTGCGTTTGGGCTAGGGAGAGCACAGCCCCAGCGCAGGGGAACCAGTCCCTGAGCAGAGAGCTCCGGGCAAGTGCTCTGTGCCCAGGCCTGGAAGCCCAGTTCCCAGCACGCCGGAGAGAAGAGAGGGGTTGCGGGCCTGTTACTGGGGAGGACCGAGCGAGCTGCCAGAGCGGCGGAGCTCCAGCTCTGCGCCCAGGCGCGATAGCGCAGAGCCCCGGCCGAGAGGCTGCTCTGGCCTGGGCGAGCCTCGCCCAGCGCTTCCCAGCTTCTAGCGTTCTCGCCCGGGAAGGAGCAGGCTGCGGGAGTGTGGGAGACGTGAGTGGCGCCTGGCTGGCCTCAGCTCCGCTCTGGCCTTCCCTTTGGACCTAGGAGCCAGGCCTCTTTGCAGAAGGCTCAGGGCCCGGGGGTGTGCAAACTGCCAAAGCCTCCCGCAAGCAGAGCTCTTTGTCAGGCAAAGAGAGCGCCCAGGGCTGCACTCCCAAGCGGTTGCTTGGCCGCCCAGACGAAGCGCTGGGCGGAGGGAATCAGGGTCCCAGCGCCCCTGGCTGGGCGAGGCAGCACCACAGCCAGAGGGATCCTCCGTTTGTGCCCAGCAAGCGCCTGCCAGACTGGGCTTCCCTGGAGCTCTCCCCCAGCGTAGAGTGGTGTGGATGTGGTTTGGGGCCTTCCCCGGTGCGTTTGGGCTAGGGAGAGCACAGCCCCAGCGCAGGGGAACCAGTCCCTGAGCAGAGAGCTCCGGGCAAGTGCTCTGTGCCCAGGCCTGGAAGCCCAGTTCCCAGCACGCCGGAGAGAAGAGAGGGGTTGCGGGCCTGTTACTGGGAAGGACCGAGCGAGCTGCCAGAGCGGCGGAGTTCCAGCTCTGCGCCCAGGCGCGATAGCGCAGAGCCCCGGCCGAGAGGCTGCTCTGGCCTGGGCGAGCCTCGCCCAGCGCTTCCCAGCTTCTAGCGTTCTCGCCCGGGAAGGAGCAGGCTGCGGGAGTGTGGGAGACGTGAGTGGCGCCTGGCTGGCCTCAGCTCCGCTCTGGCCTTCCCTTTGGACCTAGGAGCCAGGCCTCTTTGCAGAAGGCTCAGGGGCCGGGGGTGTGCAAACTGCCAAAGCCTGCCGCAAGCAGTGCTCTTTGTCAGGCAAAGAGAGCGCCCAGGGCTGCACTCCCAAGCGGTTGCTTGGCCGCCCAGACGAAGCGCTGGGCGGAGGGAATCAGGGTCCCAGCGCCCCTGGCTGGGCGAGGCAGCACCACAGCCAGAGGGATCCTCCGTTTGTGCCCAGCAAGCGCCTGCCAGACTGGGCTTCCCTGGAGCTCTCCCCCAGCGTAGAGTGGTGTGGATGTGGTTTGGGGCCTTCCCCGGTGCGTTTGGGCTAGGGAGAGCACAGCCCCAGCGCAGGGGAACCAGTCCCTGAGCAGAGAGCTCCGGGCAAGTGCTCTGTGCCCAGGCCTGGAAGCCCAGTTCCCAGCACGCCGGAGAGAAGAGAGGGGTTGCGGGCCTGTTACTGGGAAGGACCGAGCGAGCTGCCAGAGCGGCGGAGCTCCAGCTCTGCGCCCAGGCGCGATAGCGCAGAGCCCCGGCCGAGAGGCTGCTCTGGCCTGGGCGAGCCTCGCCCAGCGCTTCCCAGCTTCTAGCGTTCTCGCCCGGGAAGGAGCAGGCTGCGGGAGTGTGGGAGACGTGACTGGCGCCTGGCTGGCCTCAGCTCCGCTCTGGCCTTCCCTTTGGACCTAGGAGCCAGGCCTCTTTGCAGAAGGCTCAGGGCCCGGGGGTGTGCAAACTGCCAAAGCCTCCCGCAAGCAGAGCTCTTTGTCAGGCAAAGAGAGCGCCCAGGGCTGCACTCCCAAGCGGTTGCTTGGCCGCCCAGACGAAGCGCTGGGCGGAGGGAATCAGGGTCCCAGCGCCCCTGGCTGGGCGAGGCAGCACACAGCCAGAGGGATCCTCCGTTTGTGCCCAGCAAGCGCCTGCCAGACTGGGCTTCCCTGGAGCTCTCCACCAGCGTAGAGTGGTGTGGATGTGGTTTGGGGCCTTCCCCGGTGCGTTTGGGCTAGGGAGAGCACAGCCCCAGCGCAGGGGAACCAGTCCCTGAGCAGAGAGCTCCGGGCAAGTGCTCTGTGCCCAGGCCTGGAAGCCCAGTTCCCAGCACGCCGGAGAGAAGAGAGGGGTTGCGGGCCTGTTACTGGGAAGGACCGAGCGAGCTGCCAGAGCGGCGGAGCTCCAGCTCTGCGCCCAGGCGCGATAGCGCAGAGCCCCGGCCGAGAGGCTGCTCTGGCCTGGGCGAGCCTCGCCCAGCGCTTCCCAGCTTCTAGCGTTCTCGCCCGGGAAGGAGCAGGCTGCGGGAGTGTGGGAGACGTGACTGGCGCCTGGCTGGCCTCAGCTCCGCTCTGGCCTTCCCTTTGGACCTAGGAGCCAGGCCTCTTTGCAGAAGGCTCAGGGCCCGGGGGTGTGCAAACTGCCAAAGCCTCCCGCAAGCAGAGCTCTTTGTCAGGCAAAGAGAGCGCCCAGGGCTGCACTCCCAAGCGGTTGCTTGGCCGCCCAGACGAAGCGCTGGGCGGAGGGAATCAGGGTCCCAGCGCCCCTGGCTGGGCGAGGCAGCACCACAGCCAGAGGGATCCTCCGTTTGTGCCCAGCAAGCGCCTGCCAGACTGGGCTTCCCTGGAGCTCTCCCCCAGCGTAGAGTGGTGTGGATGTGGTTTGGGGCCTTCCCCGGTGCGTTTGGGCTAGGGAGAGCACAGCCCCAGCGCAGGGGAACCAGTCCCTGAGCAGAGAGCTCCGGGCAAGTGCTCTGTGCCCAGGCCTGGAAGCCCAGTTCCCAGCACGCCGGAGAGAAGAGAGGGGTTGCGGGCCTGTTACTGGGAAGGACCGAGCGAGCTGCCAGAGCGGCGGAGCTCCAGCTCTGCGCCCAGGCGCGATAGCGCAGAGCCCCGGCCGAGAGGCTGCTCTGGCCTGGGCGAGCCTCGCCCAGCGCTTCCCAGCTTCTAGCGTTCTCGCCCGGGAAGGAGCAGGCTGCGGGAGTGTGGGAGACGTGACTGGCGCCTGGCTGGCCTCAGCTCCGCTCTGGCCTTCCCTTTGGACCTAGGAGCCAGGCCTCTTTGCAGAAGGCTCAGGGGCCGGGGGTGTGCAAACTGCCAAAGCCTCCCGCAAGCAGAGCTCTTTGTCAGGCAAAGAGAGCGCCCAGGGCTGCATTCCCAAGCGGTTGCTTGGCCGCCCAGACGAAGCGCTGGGCGGAGGGAATCAGGGTCCCAGCGCTCCTGGCTGGGCGAGGCAGCACCACAGCCAGAGGGATCCTCCGTTTGTGCCCAGCAAGCGCCTGCCAGACTGGGCTTCCCTGGAGCTCTCCCCCAGCGTAGAGTGGTGTGGATGTGGTTTGGGGCCTTCCCCGGTGCGTTTGGGCTAGGGAGAGCACAGCCCCAGCGCAGGGGAACCAGTCCCTGAGCAGAGAGCTCCGGGCAAGTGCTCTGTGCCCAGGCCTGGAAGCCCAGTTCCCAGCACGCCGTAGAGAAGAGAGGGGTTGCGGGCCTGTTACTGGGAAGGACCGAGCGAGCTGCCAGAGCGGCGGAGCTCCAGCTCTGCGCCCAGGCGCGATAGCGCAGAGCCCCGGCCGAGAGGCTGCTCTGGCCTGGGCGAGCCTCGCCCAGCGCTTCCCAGCTTCTAGCGTTCTCGCCCGGGAAGGAGCAGGCTGCGGGAGTGTGGGAGACGTGACTGGCGCCTGGCTGGCCTCAGCTCCGCTCTGGCCTTCCCTTTGGACCTAGGAGCCAGGCCTCTTTGCAGAAGGCTCAGGGGCCGGGGGTGTGCAAACTGCCAAAGCCTCCCTCAAGCAGAGCTCTTTGTCAGGCAAAGAGAGCGCCCAGGGCTGCACTCCCAAGCGGTTGCTTGGCCGCCCAGACGAAGCGCTGGGCGGAGGGAATCAGGGTCCCAGCGCCCCTGGCTGGGCGAGGCAGCACCACAGCCAGAGGGATCCTCCGTTTGTGCCCAGCAAGCGCCTGCCAGACTGGGCTTCCCTGGAGCTCTCCCCCAGCGTAGAGTGGTGTGGATGTGGTTTGGGGCCTTCCCCGGTGCGTTTGGGCTAGGGAGAGCACAGCCCCAGCGCAGGGGAACCAGTCCCTGAGCAGAGAGCTCCGGGCAAGTGCTCTGTGCCCAGGCCTGGAAGCCCAGTTCCCAGCACGCCGGAGAGAAGAGAGGGGTTGCGGGCCTGTTACTGGGAAGGACCGAGCGAGCTGCCAGAGCGGCGGAGCTCCAGCTCTGCGCCCAGGCGCGATAGCGCAGAGCCCCGGCCGAGAGGCTGCTCTGGCCTGGGCGAGCCTCGCCCAGCGCTTCCCAGCTTCTAGCGTTCTCGCCCGGGAAGGAGCAGGCTGCGGGAGTGTGGGAGACGTGACTGGCGCCTGGCTGGCCTCAGCTCCGCTCTGGCCTTCCCTTTGGACCTAGGAGCCAGGCCTCTTTGCAGAAGGCTCAGGGCCCGGGGGTGTGCAAACTGCCAAAGCCTCCCGCAAGCAGAGCTCTTTGTCAGGCAAAGAGAGCGCCCAGGGCTGCACTCCCAAGCGGTTGCTTGGCCGCCCAGACGAAGCGCTGGGCGGAAGGAATCAGGGTCCCAGCGCCCCTGGCTGGGCGAGGCAGCACCACAGCCAGAGGGATCCTCCGTTTGTGCCCAGCAAGCGCCTGCCAGACTGGGCTTCCCTGGAGCTCTCCCCCAGCGTAGAGTGGTGTGGATGTGGTTTGGGGCCTTCCCCGGTGCGTTTGGGCTAGGGAGAATACAGCCCCAGCGCAGGGGAACCAGTCCCTGAGCAGAGAGCTCCGGGCAAGTGCTCTGTGCCCAGGCCTGGAAGCCCAGTTCCCAGCACGCCGGAGAGAAGAGAGGGGTTGCGGGCCTGTTACTGGGAAGGACCGAGCGAGCTGCCAGAGCGGCGGAGCTCCAGCTCTGCGCCCAGGCGCGATAGCGCAGAGCCCCGGCCGAGAGGCTGCTCTGGCCTGGGCGAGCCTCGCCCAGCGCTTCCCAGCTTCTAGCGTTCTCGCCCGGGAAGGAGCAGGCTGCGGGAGTGTGGGAGACGTGAGTGGCGCCTGGCTGGCCTCAGCTCCGCTCTGGCCTTCCCTTTGGACCTAGGAGCCAGGCCTCTTTGCAGAAGGCTCAGGGCCCGGGGGTGTGCAAACTGCCAAAGCCTCCCGCAAGCAGAGCTCTTTGTCAGGCAAAGAGAGCGCCCAGGGCTGCATTCCCAAGCGGTGGTTTGCCCGCCCAGAGGAAGCGCTGGGCGGAGGGAATCAGGGTCCCAGCGCCCCTGGCTGGGCGAGGCAGCACCACAGCCAGAGGGATCCTCCGTTTGTGCCCAGCAAGCGCCTGCCAGACTGGGCTTCCCTGGAGCTCTCCCCCAGCGTAGAGTGGTGTGGATGTGGTTTGGGGCCTTCCCCGGTGCGTTTGGGCTAGGGAGAGCACAGCCCCAGCGCAGGGGAACCAGTCCCTGAGCAGAGAGCTCCGGGCAAGTGCTCTGTGCCCAGGCCTGGAAGCCTAGTTCCCAGCACGCCGGAGAGAAGAGAGGGGTTGCGGGCCTGTTACTGGGAAGGACCGAGCGAGCTGCCAGAGCGGCGGAGCTCCAGCTCTGCGCCCAGGCGCGATAGCGCAGAGCCCCGGCCGAGAGGCTGCTCTGGCCTGGGCGAGCCTCGCCCAGCGCTTCCCAGCTTCTAGCGTTCTCGCCCGGGAAGGAGCAGGCTGCGGGAGTGTGGGAGACGTGATTGGCGCCTGGCTGGCCTCAGCTCCGCTCTTGCCTTCCCTTTGGACCTAGGAGCCAGGCCTCTTTGCAGAAGGCTCAGGGCCCGGGGGTGTGCAAACTGCCAAAGCCTCCCGCAAGCAGAGCTCTTTGTCAGGCAAAGAGAGCGCCCAGGGCTGCACTCCCAAGCGGTTGCTTGGCCGCCCAGACGAAGCGCTGGGCGGAGGGAATCAGGGTCCCAGCGCCCCTGGCTGGGCGAGGCAGCACCACAGCCAGAGGGATCCTCCGTTTGTGCCCAGCAAGCGCCTGCCAGACTGGGCTTCCCTGGAGCTCTCCCCCAGCGTAGAGTGGTGTGGATGTGGTTTGGGGCCTTCCCCGGTGCGTTTGGGCTAGGGAGAGCACAGCCCCAGCGCAGGGGAACCAGTCCCTGAGCAGAGAGCTCCGGGCAAGTGCTCTGTGCCCAGGCCTGGAAGCCCAGTTCCCAGCACGCCGGAGAGAAGAGAGGGGTTGCGGGCCTGTTACTGGGAAGGACCGAGCGAGCTGCCAGAGCGGCGGAGCTCCAGCTCTGCGCCCAGGCGCGATAGCGCAGAGCCCCGGCCTAGAGGCTGCTCTGGCCTGGGCGAGCCTCGCCCAGCGCTTCCCAGCTTCTAGCGTTCTCGCCCGGGAAGGAGCAGGCTGCGGGAGTGTGGGAGACGTGACTGGCGCCTGGCTGGCCTCAGCTCCGCTCTGGCCTTCCCTTTGGACCTAGGAGCCAGGCCTCTTTGCAGAAGGCTCAGGGGCCGGGGGTGTGCAAACTGCCAAAGCCTCCCGCAAGCAGAGCTCTTTGTCAGGCAAAGAGAGCGCCCAGGGCTGCACTCCCAGCGGTTGCTTGGCCGCCCAGACGACGCGCTGGGCGGAGGGAATCAGGGTCCCAGCGCCCCTGGCTGGGCGAGGCAGCACCACAGCCAGAGGGATCCTCCGTTTGTGCCCAGCAAGCACCTGCCAGACTGGGCTTCCCTGGAGCTCTCCCCCAGCGTAGAGTGGTGTGGATGTGGTTTGGGGCCTTCCCCGGTGCGTTTGGGCTAGGGAGAGCACAGCCCCAGCGCAGGGGAACCAGGCCCTGAGCAGAGAGCTCCGGGCAAGTGCTCTGTGCCCAGGCCTGGAAGCCCAGTTCCCAGCACGCCGGAGAGAAGAGAGGGGTTGCGGGCCTGTTACTGGGAAGGACCGAGCGAGCTGCCAGAGCGGCGGAGCTCCAGCTCTGCGCCCAGGCGCGATAGCGCAGAGCCCCGGCCGAGAGGCTGCTCTGGCCTGGGCGAGCCTCGCCCAGCGCTTCCCAGCTTCTAGCGTTCTCGCCCGGGAAGGAGCAGGCTGCGGGAGTGTGGGAGACGTGACTGGCGCCTGGCTGGCCTCAGCTCCGCTCTGGCCTTCCCTTTGGACCTAGGACCCAGGCCTCTTTGCAGAAGGCTCAGGGGCCGGGGGTGTGCAAACTGCCAAAGCCTCCCGCAAGCAGAGCTCTTTGTCAGGAAAAGAGAGCGCCCAGGGCTGCACTCCCAAGCGGTTGCTTGGCCGCCCAGACGAAGCGCTGGGCGGAGGGAATCAGGGTCCCAGCGCCCCTGGCTGGGCGAGGCAGCACCACAGCCAGAGGGATCCTCCGTTTGTGCCCAGCAAGCGCCTGCCAGACTGGGCTTCCCTGGAGCTCTCCCCCAGCGTAGAGTGGTGTGGATGTGGTTTGGGGCCTTCCCCGGTGCGTTTGGGCTAGGGAGAGCACAGCCCCAGCGCAGGGGAACCAGTCCCTGAGCAGAGAGCTCCGGGCAAGTGCTCTGTGCCCAGGCCTGGAAGCCCAGTTCCCAGCACGCCGGAGAGAAGAGAGGGGTTGCGGGCCTGTTACTGGGAAGGACCGAGCGAGCTGCCAGAGCGGCGGAGCTCCAGCTCTGCGCCCAGGCGCGATAGCGCAGAGCCCCGGCCGAGAGGCTGCTCTGGCCTGGGCGAGCCTCGCCCAGCGCTTCCCAGCTTCTAGCGTTCTCGCCCGGGAAGGAGCAGGCTGCGGGAGTGTGGGAGACGTGACTGGCGCCTGGCTGGCCTCAGCTCCGCTCTGGCCTTCCCTTTGGACCTAGGAGCCAGGCCTCTTTGCAGAAGGCTCAGGGCCCGGGGGTGTGCAAACTGCCAAAGCCTCCCGCAAGCAGAGCTCTTTGTCAGGCAAAGAGAGCGCCCAGGGCTGCACTCCCAAGCGGTTGCTTGGCCGCCCAGACGAAGCGCTGGGCGGAGGGAATCAGGGTCCCAGCGCCCCTGGCTGGGCGAGGCAGCACACAGCCAGAGGGATCCTCCGTTTGTGCCCAGCAAGCGCCTGCCAGACTGGGCTTCCCTGGAGCTCTCCCCCAGCGTAGAGTGGTGTGGATGTGGTTTGGGGCCTTCCCCGGTGCGTTTGGGCTAGGGAGAGCACAGCCCCAGCGCAGGGGAACCAGTCCCTGAGCAGAGAGCTCCGGGCAAGTGCTCTGTGCCCAGGCCTGGAAGCCCAGTTCCCAGCACGCCGGAGAGAAGAGAGGGGTTGCGGGCCTGTTACTGGGAAGGACCGAGCGAGCTGCCAGAGCGGCGGAGCTCCAGCTCTGCGCCCAGGCGCGATAGCGCAGAGCCCCGGCCGAGAGGCTGCTCTGGCCTGGGCGAGCCTCGCCCAGCGCTTCCCAGCTTCTAGCGTTCTCGCCCGGGAAGGAGCAGGCTGCGGGAGTGTGGGAGACGTGACTGGCGCCTGGCTGGCCTCAGCTCCGCTCTGGCCTTCCCTTTGGACCTAGGAGCCAGGCCTCTTTGCAGAAGGCTCAGGGCACGGATGTGTGCAAACTGCCAAAGCCTCCCGCAAGCAGAGCTCTTTGTCAGGCAAAGAGAGCGCCCAGGGCTGCATTCCCAAGCGGTTGCTTGGCCGCCCAGACGAAGCGCTGGGCGGAGGGAATCAGGGTCCCAGCGCCCCTGGCTGGGCGAGGCAGCACCACAGCCAGAGGGATCCTCCGTTTGTGCCCAGCAAGCGCCTGCCAGACTGGGCTTCCCTGGAGCTCTCCCCCAGCGTAGAGTGGTGTGGATGTGGTTTGGGGCCTTCCCCGGTGCGTTTGGGCTAGGGAGAGCACAGCCCCAGCGCAGGGGAACCAGTCCCTGAGCAGAGAGCTCCGGGCAAGTGCTCTGTGCCCAGGCCTGGAAGCCCAGTTCCCAGCACGCCGGAGAGAAGAGAGGGGTTGCGGGCCTGTTACTGGGGAGGACCGAGCGAGCTGCCAGAGCGGCGGAGCTCCAGCTCTGCGCCCAGGCGCGATAGCGCAGAGCCCCGGCCGAGAGGCTGCTCTGGCCTGGGCGAGCCTCGCCCAGCGCTTCCCAGCTTCTAGCGTTCTCGCCCGGGAAGGAGCAGGCTGCGGGAGTGTGGGAGACGTGAGTGGCGCCTGGCTGGCCTCAGCTCCGCTCTGGCCTTCCCTTTGGACCTAGGAGCCAGGCCTCTTTGCAGAAGGCTCAGGGGCCGGGGGTGTGCAAACTGCCAAAGCCTCCCGCAAGCAGAGCTCTTTGTCAGGCAAAGAGAGCGCCCAGGGCTGCACTCCCAAGCGGTTGCTTGGCCGCCCAGACGAAGCGCTGGGCGGAGGGAATCAGGGTCCCAGCGCCCCTGGCTGGGCGAGGCAGCACACAGCCAGAGGGATCCTCCGTTTGTGCCCAGCAAGCGCCTGCCAGACTGGGCTTCCCTGGAGCTCTCCACCAGCGTAGAGTGGTGTGGATGTGGTTTGGGGCCTTCCCCGGTGCGTTTGGGCTAGGGAGAGCACAGCCCCAGCGCAGGGGAACCAGTCCCTGAGCAGAGAGCTCCGGGCAAGTGCTCTGTGCCCAGGCCTGGAAGCCCAGTTCCCAGCACGCCGGAGAGAAGAGAGGGGTTGCGGGCCTGTTACTGGGAAGGACCGAGCGAGCTGCCAGAGCGGCGGAGCTCCAGCTCTGCGCCCAGGCGCGATAGCGCAGAGCCCCGGCCGAGAGGCTGCTCTGGCCTGGGCGAGCCTCGCCCAGCGCTTCCCAGCTTCTAGCGTTCTCGCCCGGGAAGGAGCAGGCTGCGGGAGTGTGGGAGACGTGACTGGCGCCTGGCTGGCCTCAGCTCCGCTCTGGCCTTCCCTTTGGACCTAGGAGCCAGGCCTCTTTGCAGAAGGCTCAGGGGCCGGGGGTGTGCAAACTGCCAAAGCCTCCCGCAAGCAGAGCTCTTTGTCAGGCAAAGAGAGCGCCCAGGGCTGCACTCCCAAGCGGTTGCTTGGCCGCCCAGACGAAGCGCTGGGCGGAGGGAATCAGGGTCCCAGC
Source organism: Bubalus kerabau (assembly GCF_029407905.1). Lineage (NCBI taxonomy): Eukaryota > Metazoa > Chordata > Mammalia > Artiodactyla > Bovidae > Bubalus > Bubalus kerabau. The sequence goes on from NC_073628.1 coordinate 53,034,223, forward strand.
GCCCCTGGCTGGGCGAGGCAGCACCACAGCCAGAGGGATCCTCCGTTTGTGCCCAGCAAGCGCCTGCCAGACTGGGCTTCCCTGGAGCTCTCCCCCAGCGTAGAGTGGTGTGGATGTGGTTTGGGGCCTTCCCCGGTGCGTTTGGGCTAGGGAGAGCACAGCCCCAGCGCAGGGGAACCAGTCCCTGAGCAGAGAGCTCCGGGCAAGTGCTCTGTGCCCAGGCCTGGAAGCCCAGTTCCCAGCACGCCGGAGAGAAGAGAGGGGTTGCGGGCCTGTTACTGGGAAGGACCGAGCGAGCTGCCAGAGCGGCGGAGCTCCAGCTCTGCGCCCAGGCGCGATAGCGCAGAGCCCCGGCCGAGAGGCTGCTCTGGCCTGGGCGAGCCTCGCCCAGCGCTTCCCAGCTTCTAGCGTTCTCGCCCGGGAAGGAGCAGGCTGCGGGAGTGTGGGAGACGTGAGTGGCGCCTGGCTGGCCTCAGCTCCGCTCTGGCCTTCCCTTTGGACCTAGGAGCCAGGCCTCTTTGCAGAAGGCTCAGGGCCCGGGGGTGTGCAAACTGCCAAAGCCTCCCGCAAGCAGAGCTCTTTGTCAGGCAAAGAGAGCGCCCAGGGCTGCACTCCCAAGCGGTTGCTTGGCCGCCCAGACGAAGCGCTGGGCGGAGGGAATCAGGGTCCCAGCGCCCCTGGCTGGGCGAGGCAGCACCACAGCCAGAGGGATCCTCCGTTTGTGCCCAGCAAGCGCCTGCCAGACTGGGCTTCCCTGGAGCTCTCCCCCAGCGTAGAGTGGTGTGGATGTGGTTTGGGGCCTTCCCCGGTGCGTTTGGGCTAGGGAGAGCACAGCCCCAGCGCAGGGGAACCAGTCCCTGAGCAGAGAGCTCCGGGCAAGTGCTCTGTGCCCAGGCCTGGAAGCCCAGTTCCCAGCACGCCGGAGAGAAGAGAGGGGTTGCGGGCCTGTTACTGGGAAGGACCGAGCGAGCTGCCAGAGCGGCGGAGCTCCAGCTCTGCGCCCAGGCGCGATAGCGCAGAGCCCCGGCCGAGAGGCTGCTCTGGCCTGGGCGAGCCTCGCCCAGCGCTTCCCAGCTTCTAGCGTTCTCGCCCGGGAAGGAGCAGGCTGCGGGAGTGTGGGAGACGTGACTGGCGCCTGGCTGGCCTCAGCTCCGCTCTGGCCTTCCCTTTGGACCTAGGAGCCAGGCCTCTTTGCAGAAGGCTCAGGGCCCGGGGGTGTGCAAACTGCCAAAGCCTCCCGCAAGCAGAGCTCTTTGTCAGGCAAAGAGAGCGCCCAGGGCTGCATTCCCAAGCGGTGGCTTGGCCGCCCAGAGGAACCGCTGGGCGGAGGGAATCAGGGTCCCAGCGCCCCTGGCTGGGCGAGGCAGCACCACAGCCAGAGGGATCCTCCGTTTGTGCCCAGCAAGCGCCTGCCAGACTGGGCTTCCCTGGAGCTCTCCCCCAGCGTAGAGTGGTGTGGATGTGGTTTGGGGCCTTCCCCGGTGCGTTTGGGCTAGGGAGAGCACAGCCCCAGCGCAGGGGAACCAGTCCCTGAGCAGAGAGCTCCGGGCAAGTGCTCTGTGCCCAGGCCTGGAAGCCTAGTTCCCAGCACGCCGGAGAGAAGAGAGGGGTTGCGGGCCTGTTACTGGGAAGGACCGAGCGAGCTGCCAGAGCGGCGGAGCTCCAGCTCTGCGCCCAGGCGCGATAGCGCAGAGCCCCGGCCGAGAGGCTGCTCTGGCCTGGGCGAGCCTCGCCCAGCGCTTCCCAGCTTCTAGCGTTCTCGCCCGGGAAGGAGCAGGCTGCGGGAGTGTGGGAGACGTGATTGGCGCCTGGCTGGCCTCAGCTCCGCTCTTGCCTTCCCTTTGGACCTAGGAGCCAGGCCTCTTTGCAGAAGGCTCAGGGCCCGGGGGTGTGCAAACTGCCAAAGCCTCCCGCAAGCAGAGCTCTTTGTCAGGCAAAGAGAGCGCCCAGGGCTGCACTCCCAAGCGGTTGCTTGGCCGCCCAGACGAAGCGCTGGGCGGAGGGAATCAGGGTCCCAGCGCCCCTGGCTGGGCGAGGCAGCACCACAGCCAGAGGGATCCTCCGTTTGTGCCCAGCAAGCGCCTGCCAGACTGGGCTTCCCTGGAGCTCTCCCCCAGCGTAGAGTGGTGTGGATGTGGTTTGGGGCCTTCCCCGGTGTGTTTGGGCTAGGGAGAGCACAGCCCCAGCGCAGGGGAACCAGTCCCTGAGCAGAGAGCTCCGGGCAAGTGCTCTGTGCCCAGGCCTGGAAGCCCAGTTCCCAGCACGCCGGAGAGAAGAGAGGGGTTGCGGGCCTGTTACTGGGAAGGACCGAGCGAGCTGCCAGAGCGGCGGAGCTCCAGCTCTGCGCCCAGGCGCGATAGCGCAGAGCCCCGGCCGAGAGGCTGCTCTGGCCTGGGCGAGCCTCGCCCAGCGCTTCCCAGCTTCTAGCGTTCTCGCCCGGGAAGGAGCAGGCTGCGGGAGTGTGGGAGACGTGAGTGGCGCCTGGCTGGCCTCAGCTCCGCTCTGGCCTTCCCTTTGGACCTAGGAGCCAGGCCTCTTTGCAGAAGGCTCAGGGGCCGGGGGTGTGCAAACTGCCAAAGCCTCCCGCAAGCAGATCTCTTTGTCAGGCAAAGAGAGCGCCCAGGGCTGCACTCCCAAGCGGTTGCTTGGCCGCCCAGACGACGCGCTGGGCGGAGGGAATCAGGGTCCCAGCGCCCCTGGCTGGGCGAGGCAGCACCACAGCCAGAGGGATCCTCCGTTTGTGCCCAGCAAGCGCCTGCCAGACTGGGCTTCCCTGGAGCTCTCCCCCAGCGTAGAGTGGTGTGGATGTGGTTTGGGGCCTTCCCCGGTGCGTTTGGGCTAGGGAGAGCACAGCCCCAGCGCAGGGGAACCAGTCCCTGAGCAGAGAGCTCCGGGCAAGTGCTCTGTGCCCAGGCCTGGAAGCCCAGTTCCCAGCACGCCGGAGAGAAGAGAGGGGTTGCGGGCCTGTTACTGGGAAGGACCGAGCGAGCTGCCAGAGCGGCGGAGCTCCAGCTCTGCGCCCAGGCGCGATAGCGCAGAGCCCCGGCCGAGAGGCTGCTCTGGCCTGGGCGAGCCTCGCCCAGCGCTTCCCAGCTTCTAGCGTTCTCGCCCGGGAAGGAGCAGGCTGCGGGAGTGTGGGAGACGTGACTGGCGCCTGGCTGGCCTCAGCTCCGCTCTGGCCTTCCGTTTGGACCTAGGAGCCAGGCCTCTTTGCAGAAGGCTCAGGGCCCGGGGTTGTGCAAACTGCCAAAGCCTCCCGCAAGCAGAGCTCTTTGTCAGGCAAAGAGAGCGCCCAGGGCTGCACTCCCAAGCGGTTGCTTGGCCGCCCAGACGACGCGCTGGGCGGAGGGAATCAGGGTCCCAGCGCCCCTGGCTGGGCGAGGCAGCACCACAGCCAGAGGGATCCTCCGTTTGTGCCCAGCAAGCGCCTGCCAGACTGGGCTTCCCTGGAGCTCTCCCCCAGCGTAGAGTGGTGTGGATGTGGTTTGGGGCCTTCCCCGGTGCGTTTGGGCTAGGGAGAGCACAGCCCCAGCGCAGGGGAACCAGTCCCTGAGCAGAGAGCTCCGGGAAAGTGCTCTGTGCCCAGGCCTGGAAGCCCAGTTCCCAGCACGCCGGAGAGAAGAGAGGGGTTGCGGGCCTGTTACTGGGAAGGACCGAGCGAGCTGCCAGAGCGGCGGAGCTCCAGCTCTGCGCCCAGGCGCGATAGCGCAGAGCCCCGGCCGAGAGGCTGCTCTGGCCTGGGCGAGCCTCGCCCAGCGCTTCCCAGCTTCTAGCGTTCTCGCCCGGGAAGGAGCAGGCTGCGGGAGTGTGGGAGACGTGACTGGCGCCTGGCTGGCCTCAGCTCCGCTCTGGCCTTCCCTTTGGACCTAGGAGCCAGGCCTCTTTGCAGAAGGCTCAGGGCCCGGGGGTGTGCAAACTGCCAAAGCCTCCCGCAAGCAGAGCTCTTTGTCAGGCAAAGAGAGCGCCCAGGGCTGCATTCCCAAGCGGTTGCTTGGCCGCCCAGACGAAGCGCTGGGCGGAGGGAATCAGGGTCCCAGCGCCCCTGGCTGGGCGAGGCAGCACACAGCCAGAGGGATCCTCCGTTTGTGCCCAGCAAGCGCCTGCCAGACTGGGCTTCCCTGGAGCTCTCCCCCAGCGTAGAGTGGTGTGGATGTGGTTTGGGGCCTTCCCCGGTGCGTTTGGGCTAGGGAGAGCACAGCCCCAGCACAGGGGAACCAGTCCCTGAGCAGAGAGCTCCGGGCAAGTGCTCTGTGCCCAGGCCTGGAAGCCCAGTTCCCAGCACGCCGGAGAGAAGAGAGGGGTTGCGGGCCTGTTACTGGGAAGGACCGAGCGAGCTGCCAGAGCGGCGGAGCTCCAGCTCTGCGCCCAGGCGCGATAGCGCAGAGCCCCGGCCGAGAGGCTGCTCTGGCCTGGGCGAGCCTCGCCCAGCGCTTCCCAGCTTCTAGCGTTCTCGCCCGGGAAGGAGCAGGCTGCGGGAGTGTGGGAGACGTGAGTGGCGCCTGGCTGGCCTCAGCTCCGCTCTGGCCTTCCCTTTGGACCTAGGAGCCAGGCCTCTTTGCAGAAGGCTCAGGGCCCGGGGGTGTGCAAACTGCCAAAGCCTCCCGCAAGCAGAGCTCTTTGTCAGGCAAAGACAGCGCCCAGGGCTGCACTCCCAAGCGGTTGCTTGGCCGCCCAGACGAAGCGCTGGGCGGAGGGAATCAGGGTCCCAGCGCCCCTGGCTGGGCGAGGCAGCACACAGCCAGAGGGATCCTCCGTTTGTGCCCAGCAAGCGCCTGCCAGACTGGGCTTCCCTGGAGCTCTCCACCAGCGTAGAGTGGTGTGGATGTGGTTTGGGGCCTTCCCCGGTGCGTTTGGGCTAGGGAGAGCACAGCCCCAGCGCAGGGGAACCAGTCCCTGAGCAGAGAGCTCCGGGCAAGTGCTCTGTGCCCAGGCCTGGAAGCCCAGTTCCCAGCACGCCGGAGAGAAGAGAGGGGTTGCGGGCCTGTTACTGGGAAGGACCGAGCGAGCTGCCAGAGCGGCGGAGCTCCAGCTCTGCGCCCAGGCGCGATAGCGCAGAGCCCCGGCCGAGAGGCTGCTCTGGCCTGGGCGAGCCTCGCCCAGCGCTTCCCAGCTTCTAGCGTTCTCGCCCGGGAAGGAGCAGGCTGCGGGAGTGTGGGAGACGTGACTGGCGCCTGGCTGGCCTCAGCTCCGCTCTGGCCTTCCCTTTGGACCTAGGAGCCAGGCCTCTTTGCAGAAGGCTCAGGGGCCGGGGGTGTGCAAACTGCCAAAGCCTCCCGCAAGCAGAGCTCTTTGTCAGGCAAAGAGAGCGCCCAGGGCTGCACTCCCAAGCGGTTGCTTGGCCGCCCAGACGAAGCGCTGGGCGGAGGGAATCAGGGTCCCAGCGCCCCTGGCTGGGCGAGGCAGCACCACAGCCAGAGGGATCCTCCGTTTGTGCCCAGCAAGCGCCTGCCAGACTGGGCTTCCCTGGAGCTCTCCCCCAGCGTAGAGTGGTGTGGATGTGGTTTGGGGCCTTCCCCGGTGCGTTTGGGCTAGGGAGAGCACAGCCCCAGCGCAGGGGAACCAGTCCCTGAGCAGAGAGCTCCGGGCAAGTGCTCTGTGCCCAGGCCTGGAAGCCCAGTTCCCAGCACGCCGGAGAGAAGAGAGGGGTTGCGGGCCTGTTACTGGGAAGGACCGAGCGAGCTGCCAGAGCGGCGGAGCTCCAGCTCTGCGCCCAGGCGCGATAGCGCAGAGCCCCGGCCGAGAGGCTGCTCTGGCCTGGGCGAGCCTCGCCCAGCGCTTCCCAGCTTCTAGCGTTCTCGCCCGGGAAGGAGCAGGCTGCGGGAGTGTGGGAGACGTGAGTGGCGCCTGGCTGGCCTCAGCTCCGCTCTGGCCTTCCCTTTGGACCTAGGAGCCAGGCCTCTTTGCAGAAGGCTCAGGGCCCGGGGGTGTGCAAACTGCCAAAGCCTCCCGCAAGCAGAGCTCTTTGTCAGGCAAAGACAGAGCCCAGGGCTGCACTCCCAAGCGGTTGCTTGGCCGCCCAGACGAAGCGCTGGGCGGAGGGAATCAGGGTCCCAGCGCCCCTGGCTGGGCGAGGCAGCACCACAGCCAGAGGGATCCTCCGTTTGTGCCCAGCAAGCGCCTGCCAGACTGGGCTTCCCTGGAGCTCTCCCCCAGCGTAGAGTGGTGTGGATGTGGTTTGGGGCCTTCCCCGGTGCGTTTGGGCTAGGGAGAGCACAGCCCCAGCGCAGGGGAACCAGTCCCTGAGCAGAGAGCTCCGGGCAAGTGCTCTGTGCCCAGGCCTGGAAGCCCAGTTCCCAGCACGCCGGAGAGAAGAGAGGGGTTGCGGGCCTGTTACTGGGAAGGACCGAGCGAGCTGCCAGAGCGGCGGAGCTCCAGCTCTGCGCCCAGGCGCGATAGCGCAGAGCCCCGGCCGAGAGGCTGCTCTGGCCTGGGCGAGCCTCGCCCAGCGCTTCCCAGCTTCTAGCGTTCTCGCCCGGGAAGGAGCAGGCTGCGGGAGTGTGGGAGACGTGAGTGGCGCCTGGCTGGCCTCAGCTCCGCTCTGGCCTTCCCTTTGGACCTAGGAGCCAGGCCTCTTTGCAGAAGGCTCAGGGCCCGGGGGTGTGCAAACTGCCAAAGCCTCCCGCAAGCAGAGCTCTTTGTCAGGCAAAGACAGCGCCCAGGGCTGCACTCCCAAGCGGTTGCTTGGCCGCCCAGACGAAGCGCTGGGCGGAGGGAATCAGGGTCCCAGCGCCCCTGGCTGGGCGAGGCAGCACACAGCCAGAGGGATCCTCCGTTTGTGCCCAGCAAGCGCCTGCCAGACTGGGCTTCCCTGGAGCTCTCCACCAGCGTAGAGTGGTGTGGATGTGGTTTGGGGCCTTCCCCGGTGCGTTTGGGCTAGGGAGAGCACAGCCCCAGCGCAGGGGAACCAGTCCCTGAGCAGAGAGCTCCGGGCAAGTGCTCTGTGCCCAGGCCTGGAAGCCCAGTTCCCAGCACGCCGGAGAAAAGAGAGGGGTTGCGGGCCTGTTACTGGGGAGGACCGAGCGAGCTGCCAGAGCGGCGGAGCTCCAGCTCTGCGCCCAGGCGCGATAGCGCAGAGCCCCGGCCGAGAGGCTGCTCTGGCCTGGGCGAGCCTCGCCCAGCGCTTCCCAGCTTCTAGCGTTCTCGCCCGGGAAGGAGCAGGCTGCGGGAGTGTGGGAGACGTGAGTGGCGCCTGGCTGGCCTCAGCTCCGCTCTGGCCTTCCCTTTGGACCTAGGAGCCAGGCCTCTTTGCAGAAGGCTCAGGGCCCGGGGGTGTGCAAACTGCCAAAGCCTCCCGCAAGCAGAGCTCTTTGTCAGGCAAAGAGAGCGCCCAGGGCTGCACTCCCAAGCGGTTGCTTGGCCGCCCAGACGAAGCGCTGGGCGGAGGGAATCAGGGTCCCAGCGCCCCTGGCTGGGCGAGGCAGCACCACAGCCAGAGGGATCCTCCGTTTGTGCCCAGCAAGCGCCTGCCAGACTGGGCTTCCCTGGAGCTCTCCCCCAGCGTAGAGTGGTGTGGATGTGGTTTGGGGCCTTCCCCGGTGCGTTTGGGCTAGGGAGAGCACAGCCCCAGCGCAGGGGAACCAGTCCCTGAGCAGAGAGCTCCGGGCAAGTGCTCTGTGCCCAGGCCTGGAAGCCCAGTTCCCAGCACGCCGGAGAGAAGAGAGGGGTTGCGGGCCTGTTACTGGGAAGGACCGAGCGAGCTGCCAGAGCGGCGGAGCTCCAGCTCTGCGCCCAGGCGCGATAGCGCAGAGCCCCGGCCGAGAGGCTGCTCTGGCCTGGGCGAGCCTCGCCCAGCGCTTCCCAGCTTCTAGCGTTCTCGCCCGGGAAGGAGCAGGCTGCGGGAGTGTGGGAGACGTGACTGGCGCCTGGCTGGCCTCAGCTCCGCTCTGGCCTTCCCTTTGGACCTAGGAGCCAGGCCTCTTTGCAGAAGGCTCAGGGCCCGGGGTTGTGCAAACTGCCAAAGCCTCCCGCAAGCAGAGCTCTTTGTCAGGCAAAGAGAGCGCCCAGGGCTGCACTCCCAAGCGGTTGCTTGGCCGCCCAGACGAAGCGCTGGGCGGAGGGAATCAGGGTCCCAGCGCCCCTGGCTGGGCGAGGCAGCACCACAGCCAGAGGGATCCTCCGTTTGTGCCCAGCAAGCGCCTGCCAGACTGGGCTTCCCTGGAGCTCTCCCCCAGCGTAGAGTGGTGTGGATGTGGTTTGGGGCCTTCCCCGGTGCGTTTGGGCTAGGGAGAGCACAGCCCCAGCGCAGGGGAACCAGTCCCTGAGCAGAGAGCTCCGGGCAAGTGCTCTGTGCCCAGGCCTGGAAGCCCAGTTCCCAGCACGCCGGAGAGAAGAGAGGGGTTGCGGGCCTGTTACTGGGAAGGACCGAGCGAGCTGCCAGAGCGGCGGAGCTCCAGCTCTGCGCCCAGGCGCGATAGCGCAGAGCCCCGGCCGAGAGGCTGCTCTGGCCTGGGCGAGCCTCGCCCAGCGCTTCCCAGCTTCTAGCGTTCTCGCCCGGGAAGGAGCAGGCTGCGGGAGTGTGGGAGACGTGAGTGGCGCCTGGCTGGCCTCAGCTCCGCTCTGGCCTTCCCTTTGGACCTAGGAGCCAGGCCTCTTTGCAGAAGGCTCAGGGGCCGGGGGTGTGCAAACTGCCAAAGCCTGCCGCAAGCAGTGCTCTTTGTCAGGCAAAGAGAGCGCCCAGGGCTGCACTCCCAAGCGGTTGCTTGGCCGCCCAGACGAAGCGCTGGGCGGAGGGAATCAGGGTCCCAGCGCCCCTGGCTGGGCGAGGCAGCACCACAGCCAGAGGGATCCTCCGTTTGTGCCCAGCAAGCGCCTGCCAGACTGGGCTTCCCTGGAGCTCTCCCCCAGCGTAGAGTGGTGTGGATGTGGTTTGGGGCCTTCCCCGGTGCGTTTGGGCTAGGGAGAGCACAGCCCCAGCGCAGGGGAACCAGTCCCTGAGCAGAGAGCTCCGGGCAAGTGCTCTGTGCCCAGGCCTGGAAGCCCAGTTCCCAGCACGCCGGAGAGAAGAGAGGGGTTGCGGGCCTGTTACTGGGAAGGACCGAGCGAGCTGCCAGAGCGGCGGAGCTCCAGCTCTGCGCCCAGGCGCGATAGCGCAGAGCCCCGGCCGAGAGGCTGCTCTGGCCTGGGCGAGCCTCGCCCAGCGCTTCCCAGCTTCTAGCGTTCTCGCCCGGGAAGGAGCAGGCTGCGGGAGTGTGGGAGACGTGACTGGCGCCTGGCTGGCCTCAGCTCCGCTCTGGCCTTCCCTTTGGACCTAGGAGCCAGGCCTCTTTGCAGAAGGCTCAGGGCCCGGGGGTGTGCAAACTGCCAAAGCCTCCCTCAAGCAGAGCTCTTTGTCAGGCAAAGAGAGCGCCCAGGGCTGCATTCCCAAGCGGTTGCTTGGCCGCCCAGACGAACCGCTGGGCGGAGGGAATCAGGGTCCCAGCGCCCCTGGCTGGGCGAGGCAGCACCACAGCCAGAGGGATCCTCCGTTTGTGCCCAGCAAGCGCCTGCCAGACTGGGCTTCCCTGGAGCTCTCCCCCAGCGTAGAGTGGTGTGGATGTGGTTTGGGGCCTTCCCCGGTGCGTTTGGGCTAGGGAGAGCACAGCCCCAGCGCAGGGGAACCAGTCCCTGAGCAGAGAGCTCCGGGCAAGTGCTCTGTGCCCAGGCCTGGAAGCCCAGTTCCCAGCACGCCGGAGAGAAGAGAGGGGTTGCGGGCCTGTTACTGGGGAGGACCGAGCGAGCTGCCAGAGCGGCGGAGCTCCAGCTCTGCGCCCAGGCGCGATAGCGCAGAGCCCCGGCCGAGAGGCTGCTCTGGCCTGGGCGAGCCTCGCCCAGCGCTTCCCAGCTTCTAGCGTTCTCGCCCGGGAAGGAGCAGGCTGCGGGAGTGTGGGAGACGTGAGTGGCGCCTGGCTGGCCTCAGCTCCGCTCTGGCCTTCCCTTTGGACCTAGGAGCCAGGCCTCTTTGCAGAAGGCTCAGGGCCCGGGGGTGTGCAAACTGCCAAAGCCTCCCGCAAGCAGAGCTCTTTGTCAGGCAAAGAGAGCGCCCAGGGCTGCACTCCCAAGCGGTTGCTTGGCCGCCCAGACGAAGCGCTGGGCGGAGGGAATCAGGGTCCCAGCGCCCCTGGCTGGGCGAGGCAGCACACAGCCAGAGGGATCCTCCGTTTGTGCCCAGCAAGCGCCTGCCAGACTGGGCTTCCCTGGAGCTCTCCACCAGCGTAGAGTGGTGTGGATGTGGTTTGGGGCCTTCCCCGGTGCGTTTGGGCTAGGGAGAGCACAGCCCCAGCGCAGGGGAACCAGTCCCTGAGCAGAGAGCTCCGGGCAAGTGCTCTGTGCCCAGGCCTGGAAGCCCAGTTCCCAGCACGCCGGAGAGAAGAGAGGGGTTGCGGGCCTGTTACTGGGAAGGACCGAGCGAGCTGCCAGAGCGGCGGAGCTCCAGCTCTGCGCCCAGGCGCGATAGCGCAGAGCCCCGGCCGAGAGGCTGCTCTGGCCTGGGCGAGCCTCGCCCAGCGCTTCCCAGCTTCTAGCGTTCTCGCCCGGGAAGGAGCAGGCTGCGGGAGTGTGGGAGACGTGACTGGCGCCTGGCTGGCCTCAGCTCCGCTCTGGCCTTCCCTTTGGACCTAGGAGCCAGGCCTCTTTGCAGAAGGCTCAGGGGCCGGGGGTGTGCAAACTGCCAAAGCCTCCCGCAAGCAGAGCTCTTTGTCAGGCAAAGAGAGCGCCCAGGGCTGCACTCCCAAGCGGTTGCTTGGCCGCCCAGACGAAGCGCTGGGCGGAGGGAATCAGGGTCCCAGCGCCCCTGGCTGGGCGAGGCAGCACCACAGCCAGAGGGATCCTCCGTTTGTGCCCAGCAAGCGCCTGCCAGACTGGGCTTCCCTGGAGCTCTCCCCCAGCGTAGAGTGGTGTGGATGTGGTTTGGGGCCTTCCCCGGTGCGTTTGGGCTAGGGAGAGCACAGCCCCAGCGCAGGGGAACCAGTCCCTGAGCAGAGAGCTCCGGGCAAGTGCTCTGTGCCCAGGCCTGGAAGCCCAGTTCCCAGCACGCCGGAGAGAAGAGAGGGGTTGCGGGCCTGTTACTGGGAAGGACCGAGCGAGCTGCCAGAGCGGCGGAGCTCCAGCTCTGCGCCCAGGCGCGATAGCGCAGAGCCCCGGCCGAGAGGCTGCTCTGGCCTGGGCGAGCCTCGCCCAGCGCTTCCCAGCTTCTAGCGTTCTCGCCCGGGAAGGAGCAGGCTGCGGGAGTGTGGGAGACGTGAGTGGCGCCTGGCTGGCCTCAGCTCCGCTCTGGCCTTCCCTTTGGACCTAGGAGCCAGGCCTCTTTGCAGAAGGCTCAGGGCCCGGGGGTGTGCAAACTGCCAAAGCCTCCCGCAAGCAGAGCTCTTTGTCAGGCAAAGAGAGCGCCCAGGGCTGCACTCCCAAGCGGTTGCTTGGCCGCCCAGACGAAGCGCTGGGCGGAGGGAATCAGGGTCCCAGCGCCCCTGGCTGGGCGAGGCAGCACCACAGCCAGAGGGATCCTCCGTTTGTGCCCAGCAAGCGCCTGCCAGACTGGGCTTCCCTGGAGCTCTCCCCCAGCGTAGAGTGGTGTGGATGTGGTTTGGGGCCTTCCCCGGTGCGTTTGGGCTAGGGAGAGCACAGCCCCAGCGCAGGGGAACCAGTCCCTGAGCAGAGAGCTCCGGGCAAGTGCTCTGTGCCCAGGCCTGGAAGCCCAGTTCCCAGCACGCCGGAGAGAAGAGAGGGGTTGCGGGCCTGTTACTGGGAAGGACCGAGCGAGCTGCCAGAGCGGCGGAGCTCCAGCTCTGCGCCCAGGCGCGATAGCGCAGAGCCCCGGCCGAGAGGCTGCTCTGGCCTGGGCGAGCCTCGCCCAGCGCTTCCCAGCTTCTAGCGTTCTCGCCCGGGAAGGAGCAGGCTGCGGGAGTGTGGGAGACGTGACTGGCGCCTGGCTGGCCTCAGCTCCGCTCTGGCCTTCCCTTTGGACCTAGGAGCCAGGCCTCTTTGCAGAAGGCTCAGGGGCCGGGGGTGTGCAAACTGCCAAAGCCTCCCGCAAGCAGAGCTCTTTGTCAGGCAAAGAGAGCGCCCAGGGCTGCATTCCCAAGCGGTTGCTTGGCCGCCCAGACGAAGCGCTGGGCGGAGGGAATCAGGGTCCCAGCGCTCCTGGCTGGGCGAGGCAGCACCACAGCCAGAGGGATCCTCCGTTTGTGCCCAGCAAGCGCCTGCCAGACTGGGCTTCCCTGGAGCTCTCCCCCAGCGTAGAGTGGTGTGGATGTGGTTTGGGGCCTTCCCCGGTGCGTTTGGGCTAGGGAGAGCACAGCCCCAGCGCAGGGGAACCAGTCCCTGAGCAGAGAGCTCCGGGCAAGTGCTCTGTGCCCAGGCCTGGAAGCCCAGTTCCCAGCACGCCGGAGAGAAGAGAGGGGTTGCGGGCCTGTTACTGGGAAGGACCGAGCGAGCTGCCAGAGCGGCGGAGCTCCAGCTCTGCGCCCAGGCGCGATAGCGCAGAGCCCCGGCCGAGAGGCTGCTCTGGCCTGGGCGAGCCTCGCCCAGCGCTTCCCAGCTTCTAGCGTTCTCGCCCGGGAAGGAGCAGGCTGCGGGAGTGTGGGAGACGTGAGTGGCGCCTGGCTGGCCTCAGCTCCGCTCTGGCCTTCCCTTTGGACCTAGGAGCCAGGCCTCTTTGCAGAAGGCTCAGGGCCCGGGGGTGTGCAAACTGCCAAAGCCTCCCGCAAGCAGAGCTCTTTGTCAGGCAAAGAGAGCGCCCAGGGCTGCATTCCCAAGCGGTGGTTTGGCCGCCCAGAGGAAGCGCTGGGCGGAGGGAATCAGGGTCCCAGCGCCCCTGGCTGGGCGAGGCAGCACCACAGCCAGAGGGATCCTCCGTTTGTGCCCAGCAAGCGCCTGCCAGACTGGGCTTCCCTGGAGCTCTCCCCCAGCGTAGAGTGGTGTGGATGTGGTTTGGGGCCTTCCCCGGTGCGTTTGGGCTAGGGAGAGCACAGCCCCAGCGCAGGGGAACCAGTCCCTGAGCAGAGAGCTCCGGGCAAGTGCTCTGTGCCCAGGCCTGGAAGCCTAGTTCCCAGCACGCCGGAGAGAAGAGAGGGGTTGCGGGCCTGTTACTGGGAAGGACCGAGCGAGCTGCCAGAGCGGCGGAGCTCCAGCTCTGCGCCCAGGCGCGATAGCGCAGAGCCCCGGCCGAGAGGCTGCTCTGGCCTGGGCGAGCCTCGCCCAGCGCTTCCCAGCTTCTAGCGTTCTCGCCCGGGAAGGAGCAGGCTGCGGGAGTGTGGGAGACGTGATTGGCGCCTGGCTGGCCTCAGCTCCGCTCTTGCCTTCCCTTTGGACCTAGGAGCCAGGCCTCTTTGCAGAAGGCTCAGGGCCCGGGGGTGTGCAAACTGCCAAAGCCTCCTGCAAGCAGAGCTCTTTGTCAGGCAAAGAGAGCGCCCAGGGCTGCACTCCCAAGCGGTTGCTTGGCCGCCCAGACGAAGCGCTGGGCGGAGGGAATCAGGGTCCCAGCGCCCCTGGCTGGGCGAGGCAGCACCACAGCCAGAGGGATCCTCCGTTTGTGCCCAGCAAGCGCCTGCCAGACTGGGCTTCCCTGGAGCTCTCCCCCAGCGTAGAGTGGTGTGGATGTGGTTTGGGGCCTTCCCCGGTGCGTTTGGGCTAGGGAGAGCACAGCCCCAGCGCAGGGGAACCAGGCCCTGAGCAGAGAGCTCCGGGCAAGTGCTCTGTGCCCAGGCCTGGAAGCCCAGTTCCCAGCACGCCGGAGAGAAGAGAGGGGTTGCGGGCCTGTTACTGGGAAGGACCGAGCGAGCTGCCAGAGCGGCGGAGCTCCAGCTCTGCGCCCAGGCGCGATAGCGCAGAGCCCCGGCCTAGAGGCTGCTCTGGCCTGGGCGAGCCTCGCCCAGCGCTTCCCAGCTTCTAGCGTTCTCGCCCGGGAAGGAGCAGGCTGCGGGAGTGTGGGAGACGTGACTGGCGCCTGGCTGGCCTCAGCTCCGCTCTGGCCTTCCCTTTGGACCTAGGAGCCAGGCCTCTTTGCAGAAGGCTCAGGGGCCGGGGGTGTGCAAACTGCCAAAGCCTCCCGCAAGCAGAGCTCTTTGTCAGGCAAAGAGAGCGCCCAGGGCTGCACTCCCAGCGGTTGCTTGGCCGCCCAGACGACGCGCTGGGCGGAGGGAATCAGGGTCCCAGCGCCCCTGGCTGGGCGAGGCAGCACCACAGCCAGAGGGATCCTCCGTTTGTGCCCAGCAAGCACCTGCCAGACTGGGCTTCCCTGGAGCTCTCCCCCAGCGTAGAGTGGTGTGGATGTGGTTTGGGGCCTTCCCCGGTGCGTTTGGGCTAGGGAGAGCACAGCCCCAGCGCAGGGGAACCAGGCCCTGAGCAGAGAGCTCCGGGCAAGTGCTCTGTGCCCAGGCCTGGAAGCCCAGTTCCCAGCACGCCGGAGAGAAGAGAGGGGTTGCGGGCCTGTTACTGGGAAGGACCGAGCGAGCTGCCAGAGCGGCGGAGCTCCAGCTCTGCGCCCAGGCGCGATAGCGCAGAGCCCCGGCCGAGAGGCTGCTCTGGCCTGGGCGAGCCTCGCCCAGCGCTTCCCAGCTTCTAGCGTTCTCGCCCGGGAAGGAGCAGGCTGCGGGAGTGTGGGAGACGTGACTGGCGCCTGGCTGGCCTCAGCTCCGCTCTGGCCTTCCCTTTGGACCTAGGACCCAGGCCTCTTTGCAGAAGGCTCAGGGGCCGGGGGTGTGCAAACTGCCAAAGCCTCCCGCAAGCAGAGCTCTTTGTCAGGAAAAGAGAGCGCCCAGGGCTGCACTCCCAAGCGGTTGCTTGGCCGCCCAGACGAAGCGCTGGGCGGAGGGAATCAGGGTCCCAGCGCCCCTGGCTGGGCGAGGCAGCACCACAGCCAGAGGGATCCTCCGTTTGTGCCCAGCAAGCGCCTGCCAGACTGGGCTTCCCTGGAGCTCTCCCCCAGCGTAGAGTGGTGTGGATGTGGTTTGGGGCCTTCCCCGGTGCGTTTGGGCTAGGGAGAGCACAGCCCCAGCGCAGGGGAACCAGTCCCTGAGCAGAGAGCTCCGGGCAAGTGCTCTGTGCCCAGGCCTGGAAGCCCAGTTCCCAGCACGCCGGAGAGAAGAGAGGGGTTGCGGGCCTGTTACTGGGAAGGACCAAGCGAGCTGCCAGAGCGGCGGAGCTCCAGCTCTGCGCCCAGGCGCGATAGCGCAGAGCCCCGGCCGAGAGGCTGCTCTGGCCTGGGCGAGCCTCGCCCAGCGCTTCCCAGCTTCTAGCGTTCTCGCCCGGGAAGGAGCAGGCTGCGGGAGTGTGGGAGACGTGACTGGCGCCTGGCTGGCCTCAGCTCCGCTCTGGCCTTCCCTTTGGACCTAGGAGCCAGGCCTCTTTGCAGAAGGCTCAGGGCCCGGGGGTGTGCAAACTGCCAAAGCCTCCCGCAAGCAGAGCTCTTTGTCAGGCAAAGAGAGCGCCCAGGGCTGCACTCCCAAGCGGTTGCTTGGCCGCCCAGACGAAGCGCTGGGCGGAGGGAATCAGGGTCCCAGCGCCCCTGGCTGGGCGAGGCAGCACACAGCCAGAGGGATCCTCCGTTTGTGCCCAGCAAGCGCCTGCCAGACTGGGCTTCCCTGGAGCTCTCCCCCAGCGTAGAGTGGTGTGGATGTGGTTTGGGGCCTTCCCCGGTGCGTTTGGGCTAGGGAGAGCACAGCCCCAGCGCAGGGGAACCAGTCCCTGAGCAGAGAGCTCCGGGCAAGTGCTCTGTGCCCAGGCCTGGAAGCCCAGTTCCCAGCACGCCGGAGAGAAGAGAGGGGTTGCGGGCCTGTTACTGGGAAGGACCGAGCGAGCTGCCAGAGCGGCGGAGCTCCAGCTCTGCGCCCAGGCGCGATAGCGCAGAGCCCCGGCCGAGAGGCTGCTCTGGCCTGGGCGAGCCTCGCCCAGCGCTTCCCAGCTTCTAGCGTTCTCGCCCGGAAGGAGCAGGCTGCGGGAGTGTGGGAGACGTGACTGGCGCCTGGCTGGCCTCAGCTCCGCTCTGGCCTTCCCTTTGGACCTAGGAGCCAGGCCTCTTTGCAGAAGGCTCAGGGCCCGGATGTGTGCAAACTGCCAAAGCCTCCCGCAAGCAGAGCTCTTTGTCAGGCAAAGAGAGCGCCCAGGGCTGCATTCCCAAGCGGTTGCTTGGCCGCCCAGACGAAGCGCTGGGCGGAGGGAATCAGGGTCCCAGCGCCCCTGGCTGGGCGAGGCAGCACCACAGCCAGAGGGATCCTCCGTTTGTGCCCAGCAAGCGCCTGCCAGACTGGGCTTCCCTGGAGCTCTCCCCCAGCGTAGAGTGGTGTGGATGTGGTTTGGGGCCTTCCCCGGTGCGTTTGGGCTAGGGAGAGCACAGCCCCAGCGCAGGGGAACCAGTCCCTGAGCAGAGAGCTCCGGGCAAGTGCTCTGTGCCCAGGCCTGGAAGCCCAGTTCCCAGCACGCCGGAGAGAAGAGAGGGGTTGCGGGCCTGTTACTGGGGAGGACCGAGCGAGCTGCCAGAGCGGCGGAGCTCCAGCTCTGCGCCCAGGCGCGATAGCGCAGAGCCCCGGCCGAGAGGCTGCTCTGGCCTGGGCGAGCCTCGCCCAGCGCTTCCCAGCTTCTAGCGTTCTCGCCCGGGAAGGAGCAGGCTGCGGGAGTGTGGGAGACGTGAGTGGCGCCTGGCTGGCCTCAGCTCCGCTCTGGCCTTCCCTTTGGACCTAGGAGCCAGGCCTCTTTGCAGAAGGCTCAGGGGCCGGGGGTGTGCAAACTGCCAAAGCCTCCCGCAAGCAGAGCTCTTTGTCAGGCAAAGAGAGCGCCCAGGGCTGCACTCCCAAGCGGTTGCTTGGCCGCCCAGACGAAGCGCTGGGCGGAGGGAATCAGGGTCCCAGCGCCCCTGGCTGGGCGAGGCAGCACACAGCCAGAGGGATCCTCCGTTTGTGCCCAGCAAGCGCCTGCCAGACTGGGCTTCCCTGGAGCTCTCCACCAGCGTAGAGTGGTGTGGATGTGGTTTGGGGCCTTCCCCGGTGCGTTTGGGCTAGGGAGAGCACAGCCCCAGCGCAGGGGAACCAGTCCCTGAGCAGAGAGCTCCGGGCAAGTGCTCTGTGCCCAGGCCTGGAAGCCCAGTTCCCAGCACGCCGGAGAGAAGAGAGGGGTTGCGGGCCTGTTACTGGGAAGGACCGAGCGAGCTGCCAGAGCGGCGGAGCTCCAGCTCTGCGCCCAGGCGCGATAGCGCAGAGCCCCGGCCGAGAGGCTGCTCTGGCCTGGGCGAGCCTCGCCCAGCGCTTCCCAGCTTCTAGCGTTCTCGCCCGGGAAGGAGCAGGCTGCGGGAGTGTGGGAGACGTGACTGGCGCCTGGCTGGCCTCAGCTCCGCTCTGGCCTTCCCTTTGGACCTAGGAGCCAGGCCTCTTTGCAGAAGGCTCAGGGGCCGGGGGTGTGCAAACTGCCAAAGCCTCCCGCAAGCAGAGCTCTTTGTCAGGCAAAGAGAGCGCCCAGGGCTGCACTCCCAAGCGGTTGCTTGGCCGCCCAGACGAAGCGCTGGGCGGAGGGAATCAGGGTCCCAGCGCCCCTGGCTGGGCGAGGCAGCACCACAGCCAGAGGGATCCTCCGTTTGTGCCCAGCAAGCGCCTGCCAGACTGGGCTTCCCTGGAGCTCTCCCCCAGCGTAGAGTGGTGTGGATGTGGTTTGGGGCCTTCCCCGGTGCGTTTGGGCTAGGGAGAGCACAGCCCCAGCGCAGGGGAACCAGTCCCTGAGCAGAGAGCTCCGGGCAAGTGCTCTGTGCCCAGGCCTGGAAGCCCAGTTCCCAGCACGCCGGAGAGAAGAGAGGGGTTGCGGGCCTGTTACTGGGAAGGACCGAGCGAGCTGCCAGAGCGGCGGAGCTCCAGCTCTGCGCCCAGGCGCGATAGCGCAGAGCCCCGGCCGAGAGGCTGCTCTGGCCTGGGCGAGCCTCGCCCAGCGCTTCCCAGCTTCTAGCGTTCTCGCCCGGGAAGGAGCAGGCTGCGGGAGTGTGGGAGACGTGAGTGGCGCCTGGCTGGCCTCAGCTCCGCTCTGGCCTTCCCTTTGGACCTAGGAGCCAGGCCTCTTTGCAGAAGGCTCAGGGCCCGGGGGTGTGCAAACTGCCAAAGCCTCCCGCAAGCAGAGCTCTTTGTCAGGCAAAGAGAGCGCCCAGGGCTGCACTCCCAAGCGGTTGCTTGGCCGCCCAGACGAAGCGCTGGGCGGAGGGAATCAGGGTCCCAGCGCCCCTGGCTGGGCGAGGCAGCACCACAGCCAGAGGGATCCTCCGTTTGTGCCCAGCAAGCGCCTGCCAGACTGGGCTTCCCTGGAGCTCTCCCCCAGCGTAGAGTGGTGTGGATGTGGTTTGGGGCCTTCCCCGGTGCGTTTGGGCTAGGGAGAGCACAGCCCCAGCGCAGGGGAACCAGTCCCTGAGCAGAGAGCTCCGGGCAAGTGCTCTGTGCCCAGGCCTGGAAGCCCAGTTCCCAGCACGCCGGAGAGAAGAGAGGGGTTGCGGGCCTGTTACTGGGAAGGACCGAGCGAGCTGCCAGAGCGGCGGAGCTCCAGCTCTGCGCCCAGGCGCGATAGCGCAGAGCCGCGGCCGAGAGGCTGCTCTGGCCTGGGCGAGCCTCGCCCAGCGCTTCCCAGCTTCTAGCGTTCTCGCCCGGGAAGGAGCAGGCTGCGGGAGTGTGGGAGACGTGACTGGCGCCTGGCTGGCCTCAGCTCCGCTCTGGCCTTCCCTTTGGACCTAGGAGCCAGGCCTCTTTGCAGAAGGCTCAGGGGCCGGGGGTGTGCAAACTGCCAAAGCCTCCCGCAAGCAGAGCTCTTTGTCAGGAAAAGAGAGCGCCCAGGGCTGCATTCCCAAGCGGTTGCTTGGCCGCCCAGACGAAGCGCTGGGCGGAGGGAATCAGGGTCCCAGCGCCCCTGGCTGGGCGAGGCAGCACCACAGCCAGAGGGATCCTCCGTTTGTGCCCAGCAAGCGCCTGCCAGACTGGGCTTCCCTGGAGCTCTCCCCCAGCGTAGAGTGGTGTGGATGTGGTTTGGGGCCTTCCCCGGTGCGTTTGGGCTAGGGAGAGCACAGCCCCAGCGCAGGGGAACCAGTCCCTGAGCAGAGAGCTCCGGGCAAGTGCTCTGTGCCCAGGCCTGGAAGCCCAGTTCCCAGCACGCCGTAGAGAAGAGAGGGGTTGCGGGCCTGTTACTGGGAAGGACCGAGCGAGCTGCCAGAGCGGCGGAGCTCCAGCTCTGCGCCCAGGCGCGATAGCGCAGAGCCCCGGCCGAGAGGCTGCTCTGGCCTGGGCGAGCCTCGCCCAGCGCTTCCCAGCTTCTAGCGTTCTCGCCCGGGAAGGAGCAGGCTGCGGGAGTGTGGGAGACGTGACTGGCGCCTGGCTGGCCTCAGCTCCGCTCTGGCCTTCCCTTTGGACCTAGGAGCCAGGCCTCTTTGCAGAAGGCTCAGGGGCCGGGGGTGTGCAAACTGCCAAAGCCTCCCTCAAGCAGAGCTCTTTGTCAGGCAAAGAGAGCGCCCAGGGCTGCACTCCCAAGCGGTTGCTTGGCCGCCCAGACGAAGCGCTGGGCGGAGGGAATCAGGGTCCCAGCGCCCCTGTCTGGGCGAGGCAGCACCACAGCCAGAGGGATCCTCCGTTTGTGCCCAGCAAGCGCCTGCCAGACTGGGCTTCCCTGGAGCTCTCCCCCAGCGTAGAGTGGTGTGGATGTGGTTTGGGGCCTTCCCCGGTGCGTTTGGGCTAGGGAGAGCACAGCCCCAGCGCAGGGGAACCAGTCCCTGAGCAGAGAGCTCCGGGCAAGTGCTCTGTGCCCAGGCCTGGAAGCCCAGTTCCCAGCACGCCGGAGAGAAGAGAGGGGTTGCGGGCCTGTTACTGGGAAGGACCGAGCGAGCTGCCAGAGCGGCGGAGCTCCAGCTCTGCGCCCAGGCGCGATAGCGCAGAGCCCCGGCCGAGAGGCTGCTCTGGCCTGGGCGAGCCTCGCCCAGCGCTTCCCAGCTTCTAGCGTTCTCGCCCGGGAAGGAGCAGGCTGCGGGAGTGTGGGAGACGTGACTGGCGCCTGGCTGGCCTCAGCTCCGCTCTGGCCTTCCCTTTGGACCTAGGAGCCAGGCCTCTTTGCAGAAGGCTCAGGGCCCGGGGGTGTGCAAACTGCCAAAGCCTCCCGCAAGCAGAGCTCTTTGTCAGGCAAAGAGAGCGCCCAGGGCTGCACTCCCAAGCGGTTGCTTGGCCGCCCAGACGAAGCGCTGGGCGGAAGGAATCAGGGTCCCAGCGCCCCTGGCTGGGCGAGGCAGCACCACAGCCAGAGGGATCCTCCGTTTGTGCCCAGCAAGCGCCTGCCAGACTGGGCTTCCCTGGAGCTCTCCCCCAGCGTAGAGTGGTGTGGATGTGGTTTGGGGCCTTCCCCGGTGCGTTTGGGCTAGGGAGAGTACAGCCCCAGCGCAGGGGAACCAGTCCCTGAGCAGAGAGCTCCGGGCAAGTGCTCTGTGCCCAGGCCTGGAAGCCCAGTTCCCAGCACGCCGGAGAGAAGAGAGGGGTTGCGGGCCTGTTACTGGGAAGGACCGAGCGAGCTGCCAGAGCGGCGGAGCTCCAGCTCTGCGCCCAGGCGCGATAGCGCAGAGCCCCGGCCGAGAGGCTGCTCTGGCCTGGGCGAGCCTCGCCCAGCGCTTCCCAGCTTCTAGCGTTCTCGCCCGGGAAGGAGCAGGCTGCGGGAGTGTGGGAGACGTGAGTGGCGCCTGGCTGGCCTCAGCTCCGCTCTGGCCTTCCCTTTGGACCTAGGAGCCAGGCCTCTTTGCAGAAGGCTCAGGGCCCGGGGGTGTGCAAACTGCCAAAGCCTCCCGCAAGCAGAGCTCTTTGTCAGGCAAAGAGAGCGCCCAGGGCTGCATTCCCAAGCGGTGGTTTGGCCGCCCAGAGGAAGCGCTGGGCGGAGGGAATCAGGGTCCCAGCGCCCCTGGCTGGGCGAGGCAGCACCACAGCCAGAGGGATCCTCCGTTTGTGCCCAGCAAGCGCCTGCCAGACTGGGCTTCCCTGGAGCTCTCCCCCAGCGTAGAGTGGTGTGGATGTGGTTTGGGGCCTTCCCCGGTGCGTTTGGGCTAGGGAGAGCACAGCCCCAGCGCAGGGGAACCAGTCCCTGAGCAGAGAGCTCCGGGCAAGTGCTCTGTGCCCAGGCCTGGAAGCCTAGTTCCCAGCACGCCGGAGAGAAGAGAGGGGTTGCGGGCCTGTTACTGGGAAGGACCGAGCGAGCTGCCAGAGCGGCGGAGCTCCAGCTCTGCGCCCAGGCGCGATAGCGCAGAGCCCCGGCCGAGAGGCTGCTCTGGCCTGGGCGAGCCTCGCCCAGCGCTTCCCAGCTTCTAGCGTTCTCGCCCGGGAAGGAGCAGGCTGCGGGAGTGTGGGAGACGTGATTGGCGCCTGGCTGGCCTCAGCTCCGCTCTGGCCTTCCCTTTGGACCTAGGAGCCAGGCCTCTTTGCAGAAGGCTCAGGGCCCGGGGGTGTGCAAACTGCCAAAGCCTCCCGCAAGCAGAGCTCTTTGTCAGGCAAAGAGAGCGCCCAGGGCTGCACTCCCAAGCGGTTGCTTGGCCGCCCAGACGAAGCGCTGGGCGGAGGGAATCAGGGTCCCAGCGCCCCTGGCTGGGCGAGGCAGCACCACAGCCAGAGGGATCCTCCGTTTGTGCCCAGCAAGCGCCTGCCAGACTGGGCTTCCCTGGAGCTCTCCCCCAGCGTAGAGTGGTGTGGATGTGGTTTGGGGCCTTCCCCGGTGCGTTTGGGCTAGGGAGAGCACAGCCCCAGCGCAGGGGAACCAGTCCCTGAGCAGAGAGCTCCGGGCAAGTGCTCTGTGCCCAGGCCTGGAAGCCCAGTTCCCAGCACGCCGGAGAGAAGAGAGGGGTTGCGGGCCTGTTACTGGGAAGGACCGAGCGAGCTGCCAGAGCGGCGGAGCTCCAGCTCTGCGCCCAGGCGCGATAGCGCAGAGCCCCGGCCGAGAGGCTGCTCTGGCCTGGGCGAGCCTTGCCCAGCGCTTCCCAGCTTCTAGCGTTCTCGCCCGGGAAGGAGCAGGCTGCGGGAGTGTGGGAGACGTGACTGGCGCCTGGCTAGCCTCAGCTCTGCTCTGGCCTTCCCTTTGGACCTGGGAGCCAGGCCTCTTTGCAGAAGGCTCAGGGGCCGGGGGTGTGCAACTGCCAAAGCCTCCCGCAAGCAGAGCTCTTTGTCAGGCAAAGAGAGCGCCCAGGGCTGCACTCCCAAGCGGTTGCTTGGCCGCCCAGACGAAGCGCTGGGCGGAGGGAATCAGGGTCCCAGCGCCCCTGGCTGGGCGAGGCAGCACCACAGCCAGAGGGATCCTCCGTTTGTGCCCAGCAAGCGCCTGCCAGACTGGGCTTCCCTGGAGCTCTCCCCCAGCGTAGAGTGGTGTGGATGTGGTTTGGGGCCTTCCCCGGTGCGTTTGGGCTAGGGAGAGCACAGCCCCAGCGCAGGGGAACCAGTCCCTGAGCAGAGAGCTCCGGGCAAGTGCTCTGTGCCCAGGCCTGGAAGCCCAGTTCCCAGCACGCCGGAGAGAAGAGAGGGGTTGCGGGCCTGTTACTGGGAAGGACCGAGCGAGCTGCCAGAGCGGCGGAGCTCCAGCTCTGCGCCCAGGCGCGATAGCGCAGAGCCCCGGCCTAGAGGCTGCTCTGGCCTGGGCGAGCCTCGCCCAGCGCTTCCCAGCTTCTAGCGTTCTCGCCCGGGAAGGAGCAGGCTGCGGGAGTGTGGGAGACGTGACTGGCGCCTGGCTGGCCTCAGCTCCGCTCTGGCCTTCCCTTTGGACCTAGGAGCCAGGCCTCTTTGCAGAAGGCTCAGGGGCCGGGGGTGTGCAAACTGCCAAAGCCTCCCGCAAGCAGAGCTCTTTGTCAGGCAAAGAGAGCGCCCAGGGCTGCACTCCCAAGCGGTTGCTTGGCCGCCCAGACGACGCGCTGGGCGGAGGGATTCAGGGTCCCAGCGCCCCTGGCTGGGCGAGGCAGCACCACAGCCAGAGGGATCCTCCGTTTGTGCCCAGCAAGCACCTGCCAGACTGGGCTTCCCTGGAGCTCTCCCCCAGCGTAGAGTGGTGTGGATGTGGTTTGGGGCCTTCCCCGGTGCGTTTGGGCTAGGGAGAGCACAGCCCCAGCGCAGGGGAACCAGGCCCTGAGCAGAGAGCTCCGGGCAAGTGCTCTGTGCCCAGGCCTGGAAGCCCAGTTCCCAGCACGCCGGAGAGAAGAGAGGGTTTGCGGGCCTGTTACTGGGAAGGACCGAGCGAGCTGCCAGAGCGGCGGAGCTCCAGCTCTGCGCCCAGGCGCGATAGCGCAGAGCCCCGGCCGAGAGGCTGCTCTGGCCTGGGCGAGCCTCGCCCAGCGCTTCCCAGCTTCTAGCGTTCTCGCCCGGGAAGGAGCAGGCTGCGGGAGTGTGGGAGACGTGTCTGGCGCCTGGCTGGCCTCAGCTCCGCTCTGGCCTTCCCTTTGGACCTAGGAGCCAGGCCTCTTTGCAGAAGGCTCAGGGGCCGGGGGTGTGCAAACTGCCAAAGCCTCCCGCAAGCAGAGCTCTTTGTCAGGAAAAGAGAGCGCCCAGGGCTGCACTCCCAAGCGGTTGCTTGGCCGCCCAGACGAAGCGCTGGGCGGAGGGAATCAGGGTCCCAGCGCCCCTGGCTGGGCGAGGCAGCACCACAGCCAGAGGGATCCTCCGTTTGTGCCCAGCAAGCGCCTGCCAGACTGGGCTTCCCTGGAGCTCTCCCCCAGCGTAGAGTGGTGTGGATGTGGTTTGGGGCCTTCCCCGGTGCGTTTGGGCTAGGGAGAGCACAGCCCCAGCGCAGGGGAACCAGTCCCTGAGCAGAGAGCTCCGGGCAAGTGCTCTGTGCCCAGGCCTGGAAGCCCAGTTCCCAGCACGCCGGAGAGAAGAGAGGGGTTGCGGGCCTGTTACTGGGAAGGACCGAGCGAGCTGCCAGAGCGGCGGAGCTCCAGCTCTGCGCCCAGGCGCGATAGCGCAGAGCCCCGGCCGAGAGGCTGCTCTGGCCTGGGCGAGCCTCGCCCAGCGCTTCCCAGCTTCTAGCGTTCTCGCCCGGGAAGGAGCAGGCTGCGGGAGTGTGGGAGACGTGAGTGGCGCCTGGCTGGCCTCAGCTCCGCTCTGGCCTTCCCTTTGGACCTAGGAGCCAGGCCTCTTTGCAGAAGGCTCAGGGCCCGGGGGTGTGCAAACTGCCAAAGCCTCCCGCAAGCAGAGCTCTTTGTCAGGCAAAGAGAGTGCCCAGGGCTGCATTCCCAAGCGGTGGCTTGGCCGCCCAGAGGAACCGCTGGGCGGAGGGAATCAGGGTCCCAGCGCCCCTGGCTGGGCGAGGCAGCACCACAGCCAGAGGGATCCTCCGTTTGTGCCCAGCAAGCGCCTGCCAGACTGGGCTTCCCTGGAGCTCTCCCCCAGCGTAGAGTGGTGTGGATGTGGTTTGGGGCCTTCCCCGGTGCGTTTGGGCTAGGGAGAGCACAGCCCCAGCGCAGGGGAACCAGTCCCTGAGCAGAGAGCTCCGGGCAAGTGCTCTGTGCCCAGGCCTGGAAGCCCAGTTCCCAGCACGCCGGAGAGAAGAGAGGGGTTGCGGGCCTGTTACTGGGAAGGACCGAGCGAGCTGCCAGAGCGGCGGAGCTCCAGCTCTGCGCCCAGGCGCGATAGCGCAGAGCCCCGGCCGAGAGGCTGCTCTGGCCTGGGCGAGCCTCGCCCAGCGCTTCCCAGCTTCTAGCGTTCTCGCCCGGGAAGGAGCAGGCTGCGGGAGTGTGGGAGACGTGAGTGGCGCCTGGCTGGCCTCAGCTCCGCTCTGGCCTTCCCTTTGGACCTAGGAGCCAGGCCTCTTTGCAGAAGGCTCAGGGCCCGGGGGTGTGCAAACTGCCAAAGCCTCCCGCAAGCAGAGCTCTTTGTCAGGCAAAGAGAGCGCCCAGGGCTGCATTCCCAAGCGGTGGCTTGGCCGCCCAGAGGAACCGCTGGGCGGAGGGAATCAGGGTCCCAGCGCCCCTGGCTGGGCGAGGCAGCACCACAGCCAGAGGGATCCTCCGTTTGTGCCCAGCAAGCGCCTGCCAGACTGGGCTTCCCTGGAGCTCTCCCCCAGCGTAGAGTGGTGTGGATGTGGTTTGGGGCCTTCCCCGGTGCGTTTGGGCTAGGGAGAGCACAGCCCCAGCGCAGGGGAACCAGTCCCTGAGCAGAGAGCTCCGGGCAAGTGCTCTGTGCCCAGGCCTGGAAGCCTAGTTCCCAGCACGCCGGAGAGAAGAGAGGGGTTGCGGGCCTGTTACTGGGAAGGACCGAGCGAGCTGCCAGAGCGGCGGAGCTCCAGCTCTGCGCCCAGGCGCGATAGCGCAGAGCCCCGGCCGAGAGGCTGCTCTGGCCTGGGCGAGCCTCGCCCAGCGCTTCCCAGCTTCTAGCGTTCTCGCCCGGGAAGGAGCAGGCTGCGGGAGTGTGGGAGACGTGATTGGCGCCTGGCTGGCCTCAGCTCCGCTCTTGCCTTCCCTTTGGACCTAGGAGCCAGGCCTCTTTGCAGAAGGCTCAGGGCCCGGGGGTGTGCAAACTGCCAAAGCCTCCCGCAAGCAGAGCTCTTTGTCAGGCAAAGAGAGCGCCCAGGGCTGCACTCCCAAGCGGTTGCTTGGCCGCCCAGACGAAGCGCTGGGCGGAGGGAATCAGGGTCCCAGCGCCCCTGGCTGGGCGAGGCAGCACCACAGCCAGAGGGATCCTCCGTTTGTGCCCAGCAAGCGCCTGCCAGACTGGGCTTCCCTGGAGCTCTCCCCCAGCGTAGAGTGGTGTGGATGTGGTTTGGGGCCTTCCCCGGTGTGTTTGGGCTAGGGAGAGCACAGCCCCAGCGCAGGGGAACCAGTCCCTGAGCAGAGAGCTCCGGGCAAGTGCTCTGTGCCCAGGCCTGGAAGCCCAGTTCCCAGCACGCCGGAGAGAAGAGAGGGGTTGCGGGCCTGTTACTGGGAAGGACCGAGCGAGCTGCCAGAGCGGCGGAGCTCCAGCTCTGCGCCCAGGCGCGATAGCGCAGAGCCCCGGCCGAGAGGCTGCTCTGGCCTGGGCGAGCCTCGCCCAGCGCTTCCCAGCTTCTAGCGTTCTCGCCCGGGAAGGAGCAGGCTGCGGGAGTGTGGGAGACGTGAGTGGCGCCTGGCTGGCCTCAGCTCCGCTCTGGCCTTCCCTTTGGACCTAGGAGCCAGGCCTCTTTGCAGAAGGCTCAGGGGCCGGGGGTGTGCAAACTGCCAAAGCCTCCCGCAAGCAGATCTCTTTGTCAGGCAAAGAGAGCGCCCAGGGCTGCACTCCCAAGCGGTTGCTTGGCCGCCCAGACGACGCGCTGGGCGGAGGGAATCAGGGTCCCAGCGCCCCTGGCTGGGCGAGGCAGCACCACAGCCAGAGGGATCCTCCGTTTGTGCCCAGCAAGCGCCTGCCAGACTGGGCTTCCCTGGAGCTCTCCCCCAGCGTAGAGTGGTGTGGATGTGGTTTGGGGCCTTCCCCGGTGCGTTTGGGCTAGGGAGAGCACAGCCCCAGCGCAGGGGAACCAGTCCCTGAGCAGAGAGCTCCGGGCAAGTGCTCTGTGCCCAGGCCTGGAAGCCCAGTTCCCAGCACGCCGGAGAGAAGAGAGGGGTTGCGGGCCTGTTACTGGGAAGGACCGAGCGAGCTGCCAGAGCGGCGGAGCTCCAGCTCTGCGCCCAGGCGCGATAGCGCAGAGCCCCGGCCGAGAGGCTGCTCTGGCCTGGGCGAGCCTCGCCCAGCGCTTCCCAGCTTCTAGCGTTCTCGCCCGGGAAGGAGCAGGCTGCGGGAGTGTGGGAGACGTGACTGGCGCCTGGCTGGCCTCAGCTCCGCTCTGGCCTTCCCTTTGGACCTAGGAGCCAGGCCTCTTTGCAGAAGGCTCAGGGCCCGGGGTTGTGCAAACTGCCAAAGCCTCCCGCAAGCAGAGCTCTTTGTCAGGCAAAGAGAGCGCCCAGGGCTGCACTCCCAAGCGGTTGCTTGGCCGCCCAGACGACGCGCTGGGCGGAGGGAATCAGGGTCCCAGCGCCCCTGGCTGGGCGAGGCAGCACCACAGCCAGAGGGATCCTCCGTTTGTGCCCAGCAAGCGCCTGCCAGACTGGGCTTCCCTGGAGCTCTCCCCCAGCGTAGAGTGGTGTGGATGTGGTTTGGGGCCTTCCCCGGTGCGTTTGGGCTAGGGAGAGCACAGCCCCAGCGCAGGGGAACCAGTCCCTGAGCAGAGAGCTCCGGGAAAGTGCTCTGTGCCCAGGCCTGGAAGCCCAGTTCCCAGCACGCCGTAGAGAAGAGAGGGGTTGCGGGCCTGTTACTGGGAAGGACCGAGCGAGCTGCCAGAGCGGCGGAGCTCCAGCTCTGCGCCCAGGCGCGATAGCGCAGAGCCCCGGCCGAGAGGCTGCTCTGGCCTGGGCGAGCCTCGCCCAGCGCTTCCCAGCTTCTAGCGTTCTCGCCCGGGAAGGAGCAGGCTGCGGGAGTGTGGGAGACGTGAGTGGCGCCTGGCTGGCCTCAGCTCCGCTCTGGCCTTCCCTTTGGACCTAGGAGCCAGGCCTCTTTGCAGAAGGCTCAGGGCCCGGGGGTGTGCAAACTGCCAAAGCCTCCCGCAAGCAGAGCTCTTTGTCAGGCAAAGAGAGCGCCCAGGGCTGCATTCCCAAGCGGTTGCTTGGCCGCCCAGACGAAGCGCTGGGCGGAGGGAATCAGGGTCCCAGCGCCCCTGGCTGGGCGAGGCAGCACCACAGCCAGAGGGATCCTCCGTTTGTGCCCAGCAAGCGCCTGCCAGACTGGGCTTCCCTGGAGCTCTCCCCCAGCGTAGAGTGGTGTGGATGTGGTTTGGGGCCTTCCCCGGTGCGTTTGGGCTAGGGAGAGCACAGCCCCAGCACAGGGGAACCAGTCCCTGAGCAGAGAGCTCCGGGCAAGTGCTCTGTGCCCAGGCCTGGAAGCCCAGTTCCCAGCACGCCGGAGAGAAGAGAGGGGTTGCGGGCCTGTTACTGGGAAGGACCGAGCGAGCTGCCAGAGCGGCGGAGCTCCAGCTCTGCGCCCAGGCGCGATAGCGCAGAGCCCCGGCCGAGAGGCTGCTCTGGCCTGGGCGAGCCTCGCCCAGCGCTTCCCAGCTTCTAGCGTTCTCGCCCGGGAAGGAGCAGGCTGCGGGAGTGTGGGAGACGTGAGTGGCGCCTGGCTGGCCTCAGCTCCGCTCTGGCCTTCCCTTTGGACCTAGGAGCCAGGCCTCTTTGCAGAAGGCTCAGGGCCCGGGGGTGTGCAAACTGCCAAAGCCTCCCGCAAGCAGAGCTCTTTGTCAGGCAAAGACAGCGCCCAGGGCTGCACTCCCAAGCGGTTGCTTGGCCGCCCAGACGAACCGCTGGGCGGAGGGAATCAGGGTCCCAGCGCCCCTGGCTGGGCGAGGCAGCACCACAGCCAGAGGGATCCTCCGTTTGTGCCCAGCAAGCGCCTGCCAGACTGGGCTTCCCTGGAGCTCTCCCCCAGCGTAGAGTGGTGTGGATGTGGTTTGGGGCCTTCCCCGGTGCGTTTGGGCTAGGGAGAGCACAGCCCCAGCGCAGGGGAACCAGGCCCTGAGCAGAGAGCTCCGGGCAAGTGCTCTGTGCCCAGGCCTGGAAGCCCAGTTCCCAGCACGCCGGAGAGAAGAGAGGGGTTGCGGGCCTGTTACTGGGAAGGACCGAGCGAGCTGCCAGAGCGGCGGAGCTCCAGCTCTGCGCCCAGGCGCGATAGCGCAGAGCCCCGGCCGAGAGGCTGCTCTGGCCTGGGCGAGCCTCGCCCAGCGCTTCCCAGCTTCTAGCGTTCTCGCCCGGGAAGGAGCAGGCTGCGGGAGTGTGGGAGACGTGACTGGCGCCTGGCTGGCCTCAGCTCCGCTCTGGCCTTCCCTTTGGACCTAGGAGCCAGGCCTCTTTGCAGAAGGCTCAGGGGCCGGGGGTGTGCAAACTGCCAAAGCCTCCCGCAAGCAGAGCTCTTTGTCAGGCAAAGAGAGCGCCCAGGGCTGCATTCCCAAGCGGTTGCTTGGCCGCCCAGACGAAGCGCTGGGCAGAGGGAATCAGGGTCCCAGCGCCCCTGGCTGGGCGAGGCAGCACCACAGCCAGAGGGATCCTCCGTTTGTGCCCAGCAAGCGCCTGCCAGACTGGGCTTCCCTGGAGCTCTCCCCCAGCATAGAGTGGTGTGGATGTGGTTTGGGGCCTTCCCCGGTGCGTTTGGGCTAGGGAGAGCACAGCCCCAGCGCAGGGGAACCAGTCCCTGAGCAGAGAGCTCCGGGCAAGTGCTCTGTGCCCAGGCCTGGAAGCCCAGTTCCCAGCACGCCGGAGAGAAGAGAGGGGTTGCGGGCCTGTTACTGGGAAGGACCGAGCGAGCTGCCAGAGCGGCGGAGCTCCAGCTCTGCGCCCAGGCGCGATAGCGCAGAGCCCCGGCCGAGAGGCTGCTCTGGCCTGGGCGAGCCTCGCCCAGCGCTTCCCAGCTTCTAGCGTTCTCGCCCGGGAAGGAGCAGGCTGCGGGAGTGTGGGAGACGTGACTGGCGCCTGGCTGGCCTCAGCTCCGCTCTGGCCTTCCCTTTGGACCTAGGAGCCAGGCCTCTTTGCAGAAGGCTCAGGGCCCGGGGGTGTGCAAACTGCCAAAGCCTCCCGCAAGCAGAGCTCTTTGTCAGCCAAAGAGAGCGCCCAGGGCTGCACTCCCAAGCGGTTGCTTGGCCGCCCAGACGAAGCGCTGGGCGGAGGGAATCAGGGTCCCAGCGCCCCTGGCTGGGCGAGGCAGCACCACAGCCAGAGGGATCCTCCGTTTGTGCCCAGCAAGCGCCTGCCAGACTGGGCTTCCCTGGAGCTCTCCCCCAGCGTAGAGTGGTGTGGATGTGGTTTGGGGCCTTCCCCGGTGCGTTTGGGCTAGGGAGAGCACAGCCCCAGCGCAGGGGAACCAGTCCCTGAGCAGAGAGCTCCGGGCAAGTGCTCTGTGCCCAGGCCTGGAAGCCCAGTTCCCAGCACGCCGGAGAGAAGAGAGGGGTTGCGGGCCTGTTACTGGGAAGGACCGAGCGAGCTGCCAGAGCGGCGGAGCTCCAGCTCTGCGCCCAGGCGCGATAGCGCAGAGCCCCGGCCGAGAGGCTGCTCTGGCCTGGGCGAGCCTCGCCCAGCGCTTCCCAGCTTCTAGCGTTCTCGCCCGGGAAGGAGCAGGCTGCGGGAGTGTGGGAGACGTGAGTGGCGCCTGGCTGGCCTCAGCTCCGCTCTGGCCTTCCCTTTGGACCTAGGAGCCAGGCCTCTTTGCAGAAGGCTCAGGGCCCGGGGGTGTGCAAACTGCCAAAGCCTCCCGCAAGCAGAGCTCTTTGTCAGGCAAAGAGAGCGCCCAGGGCTGCATTCCCAAGCGGTGGCTTGGCCGCCCAGAGGAACCGCTGGGCGGAGGGAATCAGGGTCCCAGCGCCCCTGGCTGGGCGAGGCAGCACCACAGCCAGAGGGATCCTCCGTTTGTGCCCAGCAAGCGCCTGCCAGACTGGGCTTCCCTGGAGCTCTCCCCCAGCGTAGAGTGGTGTGGATGTGGTTTGGGGCCTTCCCCGGTGCGTTTGGGCTAGGGAGAGCACAGCCCCAGCGCAGGGGAACCAGTCCCTGGGCAGAGAGCTCCGGGCAAGTGCTCTGTGCCCAGGCCTGGAAGCCTAGTTCCCAGCACGCCGGAGAGAAGAGAGGGGTTGCGGGCCTGTTACTGGGAAGGACCGAGCGAGCTGCCAGAGCGGCGGAGCTCCAGCTCTGCGCCCAGGCGCGATAGCGCAGAGCCCCGGCCGAGAGGCTGCTCTGGCCTGGGCGAGCCTCGCCCAGCGCTTCCCAGCTTCTAGCGTTCTCGCCCGGGAAGGAGCAGGCTGCGGGAGTGTGGGAGACGTGAGTGGCGCCTGGCTGGCCTCAGCTCCGCTCTTGCCTTCCCTTTGGACCTAGGAGCCAGGCCTCTTTGCAGAAGGCTCAGGGCCCGGGGGTGTGCAAACAGCCAAAGCCTCCCGCAAGCAGAGCTCTTTGTCAGGCAAAGAGAGCGCCCAGGGCTGCACTCCCAAGCGGTTGCTTGGCCGCCCAGACGAAGCGCTGGGCGGAGGGAATCAGGGTCCCAGCGCCCCTGGCTGGGCGAGGCAGCACCACAGCCAGAGGGATCCTCCGTTTGTGCCCAGCAAGCGCCTGCCAGACTGGGCTTCCCTGGAGCTCTCCCCCAGCGTAGAGTGGTGTGGATGTGGTTTGGGGCCTTCCCCGGTGCGTTTGGGCTAGGGAGAGCACAGCCCCAGCGCAGGGGAACCAGTCCCTGAGCAGAGAGCTCCGGGCAAGTGCTCTGTGCCCAGGCCTGGAAGCCCAGTTCCCAGCACGCCGGAGAGAAGAGAGGGGTTGCGGGCCTGTTACTGGGAAGGACCGAGCGAGCTGCCAGAGCGGCGGAGCTCCAGCTCTGCGCCCAGGCGCGATAGCGCAGAGCCCCGGCCGAGAGGCTGCTCTGGCCTGGGCGAGCCTCGCCCAGCGCTTCCCAGCTTCTAGCGTTCTCGCCCGGGAAGGAGCAGGCTGCGGGAGTGTGGGAGACGTGAGTGGCGCCTGGCTGGCCTCAGCTCCGCTCTGGCCTTCCCTTTGGACCTAGGAGCCAGGCCTCTTTGCAGAAGGCTCAGGGCCCGGGGGTGTGCAAACTGCCAAAGCCTCCCGCAAGCAGAGCTCTTTGTCAGGCAAAGAGAGCGCCCAGGGCTGCATTCCCAAGCGGTGGCTTGGCCGCCCAGAGGAACCGCTGGGCGGAGGGAATCAGGGTCCCAGCGCCCCTGGCTGGGCGAGGCAGCACCACAGCCAGAGGGATCCTCCGTTTGTGCCCAGCAAGCGCCTGCCAGACTGGGCTTCCCTGGAGCTCTCCCCCAGCGTAGAGTGGTGTGGATGTGGTTTGGGGCCTTCCCCGGTGCGTTTGGGCTAGGGAGAGCACAGCCCCAGCGCAGGGGAACCAGTCCCTGGGCAGAGAGCTCCGGGCAAGTGCTCTGTGCCCAGGCCTGGAAGCCTAGTTCCCAGCACGCCGGAGAGAAGAGAGGGGTTGCGGGCCTGTTACTGGGAAGGACCGAGCGAGCTGCCAGAGCGGCGGAGCTCCAGCTCTGCGCCCAGGCGCGATAGCGCAGAGCCCCGGCCGAGAGGCTGCTCTGGCCTGGGCGAGCCTCGCCCAGCGCTTCCCAGCTTCTAGCGTTCTCGCCCGGGAAGGAGCAGGCTGCGGGAGTGTGGGAGACGTGAGTGGCGCCTGGCTGGCCTCAGCTCCGCTCTTGCCTTCCCTTTGGACCTAGGAGCCAGGCCTCTTTGCAGAAGGCTCAGGGCCCGGGGGTGTGCAAACAGCCAAAGCCTCCCGCAAGCAGAGCTCTTTGTCAGGCAAAGAGAGCGCCCAGGGCTGCACTCCCAAGCGGTTGCTTGGCCGCCCAGACGAAGCGCTGGGCGGAGGGAATCAGGGTCCCAGCGCCCCTGGCTGGGCGAGGCAGCACCACAGCCAGAGGGATCCTCCGTTTGTGCCCAGCAAGCGCCTGCCAGACTGGGCTTCCCTGGAGCTCTCCCCCAGCGTAGAGTGGTGTGGATGTGGTTTGGGGCCTTCCCCGGTGCGTTTGGGCTAGGGAGAGCACAGCCCCAGCGCAGGGGAACCAGTCCCTGAGCAGAGAGCTCCGGGCAAGTGCTCTGTGCCCAGGCCTGGAAGCCCAGTTCCCAGCACGCCGGAGAGAAGAGAGGGGTTGCGGGCCTGTTACTGGGAAGGACCGAGCGAGCTGCCAGAGCGGCGGAGCTCCAGCTCTGCGCCCAGGCGCGATAGCGCAGAGCCCCGGCCGAGAGGCTGCTCTGGCCTGGGCGAGCCTCGCCCAGCGCTTCCCAGCTTCTAGCGTTCTCGCCCGGGAAGGAGCAGGCTGCGGGAGTGTGGGAGACGTGATTGGCGCCTGGCTGGCCTCAGCTCCGCTCTTGCCTTCCCTTTGGACCTAGGAGCCAGGCCTCTTTGCAGAAGGCTCAGGGCCCGGGGGTGTGCAAACTGCCAAAGCCTCCCGCAAGCAGAGCTCTTTGTCAGGCAAAGAGAGCGCCCAGGGCTGCACTCCCAAGCGGTTGCTTGGCCGCCCAGACGAAGCGCTGGGCGGAGGGAATCAGGGTCCCAGCGCCCCTGGCTGGGCGAGGCAGCACCACAGCCAGAGGGATCCTCCGTTTGTGCCCAGCAAGCGCCTGCCAGACTGGGCTTCCCTGGAGCTCTCCCCCAGCGTAGAGTGGTGTGGATGTGGTTTGGGGCCTTCCCCGGTGCGTTTGGGCTAGGGAGAGCACAGCCCCAGCGCAGGGGAACCAGTCCCTGAGCAGAGAGCTCCGGGCAAGTGCTCTGTGCCCAGGCCTGGAAGCCCAGTTCCCAGCACGCCGGAGAGAAGAGAGGGGTTGCGGGCCTGTTACTGGGAAGGACCGAGCGAGCTGCCAGAGCGGCGGAGCTCCAGCTCTGCGCCCAGGCGCGATAGCGCAGAGCCCCGGCCGAGAGGCTGCTCTGGCCTGGGCGAGCCTCGCCCAGCGCTTCCCAGCTTCTAGCGTTCTCGCCCGGGAAGGAGCAGGCTGCGGGAGAGTGGGAGACGTGAGTGGCGCCTGGCTGGCCTCAGCTCCGCTCTGGCCTTCCCTTTGGACCTAGGAGCCAGGCCTCTTTGCAGAAGGCTCAGGGCCCGGGGGTGTGCAAACTGCCAAAGCCTCCCGCAAGCAGAGCTCTTTGTCAGGCAAAGAGAGCGCCCAGGGCTGCATTCCCAAGCGGTGGCTTGGCCGCCCAGAGGAACCGCTGGGCGGAGGGAATCAGGGTCCCAGCGCCCCTGGCTGGGCGAGGCAGCACCACAGCCAGAGGGATCCTCCGTTTGTGCCCAGCAAGCGCCTGCCAGACTGGGCTTCCCTGGAGCTCTCCCCCAGCGTAGAGTGGTGTGGATGTGGTTTGGGGCCTTCCCCGGTGCGTTTGGGCTAGGGAGAGCACAGCCCCAGCGCAGGGGAACCAGTCCCTGGGCAGAGAGCTCCGGGCAAGTGCTCTGTGCCCAGGCCTGGAAGCCTAGTTCCCAGCACGCCGGAGAGAAGAGAGGGGTTGCGGGCCTGTTACTGGGAAGGACCGAGCGAGCTGCCAGAGCGGCGGAGCTCCAGCTCTGCGCCCAGGCGCGATAGCGCAGAGCCCCGGCCGAGAGGCTGCTCTGGCCTGGGCGAGCCTCGCCCAGCGCTTCCCAGCTTCTAGCGTTCTCGCCCGGGAAGGAGCAGGCTGCGGGAGTGTGGGAGACGTGAGTGGCGCCTGGCTGGCCTCAGCTCCGCTCTTGCCTTCCCTTTGGACCTAGGAGCCAGGCCTCTTTGCAGAAGGCTCAGGGCCCGGGGGTGTGCAAACAGCCAAAGCCTCCCGCAAGCAGAGCTCTTTGTCAGGCAAAGAGAGCGCCCAGGGCTGCACTCCCAAGCGGTTGCTTGGCCGCCCAGACGAAGCGCTGGGCGGAGGGAATCAGGGTCCCAGCGCCCCTGGCTGGGCGAGGCAGCACCACAGCCAGAGGGATCCTCCGTTTGTGCCCAGCAAGCGCCTGCCAGACTGGGCTTCCCTGGAGCTCTCCCCCAGCGTAGAGTGGTGTGGATGTGGTTTGGGGCCTTCCCCGGTGCGTTTGGGCTAGGGAGAGCACAGCCCCAGCGCAGGGGAACCAGTCCCTGAGCAGAGAGCTCCGGGCAAGTGCTCTGTGCCCAGGCCTGGAAGCCCAGTTCCCAGCACGCCGGAGAGAAGAGAGGGGTTGCGGGCCTGTTACTGGGAAGGACCGAGCGAGCTGCCAGAGCGGCGGAGCTCCAGCTCTGCGCCCAGGCGTGATAGCGCAGAGCCCCGGCCGAGAGGCTGCTCTGGCCTGGGCGAGCCTCGCCCAGCGCTTCCCAGCTTCTAGCGTTCTCGCCCGGGAAGGAGCAGGCTGCGGGAGTGTGGGAGACGTGAATGGCGCCTGGCTGGCCTCAGCTCCGCTCTGGCCTTCCCTTTGGACCTAGGAGCCAGGCCTCTTTGCAGAAGGCTCAGGGCCCGGGGTTGTGCAAACTGCCAAAGCCTCCCGCAAGCAGAGCTCTTTGTCAGGCAAAGAGAGCGCCCAGGGCTGCACTCCCAAGCGGTTGCTTGGCCGCCCAGACGAAGCGCTGGGCGGAGGGAATCAGGGTCCCAGCGCCCCTGGCTGGGCGAGGCAGCACCACAGCCAGAGGGATCCTCCGTTTGTGCCCAGCAAGCGCCTGCCAGACTGGGCTTCCCTGGAGCTCTCCCCCAGCGTAGAGTGGTGTGGATGTGGTTTGGGGCCTTCCCCGGTGCGTTTGGGCTAGGGAGAGCACAGCCCCAGCGCAGGGGAACCAGTCCCTGAGCAGAGAGCTCCGGGAAAGTGCTCTGTGCCCAGGCCTGGAAGCCCAGTTCCCAGCACGCCGGAGAGAAGAGAGGGGTTGCGGGCCTGTTACTGGGAAGGACCGAGCGAGCTGCCAGAGCGGCGGAGCTCCAGCTCTGCGCCCAGGCGCGATAGCGCAGAGCCCCGGCCGAGAGGCTGCTCTGGCCTGGGCGAGCCTCGCCCAGCGCTTCCCAGCTTCTAGCGTTCTCGCCCGGGAAGGAGCAGGCTGCGGGAGTGTGGGAGACGTGACTGGCGCCTGGCTGGCCTCAGCTCCGCTCTGGCCTTCCCTTTGGACCTAGGAGCCAGGCCTCTTTGCAGAAGGCTCAGGGCCCGGGGGTGTGCAAACTGCCAAAGCCTCCCGCAAGCAGAGCTCTTTGTCAGGCAAAGAGAGCGCCCAGGGCTGCATTCCCAAGCGGTTGCTTGGCCGCCCAGAGGAAGCGCTGGGCGGAGGGAATCAGGGTCCCAGCGCCCCTGGCTGGGCGAGGCAGCACCACAGCCAGAGGGATCCTCCGTTTGTGCCCAGCAAGCGCCTGCCAGACTGGGCTTCCCTGGAGCTCTCCCCCAGCGTAGAGTGGTGTGGATGTGGTTTGGGGCCTTCCCCGGTGCGTTTGGGCTAGGGAGAGCACAGCCCCAGCGCAGGGGAACCAGTCCCTGAGCAGAGAGCTCCGGGCAAGTGCTCTGTGCCCAGGCCTGGAAGCCCAGTTCCCAGCACGCCGGAGAGAAGAGAGGGGTTGCGGGCCTGTTACTGGGAAGGACCGAGCGAGCTGCCAGAGCGGCGGAGCTCCAGCTCTGCGCCCAGGCGCGATAGCGCAGAGCCCCGGCCGAGAGGCTGCTCTGGCCTGGGCGAGCCTCGCCCAGCGCTTCCCAGCTTCTAGCGTTCTCGCCCGGGAAGGAGCAGGCTGCGGGAGTGTGGGAGACGTGAGTGGCGCCTGGCTGGCCTCAGCTCCGCTCTGGCCTTCCCTTTGGACCTAGGAGCCAGGCCTCTTTGCAGAAGGCTCAGGGCCCGGGAGTGTGCAAACTGCCAAAGCCTCCCGCAAGCAGAGCTCTTTGTCAGGCAAAGACAGCGCCCAGGGCTGCACTCCCAAGCGGTTGCTTGGCCGCCCAGACGAACCGCTGGGCGGAGGGAATCAGGGTCCCAGCGCCCCTGGCTGGGCGAGGCAGCACCACAGCCAGAGGGATCCTCCGTTTGTGCCCAGCAAGCGCCTGCCAGACTGGGCTTCCCTGGAGCTCTCCCCCAGCGTAGAGTGGTGTGGATGTGGTTTGGGGCCTTCCCCGGTGCGTTTGGGCTAGGGAGAGCACAGCCCCAGCGCAGGGGAACCAGTCCCTGAGCAGAGAGCTCCAGGCAAGTGCTCTGTGCCCAGGCCTGGAAGCCTAGTTCCCAGCACGCCGGAGAGAAGAGAGGGGTTGCGGGCCTGTTACTGGGAAGGACCGAGCGAGCTGCCAGAGCGGCGGAGCTCCAGCTCTGCGCCCAGGCGCGATAGCGCAGAGCCCCGGCCGAGAGGCTGCTCTGGCCTGGGCGAGCCTCGCCCAGCGCTTCCCAGCTTCTAGCGTTCTCGCCCGGGAAGGAGCAGGCTGCGGGAGTGTGGGAGACGTGATTGGCGCCTGGCTGGCCTCAGCTCCGCTCTTGCCTTCCCTTTGGACCTAGGAGCCAGGCCTCTTTGCAGAAGGCTCAGGGCCCGGGGGTGTGCAAACTGCCAAAGCCTCCCGCAAGCAGAGCTCTTTGTCAGGCAAAGAGAGCGCCCAGGGCTGCACTCCCAAGCGGTTGCTTGGCCGCCCAGACGAACCGCTGGGCGGAGGGAATCAGGGTCCCAGCGCCCCTGGCTGGGCGAGGCAGCACCACAGCCAGAGGGATCCTCCGTTTGTGCCCAGCAAGCGCCTGCCAGACTGGGCTTCCCTGGAGCTCTCCCCCAGCGTAGAGTGGTGTGGATGTGGTTTGGGGCCTTCCCCGGTGCGTTTGGGCTAGGGAGAGCACAGCCCCAGCGCAGGGGAACCAGTCCCTGAGCAGAGAGCTCCGGGCAAGTGCTCTGTGCCCAGGCCTGGAAGCCCAGTTCCCAGCACGCCGGAGAGAAGAGAGGGGTTGCGGGCCTGTTACTGGGAAGGACCGAGCGAGCTGCCAGA
Source organism: Bubalus kerabau (assembly GCF_029407905.1). Lineage (NCBI taxonomy): Eukaryota > Metazoa > Chordata > Mammalia > Artiodactyla > Bovidae > Bubalus > Bubalus kerabau. Next base: position 53,071,534 of record NC_073628.1, read on the forward strand.
GCGGCGGAGCTCCAGCTCTGCGCCCAGGCGCGATAGCGCAGAGCCCCGGCCGAGAGGCTGCTCTGGCCTGGGCGAGCCTCGCCCAGCGCTTCCCAGCTTCTAGCGTTCTCGCCCGGGAAGGAGCAGGCTGCGGGAGTGTGGGAGACGTGATTGGCGCCTGGCTGGCCTCAGCTCCGCTCTTGCCTTCCCTTTGGACCTAGGAGCCAGGCCTCTTTGCAGAAGGCTCAGGGCCCGGGGGTGTGCAAACTGCCAAAGCCTCCCGCAAGCAGAGCTCTTTGTCAGGCAAAGAGAGCGCCCAGGGCTGCACTCCCAAGCGGTTGCTTGGCCGCCCAGACGAAGCGCTGGGCGGAGGGAATCAGGGTCCCAGCGCCCCTGGCTGGTCGAGGCAGCACCACAGCCAGAGGGATCCTCCGTTTGTGCCCAGCAAGCGCCTGCCAGACTGGGCTTCCCTGGAGCTCTCCCCCAGCGTAGAGTGGTGTGGATGTGGTTTGGGGCCTTCCCCGGTGCGTTTGGGCTAGGGAGAGCACAGCCCCAGCGCAGGGGAACCAGTCCCTGAGCAGAGAGCTCCGGGCAAGTGCTCTGTGCCCAGGCCTGGAAGCCCAGTTCCCAGCACGCCGGAGAGAAGAGAGGGGTTGCGGGCCTGTTACTGGGAAGGACCGAGCGAGCTGCCAGAGCGGCGGAGCTCCAGCTCTGCGCCCAGGCGCGATAGCGCAGAGCCCCGGCCGAGAGGCTGCTCTGGCCTGGGCGAGCCTCGCCCAGCGCTTCCCAGCTTCTAGCGTTCTCGCCCGGGAAGGAGCAGGCTGCGGGAGTGTGGGAGACGTGAGTGGCGCCTGGCTAGCCTCAGCTCTGCTCTGGCCTTCCCTTTGGACCTGGGAGCCAGGCCTCTTTGCAGAAGGCTCAGGGGCCAGGGGTGTGCAAACTGCCAAAGGCTCCCGCAAGCAGAGCTCTTTGTCAGGCAAAGAGAGCGCCCAGGGCTGCACTCCCAAGCGGTTGCTTGGCCGCCCAGACGAAGCGCTGGGTGGAGGGAATCAGGGTCCCAGCGCCCCTGGCTGGGCGAGGCAGCACCACAGCCAGAGGGATCCTCCGTTTGTGCCCAGCAAGCGCCTGCCAGACTGGGCTTCCCTGGAGCTCTCCCCCAGCGTAGAGTGGTGTGGATGTGGTTTGGGGCCTTCCCCGGTGCGTTTGGGCTAGGGAGAGCACAGCCCCAGCGCAGGGGAACCAGTCCCTGAGCAGAGAGCTCCGGGCAAGTGCTCTGTGCCCAGGCCTGGAAGCCCAGTTCCCAGCACGCCGGAGAGAAGAGAGGGGTTGCGGGCCTGTTACTGGGAAGGACCGAGCGAGCTGCCAGAGCGGCGGAGCTCCAGCTCTGCGCCCAGGCGCGATAGCGCAGAGCCCCGGCCGAGAGGCTGCTCTGGCCTGGGCGAGCCTCGCCCAGCGCTTCCCAGCTTCTAGCGTTCTCGCCCGGGAAGGAGCAGGCTGCGGGAGTGTGGGAGACGTGCCTGGCGCCTGGCTGGCCTCAGCTCCGCTCTGGCCTTCCCTTTGGACCTAGGAGCCAGGCTTCTTTGCAGAAGGCTCAGGGCCCGGGGGTGTGCAAACTGCCAAAGCCGCCCGCAAGCAGAGCTCTTTGTCAGGCAAAGAGAGCGCCCAGGGCTGCACTCCCAAGCGGTTGCTTGGCCGCCCAGACGAAGCGCTGGGCGGAGGGAATCAGGGTCCCAGCGCCCCTGGCTGGGCGAGGCAGCACCACAGCCAGAGGGATCCTCCGTTTGTGCCCAGCAAGCGCCTGCCAGACTGGGCTTCCCTGGAGCTCTCCCCCAGCGTAGAGTGGTGTGGATGTGGTTTGGGGCCTTCCCCGGTGCGTTTGGGCTAGGGAGAGCACAGCCCCAGCGCAGGGGAACCAGTCCCTGAGCAGAGAGCTCCGGGCAAGTGCTCTGTGCCCAGGCCTGGAAGCCCAGTTCCCAGCACGCCGGAGAGAAGAGAGGGGTTGCGGGCCTGTTACTGGGAAGGACCGAGCGAGCTGCCAGAGCGGCGGAGCTCCAGCTCTGCGCCCAGGCGCGATAGCGCAGAGCCCCGGCCGAGAGGCTGCTCTGGCCTGGGCGAGCCTCGCCCAGCGCTTCCCAGCTTCTAGCGTTCTCGCCCGGGAAGGAGCAGGCTGCGGGAGTGTGGGAGACGTGAGTGGCGCCTGGCTGGCCTCAGCTCCGCTCTGGCCTTCCCTTTGGACCTAGGAGCCAGGCCTCTTTGCAGAAGGCTCAGGGCCCGGGGGTGTGCAAACTGCCAAAGCCTCCCGCAAGCAGAGCTCTTTGTCAGGCAAAGAGAGCGCCCAGGGCTGCACTCCCAAGCGGTTGCTTGGCCGCCCAGACGAAGCGCTGGGCGGAGGGAATCAGGGTCCCAGCGCCCCTGGCTGGGCGAGGCAGCACCACAGCCAGAGGGATCCTCCGTTTGTGCCCAGCAAGCGCCTGCCAGACTGGGCTTCCCTGGAGCTCTCCCCCAGCGTAGAGTGGTGTGGATGTGGTTTGGGGCCTTCCCCGGTGCGTTTGGGCTAGGGAGAGCACAGCCCCAGCGCAGGGGAACCAGGCCCTGAGCAGAGAGCTCCGGGCAAGTGCTCTGTGCCCAGGCCTGGAAGCCCAGTTCCCAGCACGCCGGAGAGAAGAGAGGGGTTGCGGGCCTGTTACTGGGAAGGACCGAGCGAGCTGCCAGAGCGGCGGAGCTCCAGCTCTGCGCCCAGGCGCGATAGCGCAGAGCCCCGGCCGAGAGGCTGCTCTGGCCTGGGCGAGCCTCGCCCAGCGCTTCCCACCTTCTAGCGTTCTCGCCCGGGAAGGAGCAGGCTGCGGGAGTGTGGGAGACGTGAGTGGCGCCTGGCTGGCCTCAGCTCCGCTCTGGCCTTCCCTTTGGACCTAGGAGCCAGGCCTCTTTGCAGAAGGCTCAGGGGCCGGGGGTGTGCAAACTGCCAAAGCCTCCCGCAAGCAGAGCTCTTTGTCAGGCAAAGAGAGCGCCCAGGGCTGCATTCCCAAGCGGTTGCTTGGCCGCCCAGACGAAGCGCTGGGCGGAGGGAATCAGGGTCCCAGCGCCCCTGGCTGGGCGAGGCAGCACCACAGCCAGAGGGATCCTCCGTTTGTGCCCAGCAAGCGCCTGCCAGACTGGGCTTCCCTGGAGCTCTCCCCCAGCGTAGAGTGGTGTGGATGTGGTTTGGGGCCTTCCCCGGTGCGTTTGGGCTAGGGAGAGCACAGCCCCAGCGCAGGGGAACCAGTCCCTGAGCAGAGAGCTCCGGGCAAGTGCTCTGTGCCCAGGCCTGGAAGCCCAGTTCCCAGCACGCCGGAGAGAAGAGAGGGGTTGCGGGCCTGTTACTGGGAAGGACCGAGCGAGCTGCCAGAGCGGCGGAGCTCCAGCTCTGCGCCCAGGCGCGATAGCGCAGAGCCCCGGCCGAGAGGCTGCTCTGGCCTGGGCGAGCCTCGCCCAGCGCTTCCCAGCTTCTAGCGTTCTCGCCCGGGAAGGAGCAGGCTGCGGGAGTGTGGGAGACGTGAGTGGCGCCTGGCTGGCCTCAGCTCCGCTCTGGCCTTCCCTTTGGACCTAGGAGCCAGGCCTCTTTGCAGAAGGCTCAGGGCCCGGGGGTGTGCAAACTGCCAAAGCCTCCCGCAAGCAGAGCTCTTTGTCAGGCAAAGAGAGCGCCCAGGGCTGCATTCCCAAGCGGTTGCTTGGCCGCCCAGACGAACCGCTGGGCGGAGGGAATCAGGGTCCCAGCGCCCCTGGCTGGGCGAGGCAGCACCACAGCCAGAGGGATCCTCCATTTGTGCCCAGCAAGCGCCTGCCAGACTGGGCTTCCCTGGAGCTCTCCCCCAGCGTAGAGTGGTGTGGATGTGGTTTGGGGCCTTCCCCGGTGCGTTTGGGCTAGGGAGAGCACAGCCCCAGCGCAGGGGAACCAGTCCCTGAGCAGAGAGCTCCGGGCAAGTGCTCTGTGCCCAGGCCTGGAAGCCCAGTTCCCAGCACGCCGGAGAGAAGAGAGGGGTTGCGGGCCTGTTACTGGGAAGGACCGAGCGAGCTGCCAGAGCGGCGGAGCTCCAGCTCTGCGCCCAGGCCCGATAGCGCAGAGCCCCGGCCGAGAGGCTGCTCTGGCCTGGGCGAGCCTCGCCCAGCGCTTCCCAGCTTCTAGCGTTCTCGCCCGGGAAGGAGCAGGCTGCGGGAGTGTGGGAGACGTGAGTGGCGCCTGGCTGGCCTCAGCTCCGCTCTGGCCTTCCCTTTGGACCTAGGAGCCAGGCCTCTTTGCAGAAGGCTCAGGGCCCGGGGGTGTGCAAACTGCCAAAGCCTCCCGCAAGCAGAGCTCTTTGTCAGGCAAAGACAGCGCCCAGGGCTGCACTCCCAAGCGGTTGCTTGGCCGCCCAGACGAACCGCTGGGCGGAGGGAATCAGGGTCCCAGCGCCCCTGGCTGGGCGAGGCAGCACCACAGCCAGAGGGATCCTCCGTTTGTGCCCAGCAAGCGCCTGCCAGACTGGGCTTCCCTGGAGCTCTCCCCCAGCATAGAGTGGTGTGGATGTGGTTTGGGGCCTTCCCCGGTGCGTTTGGGCTAGGGAGAGCACAGCCCCAGCGCAGGGGAACCAGGCCCTGAGCAGAGAGCTCCGGGCAAGTGCTCTGTGCCCAGGCCTGGAAGCCCAGTTCCCAGCACGCCGGAGAGAAGAGAGGGGTTGCGGGCCTGTTACTGGGAAGGACCGAGCGAGCTGCCAGAGCGGCGGAGCTCCAGCTCTGCGCCCAGGCGCGATAGCGCAGAGCCCCGGCCGAGAGGCTGCTCTGGCCTGGGCGAGCCTCGCCCAGCGCTTCCCAGCTTCTAGCGTTCTCGCCCGGGAAGGAGCAGGCTGCGGGAGTGTGGGAGACGTGAGTGGCGCCTGGCTGGCCTCAGCTCCGCTCTGGCCTTCCCTTTGGACCTAGGAGCCAGGCCTCTTTGCAGAAGGCTCAGGGCCCGGGGGTGTGCAAACTGCCAAAGCCTCCCGCAAGCAGAGCTCTTTGTCAGGCAAAGAGAGCGCCCAGGGCTGCATTCCCAAGCGGTGGCTTGGCCGCCCAGAGGAACCGCTGGGCGGAGGGAATCAGGGTCCCAGCGCCCCTGGCTGGGCGAGGCAGCACCACAGCCAGAGGGATCCTCCGTTTGTGCCCAGCAAGCGCCTGCCAGACTGGGCTTCCCTGGAGCTCTCCCCCAGCGTAGAGTGGTGTGGATGTGGTTTGGGGCCTTCCCCGGTGCTTTTGGGCTAGGGAGAGCACAGCCCCAGCGCAGGGGAACCAGTCCCTGAGCAGAGAGCTCCGGGCAAGTGCTCTGTGCCCAGGCCTGGAAGCCCAGTTCCCAGCACGCCGGAGAGAAGAGAGGGGTTGCGGGCCTGTTACTGGGAAGGACCGAGCGAGCTGCCAGAGCGGCGGAGCTCCAGCTCTGCGCCCAGGCGCGATAGCGCAGAGCCCCGGCCGAGAGGCTGCTCTGGCCTGGGCGAGCCTCGCCCAGCGCTTCCCAGCGTCTAGCGTTCTCGCCCGGGAAGGAGCAGGCTGCGGGAGTTTGGGAGACGTGACTGGCGCCTGGCTGGCCTCAGCTCCGCTCTGGCCTTCCCTTTGGACCTAGGAGCCAGGCCTCTTTGCAGAAGGCTCAGGGCCCGGGGGTGTGCAAACTGCCAAAGCCTCCCGCAAGCAGAGCTCTTTGTCAGGCAAAGAGAGCGCCCAGGGCTGCACTCCCAAGCGGTTGCTTGGCCGCCCAGACGAAGCGCTGGGCGGAGGGAATCAGGGTCCCAGCGCCCCTGGCTGGGCGAGGCAGCACCACAGCCAGAGGGATCCTCCGTTTGTGCCCAGCAAGCGCCTGCCAGACTGGGCTTCCCTGGAGCTCTCCCCCAGCGTAGAGTGGTGTGGATGTGGTTTGGGGCCTTCCCCGGTGCGTTTGGGCTAGGGAGAGCACAGCCCCAGCGCAGGGGAACCAGGCCCTGAGCAGAGAGCTCCGGGCAAGTGCTCTGTGCCCAGGCCTGGAAGCCCAGTTCCCAGCACGCCGGAGAGAAGAGAGGGGTTGCGGGCCTGTTACTGGGAAGGACCGAGCGAGCTGCCAGAGCGGCGGAGCTCCAGCTCTGCGCCCAGGCGCGATAGCGCAGAGCCCCGGCCGAGAGGCTGCTCTGGCCTGGGCGAGCCTCGCCCAGCGCTTCCCAGCTTCTAGCGTTCTCGCCCGGGAAGGAGCAGGCTGCGGGAGTGTGGGAGACGTGACTGGCGCCTGGCTGGCCTCAGCTCCGCTCTGGCCTTCCCTTTGGACCTAGGAGCCAGGCCTCTTTGCAGAAGGCTCAGGGCCCGGGGGTGTGCAAACTGCCAAAGCCTCCCGCAAGCAGAGCTCTTTGTCAGGCAAAGAGAGCGCCCAGGGCTGCACTCCCAAGCGGTTGCTTGGCCGCCCAGACGAAGCGCTGGGCGGAGGGAATCAGGGTCCCAGCGCCCCTGGCTGGGCGAGGCAGCACCACAGCCAGAGGGATCCTCCGTTTGTGCCCAGCAAGCGCCTGCCAGACTGGGCTTCCCTGGAGCTCTCCCCCAGCGTAGAGTGGTGTGGATGTGGTTTGGGGCCTTCCCCGGTGCGTTTGGGCTAGGGAGAGCACAGCCCCAGCGCAGGGGAACCAGTCCCTGAGCAGAGAGCTCCGGGCAAGTGCTCTGTGCCCAGGCCTGGAAGCCCAGTTCCCAGCACGCCGGAGAGAAGAGAGGGGTTGCGGGCCTGTTACTGGGAAGGACCGAGCGAGCTGCCAGAGCGGCAGAGCTCCAGCTCTGCGCCCAGGCGCGATAGCGCAGAGCCCCGGCCGAGAGGCTGCTCTGGCCTGGGCGAGCCTCGCCCAGCGCTTCCCAGCTTCTAGCGTTCTCGCCCGGGAAGGAGCAGGCTGCGGGAGTGTGGGAGACGTGACTGGCGCCTGGCTGGCCTCAGCTCCGCTCTGGCCTTCCCTTTGGACCTAGGAGCCAGGCCTCTTTGCAGAAGGCTCAGGGCCCGGGGGTGTGCAAACTGCCAAAGCCTCCCGCAAGCAGAGCTCTTTGTCAGGCAAAGAGAGCGCCCAGGGCTGCACTCCCAAGAGGTTGCTTGGCCGCCCAGACGAAGCGCTGGGCGGAGGGAATCAGGGTGCCAGCGCCCCTGGCTGGGCGAGGCAGCACCACAGCCAGAGGGATCCTCCGTTTGTGCCCAGCAAGCGCCTGCCAGACTGGGCTTCCCTGGAGCTCTCCCCCAGCGTAGAGTGGTGTGGATGTGGTTTGGGGCCTTCCCCGGTGCGTTTGGGCTAGGGAGAGCACAGCCCCAGCGCAGGGGAACCAGGCCCTGAGCAGAGAGCTCCGGGCAAGTGCTCTGTGCCCAGGCCTGGAAGCCCAGTTCCCAGCACGCCGGAGAGAAGAGAGGGGTTGCGGGCCTGTTACTGGGAAGGACCGAGCGAGCTGCCAGAGCGGCGGAGCTCCAGCTCTGCGCCCAGGCGCGATAGCGCAGAGCCCCGGCCGAGAGGCTGCTCTGGCCTGGGCGAGCCTCGCCCAGCGCTTCCCAGCTTCTAGCGTTCTCGCCCGGGAAGGAGCAGGCTGCGGGAGTGTGGGAGACGTGAGTGGCGCCTGGCTGGCCTCAGCTCCGCTCTGGCCTTCCCTTTGGACCTAGGAGCCAGGCCTCTTTGCAGAAGGCTCAGGGGCCGGGGGTGTGCAAACTGCCAAAGCCTCCCGCAAGCAGAGCTCTTTGTCAGGCAAAGAGAGCGCCCAGGGCTGCACTCCCAAGCGGTTGCTTGGCCGCCCAGACGACGCGCTGGGCGGAGGGAATCAGGGTCCCAGCGCCCCTGGCTGGGCGAGGCAGCACCACAGCCAGAGGGATCCTCCGTTTGTGCCCAGCAAGCGCCTGCCAGACTGGGCTTCCCTGGAGCTCTCCCCCAGCGTAGAGTGGTGTGGATGTGGTTTGGGGCCTTCCCCGGTGCGTTTGGGCTAGGGAGAGCACAGCCCCAGCGCAGGGGAACCAGGCCCTGAGCAGAGAGCTCCGGGCAAGTGCTCTGTGCCCAGGCCTGGAAGCCCAGTTCCCAGCACGCCGGAGAGAAGAGAGGGGTTGCGGGCCTGTTACTGGGAAGGACCGAGCGAGCTGCCAGAGCGGCGGAGCTCCAGCTCTGCGCCCAGGCGCGATAGCGCAGAGCCCCGGCCGAGAGGCTGCTCTGGCCTGGGCGAGCCTCGCCCAGCGCTTCCCAGCTTCTAGCGTTCTCGCCCGGGAAGGAGCAGGCTGCGGGAGTGTGGGAGACGTGAGTGGCGCCTGGCTGGCCTCAGCTCCGCTCTGGCCTTCCCTTTGGACCTGGGAGCCAGGCCTCTTTGCAGAAGGCTCAGGGGCCGGGGGTGTGCAAACTGCCAAAGCCTCCCGCAAGCAGAGCTCTTTGTCAGGCAAAGAGAGCGCCCAGGGCTGCACTCCCAAGCGGTTGCTTGGCCGCCCAGACGAAGCGCTGGGCGGAGGGAATCAGGGTCCCAGCGCCCCTGGCTGGGCGAGGCAGCACCACAGCCAGAGGGATCCTCCGTTTGTGCCCAGCAAGCGCCTGCCAGACTGGGCTTCCCTGGAGCTCTCCCCCAGCGTAGAGTGGTGTGGATGTGGTTTGGGGCCTTCCCCGGTGCGTTTGGGCTAGGGAGAGCACAGCCCCAGCGCAGGGGAACCAGGCCCTGAGCAGAGAGCTCCGGGCAAGTGCTCTGTGCCCAGGCCTGGAAGCCCAGTTCCCAGCACGCCGGAGAGAAGAGAGGGGTTGCGGGCCTGTTACTGGGAAGGACCGAGCGAGCTGCCAGAGCGGCGGAGCTCCAGCTCTGCGCCCAGGCGCGATAGCGCAGAGCCCCGGCCGAGAGGCTGCTCTGGCCTGGGCGAGCCTCGCCCAGCGCTTCCCAGCTTCTAGCGTTCTCGCCCGGGAAGGAGCAGGCTGCGGGAGTGTGGGAGACGTGACTGGCGCCTGGCTGGCCTCAGCTCCGCTCTGGCCTTCCCTTTGGACCTAGGAGCCAGGCCTCTTTGCAGAAGGCTCAGGGCCCGGGGGTGTGCAAACTGCCAAAGCCTCCCGCAAGCAGAGCTCTTTGTCAGGCAAAGAGAGCGCCCAGGGCTGCACTCCCAAGCGGTTGCTTGGCCGCCCAGACGAAGCGCTGGGCGGAGGGAATCAGGGTCCCAGCGCCCCTGGCTGGGCGAGGCAGCACCACAGCCAGAGGGATCCTCCGTTTGTGCCCAGCAAGCGCCTGCCAGACTGGGCTTCCCTGGAGCTCTCCCCCAGCGTAGAGTGGTGTGGATGTGGTTTGGGGCCTTCCCCGGTGCGTTTGGGCTAGGGAGAGCACAGCCCCAGCGCAGGGGAATAAGTCCCTGAGCAGAGAGCTCCGGGCAAGTGCTCTGTGCCCAGGCCTGGAAGCCCAGTTCCCAGCACGCCGGAGAGAAGAGAGGGGTTGCGGGCCTGTTACTGGGAAGGACCGAGCGAGCTGCCAGAGCGGCAGAGCTCCAGCTCTGCGCCCAGGCGCGATAGCGCAGAGCCCCGGCCGAGAGGCTGCTCTGGCCTGGGCGAGCCTCGCCCAGCGCTTCCCAGCTTCTAGCGTTCTCGCCCGGGAAGGAGCAGGCTGCGGGAGTGTGGGAGACGTGACTGGCGCCTGGCTGGCCTCAGCTCCGCTCTGGCCTTCCCTTTGGACCTAGGAGCCAGGCCTCTTTGCAGAAGGCTCAGGGCCCGGGGATGTGCAAACTGCCAAAGCCTCCCGCAAGCAGAGCTCTTTGTCAGGCAAAGAGAGCGCCCAGGGCTGCACTCCCAAGCGGTTGCTTGGCCGCCCAGACGAAGCGCTGGGCGGAGGGAATCAGGGTCCCAGCGCCCCTGGCTGGGCGAGGCAGCACCACAGCCAGAGGGATCCTCCGTTTGTGCCCAGCAAGCGCCTGCCAGACTGGGCTTCCCTGGAGCTCTCCCCCAGCGTAGAGTGGTGTGGATGTGGTTTGGGGCCTTCCCCGGTGCGTTTGGGCTAGGGAGAGCACAGCCCCAGCGCAGGGGAACCAGGCCCTGAGCAGAGAGCTCCGGGCAAGTGCTCTGTGCCCAGGCCTGGAAGCCCAGTTCCCAGCACGCCGGAGAGAAGAGAGGGGTTGCGGGCCTGTTACTGGGAAGGACCGAGCGAGCTGCCAGAGCGGCGGAGCTCCAGCTCTGCGCCCAGGCGCGATAGCGCAGAGCCCCGGCCGAGAGGCTGCTCTGGCCTGGGCGAGCCTCGCCCAGCGCTTCCCAGCTTCTAGCGTTCTCGCCCGGGAAGGAGCAGGCTGCGGGAGTGTGGGAGACGTGAGTGGCGCCTGGCTGGCCTCAACTCCGCTCTGGCCTTCCCTTTGGACCTAGGAGCCAGGCCTCTTTGCAGAAGGCTCAGGGGCCGGGGGTGTGCAAACTGCCAAAGCCTCCCGCAAGCAGAGCTCTTTGTCAGGCAAAGAGAGCGCCCAGGGCTGCACTCCCAAGCGGTTGCTTGGCCGCCCAGACGACGCGCTGGGCGGAGGGAATCAGGGTCCCAGCGCCCCTGGCTGGGCGAGGCAGCACCACAGCCAGAGGGATCCTCCGTTTGTGCCCAGCAAGCGCCTGCCAGACTGGGCTTCCCTGGAGCTCTCCCCCAGCGTAGAGTGGTGTGGATGTGGTTTGGGGCCTTCCCCGGTGCGTTTGGGCTAGGGAGAGCACAGCCCCAGCGCAGGGGAACCAGTCCCTGAGCAGAGAGCTCCGGGCAAGTGCTCTGTGCCCAGGCCTGGAAGCCCAGTTCCCAGCACGCCGGAGAGAAGAGAGGGGTTGCGGGCCTGTTACTGGGAAGGACCGAGCGAGCTGCCAGAGCGGCGGAGCTCCAGCTCTGCGCCCAGGCGCGATAGCGCAGAGCCCCGGCCGAGAGGCTGCTCTGGCCTGGGCGAGCCTCGCCCAGCGCTTCCCAGCTTCTAGCGTTCTCGCCCGGGAAGGAGCAGGCTGCGGGAGTGTGGGAGACGTGACTGGCGCCTGGCTGGCCTCAGCTCCACTCTGGCCTTCCCTTTGGACCTAGGAGCCATGCCTCTTTGCAGAAGGCTCAGGGCCCGGGGGTGTGCAAACTGCCAAAGCCTCCCGCAAGCAGAGCTCTTTGTCAGGCAAAGAGAGCGCCCAGGGCTGCACTCCCAAGCGGTTGCTTGGCCGCCCAGACGAAGCGCTGGGCGGAGGGAATCAGGGTCCCAGCGCCCCTGGCTGGGCGAGGCAGCACCACAGCCAGAGGGATCCTCCGTTTGTGCCCAGCAAGCGCCTGCCAGACTGGGCTTCCCTGGAGCTCTCCCCCAGCGTAGAGTGGTGTGGATGTGGTTTGGGGCCTTCCCCGGTGCGTTTGGGCTAGGGAGAGCACAGCCCCAGCGCAGGGGAACCAGGCCCTGAGCAGAGAGCTCCGGGCAAGTGCTCTGTGCCCAGGCCTGGAAGCCCAGTTCCCAGCACGCCGGAGAGAAGAGAGGGGTTGCGGGCCTGTTACTGGGAAGGACCGAGCGAGCTGCCAGAGCGGCGGAGCTCCAGCTCTGCGCCCAGGCGCGATAGCGCAGAGCCCCGGCCGAGAGGCTGCTCTGGCCTGGGCGAGCCTCGCCCAGCGCTTCCCAGCTTCTAGCGTTCTCGCCCGGGAAGGAGCAGGCTGCGGGAGTGTGGGAGACGTGAGTGGCGCCTGGCTGGCCTCAACTCCGCTCTGGCCTTCCCTTTGGACCTAGGAGCCAGGCCTCTTTGCAGAAGGCTCAGGGGCCGGGGGTGTGCAAACTGCCAAAGCCTCCCGCAAGCAGAGCTCTTTGTCAGGCAAAGAGAGCGCCCAGGGCTGCACTCCCAAGCGGTTGCTTGGCCGCCCAGACGACGCGCTGGGCGGAGGGAATCAGGGTCCCAGCGCCCCTGGCTGGGCGAGGCAGCACCACAGCCAGAGGGATCCTCCGTTTGTGCCCAGCAAGCGCCTGCCAGACTGGGCTTCCCTGGAGCTCTCCCCCAGCGTAGAGTGGTGTGGATGTGGTTTGGGGCCTTCCCCGGTGCGTTTGGGCTAGGGAGAGCACAGCCCCAGCGCAGGGGAACCAGTCCCTGAGCAGAGAGCTCCGGGCAAGTGCTCTGTGCCCAGGCCTGGAAGCCCAGTTCCCAGCACGCCGGAGAGAAGAGAGGGGTTGCGGGCCTGTTACTGGGAAGGACCGAGCGAGCTGCCAGAGCGGCGGAGCTCCAGCTCTGCGCCCAGGCGCGATAGCGCAGAGCCCCGGCCGAGAGGCTGCTCTGGCCTGGGCGAGCCTCGCCCAGCGCTTCCCAGCTTCTAGCGTTCTCGCCCGGGAAGGAGCAGGCTGCGGGAGTGTGGGAGACGTGACTGGCGCCTGGCTGGCCTCAGCTCCACTCTGGCCTTCCCTTTGGACCTAGGAGCCATGCCTCTTTGCAGAAGGCTCAGGGCCCGGGGGTGTGCAAACTGCCAAAGCCTCCCGCAAGCAGAGCTCTTTGTCAGGCAAAGAGAGCGCCCAGGGCTGCACTCCCAAGCGGTTGCTTGGCCGCCCAGACGAAGCGCTGGGCGGAGGGAATCAGGGTCCCAGCGCCCCTGGCTGGGCGAGGCAGCACCACAGCCAGAGGGATCCTCCGTTTGTGCCCAGCAAGCGCCTGCCAGACTGGGCTTCCCTGGAGCTCTCCCCCAGCGTAGAGTGGTGTGGATGTGGTTTGGGGCCTTCCCCGGTGCGTTTGGGCTAGGGAGAGCACAGCCCCAGCGCAGGGGAACCAGGCCCTGAGCAGAGAGCTCCGGGCAAGTGCTCTGTGCCCAGGCCTGGAAGCCCAGTTCCCAGCACGCCGGAGAGAAGAGAGGGGTTGCGGGCCTGTTACTGGGAAGGACCGAGCGAGCTGCCAGAGCGGCGGAGCTCCAGCTCTGCGCCCAGGCGCGATAGCGCAGAGCCCCGGCCGAGAGGCTGCTCTGGCCTGGGCGAGCCTCGCCCAGCGCTTCCCAGCTTCTAGCGTTCTCGCCCGGGAAGGAGCAGGCTGCGGGAGTGTGGGAGACGTGACTGGCGCCTGGCTGGCCTCAGCTCCGCTCTGGCCTTCCCTTTGGACCTAGGAGCCAGGCCTCTTTGCAGAAGGCTCAGGGCCCGGGGGTGTGCAAACTGCCAAAGCCTCCCGCAAGCAGAGCTCTTTGTCAGGCAAAGAGAGCGCCCAGGGCTGCACTCCCAAGCGGTTGCTTGGCCGCCCAGACGACGCGCTGGGCGGAGGGAATCAGGGTCCCAGCGCCCCTGGCTGGGCGAGGCAGCACCACAGCCAGAGGGATCCTCCGTTTGTGCCCAGCAAGCGCCTGCCAGACTGGGCTTCCCTGGAGCTCTCCCCCAGCGTAGAGTGGTGTGGATGTGGTTTGGGGCCTTCCCCGGTGCGTTTGGGCTAGGGAGAGCACAGCCCCAGCGCAGGGGAACCAGGCCCTGAGCAGAGAGCTCCGGGCAAGTGCTCTGTGCCCAGGCCTGGAAGCCCAGTTCCCAGCACGCCGGAGAGAAGAGAGGGGTTGCGGGCCTGTTACTGGGAAGGACCGAGCGAGCTGCCAGAGCGGCGGAGCTCCAGCTCTGCGCCCAGGCGCGATAGCGCAGAGCCCCTGCCGAGAGGCTGCTCTGGCCTGGGCGAGCCTCGCCCAGTGCTTCCCAGCTTCTAGCGTTCTCGCCCGGGAAGGAGCAGGCTGCGGGAGTGTGGGAGACGTGACTGGCGCCTGGCTGGCCTCAGCTCCGCTCTGGCCTTCCCTTTGGACCTAGGAGCCAGGCCTCTTTGCAGAAGGCTCAGGGCCCGGGGGTGTGCAAACTGCCAAAGCCTCCCGCAAGCAGAGCTCTTTGTCAGGCAAAGAGAGCGCCCAGGGCTGCACTCCCAAGCGGTTGCTTGGCCGCCCAGACGAAGCGCTGGGCGGAGGGAATCAGGGTCCCAGCGCCCCTGGCTGGGCGAGGCAGCACCACAGCCAGAGGGATCCTCCGTTTGTGCCCAGCAAGCGCCTGCCAGACTGGGCTTCCCTGGAGCTCTCCCCCAGCGTAGAGTGGTGTGGATGTGGTTTGGGGCCTTCCCCGGTGCGTTTGGGCTAGGGAGAGCACAGCCCCAGCGCAGGGGAACCAGGCCCTGAGCAGAGAGCTCCGGGCAAGTGCTCTGTGCCCAGGCCTGGAAGCCCAGTTCCCAGCACGCCGGAGAGAAGAGAGGGGTTGCGGGCCTGTTACTGGGAAGGACCGAGCGAGCTGCCAGAGCGGCGGAGCTCCAGCTCTGCGCCCAGGCGCGATAGCGCAGAGCCCCGGCCGAGAGGCTGCTCTGGCCTGGGCGAGCCTCGCCCAGCGCTTCCCAGCTTCTAGCGTTCTCGCCCGGGAAGGAGCAGGCTGCGGGAGTGTGGGAGACGTGAGTGGCGCCTGGCTGGCCTCAGCTCCGCTCTGGCCTTCCCTTTGGACCTAGGAGCCAGGCCTCTTTGCAGAAGGCTCAGGGGCCGGGGGTGTGCAAACTGCCAAAGCCTCCCGCAAGCAGAGCTCTTTGTCAGGCAAAGAGAGCGCCCAGGGCTGCATTCCCAAGCGGTTGCTTGGCCGCCCAGACGAAGCGCTGGGCGGAGGGAATCAGGGTCCCAGCGCCCCTGGCTGGGCGAGGCAGCACCACAGCCAGAGGGATCCTCCGTTTGTGCCCAGCAAGCGCCTGCCAGACTGGGCTTCCCTGGAGCTCTCCCCCAGCGTAGAGTGGTGTGGATGTGGTTTGGGGCCTTCCCCGGTGCGTTTGGGCTAGGGAGAGCACAGCCCCAGCGCAGGGGAACCAGTCCCTGAGCAGAGAGCTCCGGGCAAGTGCTCTGTGCCCAGGCCTGGAAGCCCAGTTCCCAGCACGCCGGAGAGAAGAGAGGGGTTGCGGGCCTGTTACTGGGAAGGACCGAGCGAGCTGCCAGAGCGGCGGAGCTCCAGCTCTGCGCCCAGGCGCGATAGCGCAGAGCCCCGGCCGAGAGGCTGCTCTGGCCTGGGCGAGCCTCGCCCAGCGCTTCCCAGCTTCTAGCGTTCTCGCCCGGGAAGGAGCAGGCTGCGGGAGTGTGGGAGACGTGAGTGGCGCCTGGCTGGCCTCAGCTCCGCTCTGGCCTTCCCTTTGGACCTAGGAGCCAGGCCTCTTTGCAGAAGGCTCAGGGCCCGGGGGTGTGCAAACTGCCAAAGCCTCCCGCAAGCAGAGCTCTTTGTCAGGCAAAGAGAGCGCCCAGGGCTGCATTCCCAAGCGGTTGCTTGGCCGCCCAGACGAACCGCTGGGCGGAGGGAATCAGGGTCCCAGCGCCCCTGGCTGGGCGAGGCAGCACCACAGCCAGAGGGATCCTCCATTTGTGCCCAGCAAGCGCCTGCCAGACTGGGCTTCCCTGGAGCTCTCCCCCAGCGTAGAGTGGTGTGGATGTGGTTTGGGGCCTTCCCCGGTGCGTTTGGGCTAGGGAGAGCACAGCCCCAGCGCAGGGGAACCAGTCCCTGAGCAGAGAGCTCCGGGCAAGTGCTCTGTGCCCAGGCCTGGAAGCCCAGTTCCCAGCACGCCGGAGAGAAGAGAGGGGTTGCGGGCCTGTTACTGGGAAGGACCGAGCGAGCTGCCAGAGCGGCGGAGCTCCAGCTCTGCGCCCAGGCGCGATAGCGCAGAGCCCCGGCCGAGAGGCTGCTCTGGCCTGGGCGAGCCTCGCCCAGCGCTTCCCAGCTTCTAGCGTTCTCGCCCGGGAAGGAGCAGGCTGCGGGAGTGTGGGAGACGTGAGTGGCGCCTGGCTGGCCTCAGCTCCGCTCTGGCCTTCCCTTTGGACCTAGGAGCCAGGCCTCTTTGCAGAAGGCTCAGGGCCCGGGGGTGTGCAAACTGCCAAAGCCTCCCGCAAGCAGAGCTCTTTGTCAGGCAAAGACAGCGCCCAGGGCTGCACTCCCAAGCGGTTGCTTGGCCGCCCAGACGAACCGCTGGGCGGAGGGAATCAGGGTCCCAGCGCCCCTGGCTGGGCGAGGCAGCACCACAGCCAGAGGGATCCTCCGTTTGTGCCCAGCAAGCGCCTGCCAGACTGGGCTTCCCTGGAGCTCTCCCCCAGCATAGAGTGGTGTGGATGTGGTTTGGGGCCTTCCCCGGTGCGTTTGGGCTAGGGAGAGCACAGCCCCAGCGCAGGGGAACCAGGCCCTGAGCAGAGAGCTCCGGGCAAGTGCTCTGTGCCCAGGCCTGGAAGCCCAGTTCCCAGCACGCCGGAGAGAAGAGAGGGGTTGCGGGCCTGTTACTGGGAAGGACCGAGCGAGCTGCCAGAGCGGCGGAGCTCCAGCTCTGCGCCCAGGCGCGATAGCGCAGAGCCCCGGCCGAGAGGCTGCTCTGGCCTGGGCGAGCCTCGCCCAGCGCTTCCCAGCTTCTAGCGTTCTCGCCCGGGAAGGAGCAGGCTGCGGGAGTGTGGGAGACGTGAGTGGCGCCTGGCTGGCCTCAGCTCCGCTCTGGCCTTCCCTTTGGACCTAGGAGCCAGGCCTCTTTGCAGAAGGCTCAGGGCCCGGGGGTGTGCAAACTGCCAAAGCCTCCCGCAAGCAGAGCTCTTTGTCAGGCAAAGAGAGCGCCCAGGGCTGCATTCCCAAGCGGTGGCTTGGCCGCCCAGAGGAACCGCTGGGCGGAGGGAATCAGGGTCCCAGCGCCCCTGGCTGGGCGAGGCAGCACCACAGCCAGAGGGATCCTCCGTTTGTGCCCAGCAAGCGCCTGCCAGACTGGGCTTCCCTGGAGCTCTCCCCCAGCGTAGAGTGGTGTGGATGTGGTTTGGGGCCTTCCCCGGTGCTTTTGGGCTAGGGAGAGCACAGCCCCAGCGCAGGGGAACCAGTCCCTGAGCAGAGAGCTCCGGGCAAGTGCTCTGTGCCCAGGCCTGGAAGCCCAGTTCCCAGCACGCCGGAGAGAAGAGAGGGGTTGCGGGCCTGTTACTGGGAAGGACCGAGCGAGCTGCCAGAGCGGCGGAGCTCCAGCTCTGCGCCCAGGCGCGATAGCGCAGAGCCCCGGCCGAGAGGCTGCTCTGGCCTGGGCGAGCCTCGCCCAGCGCTTCCCAGCGTCTAGCGTTCTCGCCCGGGAAGGAGCAGGCTGCGGGAGTTTGGGAGACGTGACTGGCGCCTGGCTGGCCTCAGCTCCGCTCTGGCCTTCCCTTTGGACCTAGGAGCCAGGCCTCTTTGCAGAAGGCTCAGGGCCCGGGGGTGTGCAAACTGCCAAAGCCTCCCGCAAGCAGAGCTCTTTGTCAGGCAAAGAGAGCGCCCAGGGCTGCACTCCCAAGCGGTTGCTTGGCCGCCCAGACGAAGCGCTGGGCGGAGGGAATCAGGGTCCCAGCGCCCCTGGCTGGGCGAGGCAGCACCACAGCCAGAGGGATCCTCCGTTTGTGCCCAGCAAGCGCCTGCCAGACTGGGCTTCCCTGGAGCTCTCCCCCAGCGTAGAGTGGTGTGGATGTGGTTTGGGGCCTTCCCCGGTGCGTTTGGGCTAGGGAGAGCACAGCCCCAGCGCAGGGGAACCAGGCCCTGAGCAGAGAGCTCCGGGCAAGTGCTCTGTGCCCAGGCCTGGAAGCCCAGTTCCCAGCACGCCGGAGAGAAGAGAGGGGTTGCGGGCCTGTTACTGGGAAGGACCGAGCGAGCTGCCAGAGCGGCGGAGCTCCAGCTCTGCGCCCAGGCGCGATAGCGCAGAGCCCCGGCCGAGAGGCTGCTCTGGCCTGGGCGAGCCTCGCCCAGCGCTTCCCAGCTTCTAGCGTTCTCGCCCGGGAAGGAGCAGGCTGCGGGAGTGTGGGAGACGTGACTGGCGCCTGGCTGGCCTCAGCTCCGCTCTGGCCTTCCCTTTGGACCTAGGAGCCAGGCCTCTTTGCAGAAGGCTCAGGGCCCGGGGGTGTGCAAACTGCCAAAGCCTCCCGCAAGCAGAGCTCTTTGTCAGGCAAAGAGAGCGCCCAGGGCTGCACTCCCAAGCGGTTGCTTGGCCGCCCAGACGAAGCGCTGGGCGGAGGGAATCAGGGTCCCAGCGCCCCTGGCTGGGCGAGGCAGCACCACAGCCAGAGGGATCCTCCGTTTGTGCCCAGCAAGCGCCTGCCAGACTGGGCTTCCCTGGAGCTCTCCCCCAGCGTAGAGTGGTGTGGATGTGGTTTGGGGCCTTCCCCGGTGCGTTTGGGCTAGGGAGAGCACAGCCCCAGCGCAGGGGAACCAGGCCGTGAGCAGAGAGCTCCGGGCAAGTGCTCTGTGCCCAGGCCTGGAAGCCCAGTTCCCAGCACGCCGGAGAGAAGAGAGGGGTTGCGGGCCTGTTACTGGGAAGGACCGAGCGAGCTGCCAGAGCGGCAGAGCTCCAGCTCTGCGCCCAGGCGCGATAGCGCAGAGCCCCGGCCGAGAGGCTGCTCTGGCCTGGGCGAGCCTCGCCCAGCGCTTCCCAGCTTCTAGCGTTCTCGCCCGGGAAGGAGCAGGCTGCGGGAGTGTGGGAGACGTGACTGGCGCCTGGCTGGCCTCAGCTCCGCTCTGGCCTTCCCTTTGGACCTAGGAGCCAGGCCTCTTTGCAGAAGGCTCAGGGCCCGGGGGTGTGCAAACTGCCAAAGCCTCCCGCAAGCAGAGCTCTTTGTCAGGCAAAGAGAGCGCCCAGGGCTGCACTCCCAAGAGGTTGCTTGGCCGCCCAGACGAAGCGCTGGGCGGAGGGAATCAGGGTGCCAGCGCCCCTGGCTGGGCGAGGCAGCACCACAGCCAGAGGGATCCTCCGTTTGTGCCCAGCAAGCGCCTGCCAGACTGGGCTTCCCTGGAGCTCTCCCCCAGCGTAGAGTGGTGTGGATGTGGTTTGGGGCCTTCCCCGGTGCGTTTGGGCTAGGGAGAGCACAGCCCCAGCGCAGGGGAACCAGGCCCTGAGCAGAGAGCTCCGGGCAAGTGCTCTGTGCCCAGGCCTGGAAGCCCAGTTCCCAGCACGCCGGAGAGAAGAGAGGGGTTGCGGGCCTGTTACTGGGAAGGACCGAGCGAGCTGCCAGAGCGGCGGAGCTCCAGCTCTGCGCCCAGGCGCGATAGCGCAGAGCCCCGGCCGAGAGGCTGCTCTGGCCTGGGCGAGCCTCGCCCAGCGCTTCCCAGCTTCTAGCGTTCTCGCCCGGGAAGGAGCAGGCTGCGGGAGTGTGGGAGACGTGAGTGGCGCCTGGCTGGCCTCAGCTCCGCTCTGGCCTTCCCTTTGGACCTAGGAGCCAGGCCTCTTTGCAGAAGGCTCAGGGGCCGGGGGTGTGCAAACTGCCAAAGCCTCCCGCAAGCAGAGCTCTTTGTCAGGCAAAGAGAGCGCCCAGGGCTGCACTCCCAAGCGGTTGCTTGGCCGCCCAGACGAAGCGCTGGGCGGAGGGAATCAGGGTCCCAGCGCCCCTGGCTGGGCGAGGCAGCACCACAGCCAGAGGGATCCTCCGTTTGTGCCCAGCAAGCGCCTGCCAGACTGGGCTTCCCTGGAGCTCTCCCCCAGCGTAGAGTGGTGTGGATGTGGTTTGGGGCCTTCCCCGGTGCGTTTGGGCTAGGGAGAGCACAGCCCCAGCGCAGGGGAACCAGGCCCTGAGCAGAGAGCTCCGGGCAAGTGCTCTGTGCCCAGGCCTGGAAGCCCAGTTCCCAGCACGCCGGAGAGAAGAGAGGGGTTGCGGGCCTGTTACTGGGAAGGACCGAGCGAGCTGCCAGAGCGGCGGAGCTCCAGCTCTGCGCCCAGGCGCGATAGCGCAGAGCCCCGGCCGAGAGGCTGCTCTGGCCTGGGCGAGCCTCGCCCAGCGCTTCCCAGCTTCTAGCGTTCTCGCCCGGGAAGGAGCAGGCTGCGGGAGTGTGGGAGACGTGAGTGGCGCCTGGCTGGCCTCAGCTCCGCTCTGGCCTTCCCTTTGGACCTGGGAGCCAGGCCTCTTTGCAGAAGGCTCAGGGGCCGGGGGTGTGCAAACTGCCAAAGCCTCCCGCAAGCAGAGCTCTTTGTCAGGCAAAGAGAGCGCCCAGGGCTGCACTCCCAAGCGGTTGCTTGGCCGCCCAGACGAAGCGCTGGGCGGAGGGAATCAGGGTCCCAGCGCCCCTGGCTGGGCGAGGCAGCACCACAGCCAGAGGGATCCTCCGTTTGTGCCCAGCAAGCGCCTGCCAGACTGGGCTTCCCTGGAGCTCTCCCCCAGCGTAGAGTGGTGTGGATGTGGTTTGGGGCCTTCCCCGGTGCGTTTGGGCTAGGGAGAGCACAGCCCCAGCGCAGGGGAACCAGGCCCTGAGCAGAGAGCTCCGGGCAAGTGCTCTGTGCCCAGGCCTGGAAGCCCAGTTCCCAGCACGCCGGAGAGAAGAGAGGGGTTGCGGGCCTGTTACTGGGAAGGACCGAGCGAGCTGCCAGAGCGGCGGAGCTCCAGCTCTGCGCCCAGGCGCGATAGCGCAGAGCCCCGGCCGAGAGGCTGCTCTGGCCTGGGCGAGCCTCGCCCAGCGCTTCCCAGCTTCTAGCGTTCTCGCCCGGGAAGGAGCAGGCTGCGGGAGTGTGGGAGACGTGAGTGGCGCCTGGCTGGCCTCAGCTCCGCTCTGGCCTTCCCTTTGGACCTAGGAGCCAGGCCTCTTTGCAGAAGGCTCAGGGGCCGGGGGTGTGCAAACTGCCAAAGCCTCCCGCAAGCAGAGCTCTTTGTCAGGCAAAGAGAGCGCCCAGGGCTGCACTCCCAAGCGGTTGCTTGGCCGCCCAGACGACGCGCTGGGCGGAGGGAATCAGGGTCCCAGCGCCCCTGGCTGGGCGAGGCAGCACCACAGCCAGAGGGATCCTCCGTTTGTGCCCAGCAAGCGCCTGCCAGACTGGGCTTCCCTGGAGCTCTCCCCCAGCGTAGAGTGGTGTGGATGTGGTTTGGGGCCTTCCCCGGTGCGTTTGGGCTAGGGAGAGCACAGCCCCAGCGCAGGGGAACCAGGCCCTGAGCAGAGAGCTCCGGGCAAGTGCTCTGTGCCCAGGCCTGGAAGCCCAGTTCCCAGCACGCCGGAGAGAAGAGAGGGGTTGCGGGCCTGTTACTGGGAAGGACCGAGCGAGCTGCCAGAGCGGCGGAGCTCCAGCTCTGCGCCCAGGCGCGATAGCGCAGAGCCCCGGCCGAGAGGCTGCTCTGGCCTGGGCGAGCCTCGCCCAGCGCTTCCCAGCTTCTAGCGTTCTCGCCCGGGAAGGAGCAGGCTGCGGGAGTGTGGGAGACGTGAGTGGCGCCTGGCTGGCCTCAGCTCCGCTCTGGCCTTCCCTTTGGACCTGGGAGCCAGGCCTCTTTGCAGAAGGCTCAGGGGCCGGGGGTGTGCAAACTGCCAAAGCCTCCCGCAAGCAGAGCTCTTTGTCAGGCAAAGAGAGCGCCCAGGGCTGCACTCCCAAGCGGTTGCTTGGCCGCCCAGACGAAGCGCTGGGCGGAGGGAATCAGGGTCCCAGCGCCCCTGGCTGGGCGAGGCAGCACCACAGCCAGAGGGATCCTCCGTTTGTGCCCAGCAAGCGCCTGCCAGACTGGGCTTCCCTGGAGCTCTCCCCCAGCGTAGAGTGGTGTGGATGTGGTTTGGGGCCTTCCCCGGTGCGTTTGGGCTAGGGAGAGCACAGCCCCAGCGCAGGGGAACCAGGCCCTGAGCAGAGAGCTCCGGGCAAGTGCTCTGTGCCCAGGCCTGGAAGCCCAGTTCCCAGCACGCCGGAGAGAAGAGAGGGGTTGCGGGCCTGTTACTGGGAAGGACCGAGCGAGCTGCCAGAGCGGCGGAGCTCCAGCTCTGCGCCCAGGCGCGATAGCGCAGAGCCCCGGCCGAGAGGCTGCTCTGGCCTGGGCGAGCCTCGCCCAGCGCTTCCCAGCTTCTAGCGTTCTCGCCCGGGAAGGAGCAGGCTGCGGGAGTGTGGGAGACGTGACTGGCGCCTGGCTGGCCTCAGCTCCGCTCTGGCCTTCCCTTTGGACCTAGGAGCCAGGCCTCTTTGCAGAAGGCTCAGGGCCCGGGGGTGTGCAAACTGCCAAAGCCTCCCGCAAGCAGAGCTCTTTGTCAGGCAAAGAGAGCGCCCAGGGCTGCACTCCCAAGCGGTTGCTTGGCCGCCCAGACGAAGCGCTGGGCGGAGGGAATCAGGGTCCCAGCGCCCCTGGCTGGGCGAGGCAGCACCACAGCCAGAGGGATCCTCCGTTTGTGCCCAGCAAGCGCCTGCCAGACTGGGCTTCCCTGGAGCTCTCCCCCAGCGTAGAGTGGTGTGGATGTGGTTTGGGGCCTTCCCCGGTGCGTTTGGGCTAGGGAGAGCACAGCCCCAGCGCAGGGGAACCAGTCCCTGAGCAGAGAGCTCCGGGCAAGTGCTCTGTGCCCAGGCCTGGAAGCCCAGTTCCCAGCACGCCGGAGAGAAGAGAGGGGTTGCGGGCCTGTTACTGGGAAGGACCGAGCGAGCTGCCAGAGCGGCAGAGCTCCAGCTCTGCGCCCAGGCGCGATAGCGCAGAGCCCCGGCCGAGAGGCTGCTCTGGCCTGGGCGAGCCTCGCCCAGCGCTTCCCAGCTTCTAGCGTTCTCGCCCGGGAAGGAGCAGGCTGCGGGAGTGTGGGAGACGTGACTGGCGCCTGGCTGGCCTCAGCTCCGCTCTGGCCTTCCCTTTGGACCTAGGAGCCAGGCCTCTTTGCAGAAGGCTCAGGGCCCGGGGATGTGCAAACTGCCAAAGCCTCCCGCAAGCAGAGCTCTTTGTCAGGCAAAGAGAGCGCCCAGGGCTGCACTCCCAAGCGGTTGCTTGGCCGCCCAGACGACGCGCTGGGCGGAGGGAATCAGGGTCCCAGCGCCCCTGGCTGGGCGAGGCAGCACCACAGCCAGAGGGATCCTCCGTTTGTGCCCAGCAAGCGCCTGCCAGACTGGGCTTCCCTGGAGCTCTCCCCCAGCGTAGAGTGGTGTGGATGTGGTTTGGGGCCTTCCCCGGTGCGTTTGGGCTAGGGAGAGCACAGCCCCAGCGCAGGGGAACCAGTCCCTGAGCATAGAGCTCCGGGCAAGTGCTCTGTGCCCAGGCCTGGAAGCCCAGTTCCCAGCACGCCGGAGAGAAGAGAGGGGTTGCGGGCCTGTTACTGGGAAGGACCGAGCGAGCTGCCAGAGCGGCGGAGCTCCAGCTCTGCGCCCAGGCGCGATAGCGCAGAGCCCCGGCCGAGAGGCTGCTCTGGCCTGGGCGAGCCTCGCCCAGCGCTTCCCAGCTTCTAGCGTTCTCGCCCGGGAAGGAGCAGGCTGCGGGAGTGTGGGAGACGTGACTGGCGCCTGGCTGGCCTCAGCTCCACTCTGGCCTTCCCTTTGGACCTAGGAGCCATGCCTCTTTGCAGAAGGCTCAGGGCCCGGGGGTGTGCAAACTGCCAAAGCCTCCCGCAAGCAGAGCTCTTTGTCAGGCAAAGAGAGCGCCCAGGGCTGCACTCCCAAGCGGTTGCTTGGCCGCCCAGACGACGCGCTGGGCGGAGGGAATCAGGGTCCCAGCGCCCCTGGCTGGGCGAGGCAGCACCACAGCCAGAGGGATCCTCCGTTTGTGCCCAGCAAGCGCCTGCCAGACTGGGCTTCCCTGGAGCTCTCCCCCAGCGTAGAGTGGTGTGGATGTGGTTTGGGGCCTTCCCCGGTGCGTTTGGGCTAGGGAGAGCACAGCCCCAGCGCAGGGGAACCAGGCCCTGAGCAGAGAGCTCCGGGCAAGTGCTCTGTGCCCAGGCCTGGAAGCCCAGTTCCCAGCACGCCGGAGAGAAGAGAGGGGTTGCGGGCCTGTTACTGGGAAGGACCGAGCGAGCTGCCAGAGCGGCGGAGCTCCAGCTCTGCGCCCAGGCGCGATAGCGCAGAGCCCCTGCCGAGAGGCTGCTCTGGCCTGGGCGAGCCTCGCCCAGTGCTTCCCAGCTTCTAGCGTTCTCGCCCGGGAAGGAGCAGGCTGCGGGAGTGTGGGAGACGTGACTGGCGCCTGGCTGGCCTCAGCTCCGCTCTGGCCTTCCCTTTGGACCTAGGAGCCAGGCCTCTTTGCAGAAGGCTCAGGGCCCGGGGGTGTGCAAACTGCCAAAGCCTCCCGCAAGCAGAGCTCTTTGTCAGGCAAAGAGAGCGCCCAGGGCTGCACTCCCAAGCGGTTGCTTGGCCGCCCAGACGAAGCGCTGGGCGGAGGGAATCAGGGTCCCAGCGCCCCTGGCTGGGCGAGGCAGCACCACAGCCAGAGGGATCC
This sequence comes from Bubalus kerabau, assembly GCF_029407905.1. Taxonomy (NCBI): domain Eukaryota; kingdom Metazoa; phylum Chordata; class Mammalia; order Artiodactyla; family Bovidae; genus Bubalus; species Bubalus kerabau. Next base: position 53,095,498 of record NC_073628.1, read on the forward strand.
TCCGTTTGTGCCCAGCAAGCGCCTGCCAGACTGGGCTTCCCTGGAGCTCTCCCCCAGCGTAGAGTGGTGTGGATGTGGTTTGGGGCCTTCCCCGGTGCGTTTGGGCTAGGGAGAGCACAGCCCCAGCGCAGGGGAACCAGGCCCTGAGCAGAGAGCTCCGGGCAAGTGCTCTGTGCCCAGGCCTGGAAGCCCAGTTCCCAGCACGCCGGAGAGAAGAGAGGGGTTGCGGGCCTGTTACTGGGAAGGACCGAGCGAGCTGCCAGAGCGGCGGAGCTCCAGCTCTGCGCCCAGGCGCGATAGCGCAGAGCCCCGGCCGAGAGGCTGCTCTGGCCTGGGCGAGCCTCGCCCAGCGCTTCCCAGCTTCTAGCGTTCTCGCCCGGGAAGGAGCAGGCTGCGGGAGTGTGGGAGACGTGAGTGGCGCCTGGCTGGCCTCAACTCCGCTCTGGCCTTCCCTTTGGACCTAGGAGCCAGGCCTCTTTGCAGAAGGCTCAGGGGCCGGGGGTGTGCAAACTGCCAAAGCCTCCCGCAAGCAGAGCTCTTTGTCAGGCAAAGAGAGCGCCCAGGGCTGCACTCCCAAGCGGTTGCTTGGCCGCCCAGACGACGCGCTGGGCGGAGGGAATCAGGGTCCCAGCGCCCCTGGCTGGGCGAGGCAGCACCACAGCCAGAGGGATCCTCCGTTTGTGCCCAGCAAGCGCCTGCCAGACTGGGCTTCCCTGGAGCTCTCCCCCAGCGTAGAGTGGTGTGGATGTGGTTTGGGGCCTTCCCCGGTGCGTTTGGGCTAGGGAGAGCACAGCCCCAGCGCAGGGGAACCAGTCCCTGAGCAGAGAGCTCCGGGCAAGTGCTCTGTGCCCAGGCCTGGAAGCCCAGTTCCCAGCACGCCGGAGAGAAGAGAGGGGTTGCGGGCCTGTTACTGGGAAGGACCGAGCGAGCTGCCAGAGCGGCGGAGCTCCAGCTCTGCGCCCAGGCGCGATAGCGCAGAGCCCCGGCCGAGAGGCTGCTCTGGCCTGGGCGAGCCTCGCCCAGCGCTTCCCAGCTTCTAGCGTTCTCGCCCGGGAAGGAGCAGGCTGCGGGAGTGTGGGAGACGTGACTGGCGCCTGGCTGGCCTCAGCTCCACTCTGGCCTTCCCTTTGGACCTAGGAGCCATGCCTCTTTGCAGAAGGCTCAGGGCCCGGGGGTGTGCAAACTGCCAAAGCCTCCCGCAAGCAGAGCTCTTTGTCAGGCAAAGAGAGCGCCCAGGGCTGCACTCCCAAGCGGTTGCTTGGCCGCCCAGACGAAGCGCTGGGCGGAGGGAATCAGGGTCCCAGCGCCCCTGGCTGGGCGAGGCAGCACCACAGCCAGAGGGATCCTCCGTTTGTGCCCAGCAAGCGCCTGCCAGACTGGGCTTCCCTGGAGCTCTCCCCCAGCGTAGAGTGGTGTGGATGTGGTTTGGGGCCTTCCCCGGTGCGTTTGGGCTAGGGAGAGCACAGCCCCAGCGCAGGGGAACCAGGCCCTGAGCAGAGAGCTCCGGGCAAGTGCTCTGTGCCCAGGCCTGGAAGCCCAGTTCCCAGCACGCCGGAGAGAAGAGAGGGGTTGCGGGCCTGTTACTGGGAAGGACCGAGCGAGCTGCCAGAGCGGCGGAGCTCCAGCTCTGCGCCCAGGCGCGATAGCGCAGAGCCCCGGCCGAGAGGCTGCTCTGGCCTGGGCGAGCCTCGCCCAGCGCTTCCCAGCTTCTAGCGTTCTCGCCCGGGAAGGAGCAGGCTGCGGGAGTGTGGGAGACGTGACTGGCGCCTGGCTGGCCTCAGCTCCGCTCTGGCCTTCCCTTTGGACCTAGGAGCCAGGCCTCTTTGCAGAAGGCTCAGGGCCCGGGGGTGTGCAAACTGCCAAAGCCTCCCGCAAGCAGAGCTCTTTGTCAGGCAAAGAGAGCGCCCAGGGCTGCACTCCCAAGCGGTTGCTTGGCCGCCCAGACGACGCGCTGGGCGGAGGGAATCAGGGTCCCAGCGCCCCTGGCTGGGCGAGGCAGCACCACAGCCAGAGGGATCCTCCGTTTGTGCCCAGCAAGCGCCTGCCAGACTGGGCTTCCCTGGAGCTCTCCCCCAGCGTAGAGTGGTGTGGATGTGGTTTGGGGCCTTCCCCGGTGCGTTTGGGCTAGGGAGAGCACAGCCCCAGCGCAGGGGAACCAGGCCCTGAGCAGAGAGCTCCGGGCAAGTGCTCTGTGCCCAGGCCTGGAAGCCCAGTTCCCAGCACGCCGGAGAGAAGAGAGGGGTTGCGGGCCTGTTACTGGGAAGGACCGAGCGAGCTGCCAGAGCGGCGGAGCTCCAGCTCTGCGCCCAGGCGCGATAGCGCAGAGCCCCTGCCGAGAGGCTGCTCTGGCCTGGGCGAGCCTCGCCCAGTGCTTCCCAGCTTCTAGCGTTCTCGCCCGGGAAGGAGCAGGCTGCGGGAGTGTGGGAGACGTGACTGGCGCCTGGCTGGCCTCAGCTCCGCTCTGGCCTTCCCTTTGGACCTAGGAGCCAGGCCTCTTTGCAGAAGGCTCAGGGCCCGGGGGTGTGCAAACTGCCAAAGCCTCCCGCAAGCAGAGCTCTTTGTCAGGCAAAGAGAGCGCCCAGGGCTGCACTCCCAAGCGGTTGCTTGGCCGCCCAGACGAAGCGCTGGGCGGAGGGAATCAGGGTCCCAGCGCCCCTGGCTGGGCGAGGCAGCACCACAGCCAGAGGGATCCTCCGTTTGTGCCCAGCAAGCGCCTGCCAGACTGGGCTTCCCTGGAGCTCTCCCCCAGCGTAGAGTGGTGTGGATGTGGTTTGGGGCCTTCCCCGGTGCGTTTGGGCTAGGGAGAGCACAGCCCCAGCGCAGGGGAACCAGGCCCTGAGCAGAGAGCTCCGGGCAAGTGCTCTGTGCCCAGGCCTGGAAGCCCAGTTCCCAGCACGCCGGAGAGAAGAGAGGGGTTGCGGGCCTGTTACTGGGAAGGACCGAGCGAGCTGCCAGAGCGGCGGAGCTCCAGCTCTGCGCCCAGGCGCGATAGCGCAGAGCCCCGGCCGAGAGGCTGCTCTGGCCTGGGCGAGCCTCGCCCAGCGCTTCCCAGCTTCTAGCGTTCTCGCCCGGGAAGGAGCAGGCTGCGGGAGTGTGGGAGACGTGAGTGGCGCCTGGCTGGCCTCAGCTCCGCTCTGGCCTTCCCTTTGGACCTAGGAGCCAGGCCTCTTTGCAGAAGGCTCAGGGGCCGGGGGTGTGCAAACTGCCAAAGCCTCCCGCAAGCAGAGCTCTTTGTCAGGCAAAGAGAGCGCCCAGGGCTGCATTCCCAAGCGGTTGCTTGGCCGCCCAGACGAAGCGCTGGGCGGAGGGAATCAGGGTCCCAGCGCCCCTGGCTGGGCGAGGCAGCACCACAGCCAGAGGGATCCTCCGTTTGTGCCCAGCAAGCGCCTGCCAGACTGGGCTTCCCTGGAGCTCTCCCCCAGCGTAGAGTGGTGTGGATGTGGTTTGGGGCCTTCCCCGGTGCGTTTGGGCTAGGGAGAGCACAGCCCCAGCGCAGGGGAACCAGTCCCTGAGCAGAGAGCTCCGGGCAAGTGCTCTGTGCCCAGGCCTGGAAGCCCAGTTCCCAGCACGCCGGAGAGAAGAGAGGGGTTGCGGGCCTGTTACTGGGAAGGACCGAGCGAGCTGCCAGAGCGGCGGAGCTCCAGCTCTGCGCCCAGGCGCGATAGCGCAGAGCCCCGGCCGAGAGGCTGCTCTGGCCTGGGCGAGCCTCGCCCAGCGCTTCCCAGCTTCTAGCGTTCTCGCCCGGGAAGGAGCAGGCTGCGGGAGTGTGGGAGACGTGAGTGGCGCCTGGCTGGCCTCAGCTCCGCTCTGGCCTTCCCTTTGGACCTAGGAGCCAGGCCTCTTTGCAGAAGGCTCAGGGCCCGGGGGTGTGCAAACTGCCAAAGCCTCCCGCAAGCAGAGCTCTTTGTCAGGCAAAGAGAGCGCCCAGGGCTGCATTCCCAAGCGGTTGCTTGGCCGCCCAGACGAACCGCTGGGCGGAGGGAATCAGGGTCCCAGCGCCCCTGGCTGGGCGAGGCAGCACCACAGCCAGAGGGATCCTCCATTTGTGCCCAGCAAGCGCCTGCCAGACTGGGCTTCCCTGGAGCTCTCCCCCAGCGTAGAGTGGTGTGGATGTGGTTTGGGGCCTTCCCCGGTGCGTTTGGGCTAGGGAGAGCACAGCCCCAGCGCAGGGGAACCAGTCCCTGAGCAGAGAGCTCCGGGCAAGTGCTCTGTGCCCAGGCCTGGAAGCCCAGTTCCCAGCACGCCGGAGAGAAGAGAGGGGTTGCGGGCCTGTTACTGGGAAGGACCGAGCGAGCTGCCAGAGCGGCGGAGCTCCAGCTCTGCGCCCAGGCGCGATAGCGCAGAGCCCCGGCCGAGAGGCTGCTCTGGCCTGGGCGAGCCTCGCCCAGCGCTTCCCAGCTTCTAGCGTTCTCGCCCGGGAAGGAGCAGGCTGCGGGAGTGTGGGAGACGTGAGTGGCGCCTGGCTGGCCTCAGCTCCGCTCTGGCCTTCCCTTTGGACCTAGGAGCCAGGCCTCTTTGCAGAAGGCTCAGGGCCCGGGGGTGTGCAAACTGCCAAAGCCTCCCGCAAGCAGAGCTCTTTGTCAGGCAAAGACAGCGCCCAGGGCTGCACTCCCAAGCGGTTGCTTGGCCGCCCAGACGAACCGCTGGGCGGAGGGAATCAGGGTCCCAGCGCCCCTGGCTGGGCGAGGCAGCACCACAGCCAGAGGGATCCTCCGTTTGTGCCCAGCAAGCGCCTGCCAGACTGGGCTTCCCTGGAGCTCTCCCCCAGCATAGAGTGGTGTGGATGTGGTTTGGGGCCTTCCCCGGTGCGTTTGGGCTAGGGAGAGCACAGCCCCAGCGCAGGGGAACCAGGCCCTGAGCAGAGAGCTCCGGGCAAGTGCTCTGTGCCCAGGCCTGGAAGCCCAGTTCCCAGCACGCCGGAGAGAAGAGAGGGGTTGCGGGCCTGTTACTGGGAAGGACCGAGCGAGCTGCCAGAGCGGCGGAGCTCCAGCTCTGCGCCCAGGCGCGATAGCGCAGAGCCCCGGCCGAGAGGCTGCTCTGGCCTGGGCGAGCCTCGCCCAGCGCTTCCCAGCTTCTAGCGTTCTCGCCCGGGAAGGAGCAGGCTGCGGGAGTGTGGGAGACGTGAGTGGCGCCTGGCTGGCCTCAGCTCCGCTCTGGCCTTCCCTTTGGACCTAGGAGCCAGGCCTCTTTGCAGAAGGCTCAGGGCCCGGGGGTGTGCAAACTGCCAAAGCCTCCCGCAAGCAGAGCTCTTTGTCAGGCAAAGAGAGCGCCCAGGGCTGCATTCCCAAGCGGTGGCTTGGCCGCCCAGAGGAACCGCTGGGCGGAGGGAATCAGGGTCCCAGCGCCCCTGGCTGGGCGAGGCAGCACCACAGCCAGAGGGATCCTCCGTTTGTGCCCAGCAAGCGCCTGCCAGACTGGGCTTCCCTGGAGCTCTCCCCCAGCGTAGAGTGGTGTGGATGTGGTTTGGGGCCTTCCCCGGTGCTTTTGGGCTAGGGAGAGCACAGCCCCAGCGCAGGGGAACCAGTCCCTGAGCAGAGAGCTCCGGGCAAGTGCTCTGTGCCCAGGCCTGGAAGCCCAGTTCCCAGCACGCCGGAGAGAAGAGAGGGGTTGCGGGCCTGTTACTGGGAAGGACCGAGCGAGCTGCCAGAGCGGCGGAGCTCCAGCTCTGCGCCCAGGCGCGATAGCGCAGAGCCCCGGCCGAGAGGCTGCTCTGGCCTGGGCGAGCCTCGCCCAGCGCTTCCCAGCGTCTAGCGTTCTCGCCCGGGAAGGAGCAGGCTGCGGGAGTTTGGGAGACGTGACTGGCGCCTGGCTGGCCTCAGCTCCGCTCTGGCCTTCCCTTTGGACCTAGGAGCCAGGCCTCTTTGCAGAAGGCTCAGGGCCCGGGGGTGTGCAAACTGCCAAAGCCTCCCGCAAGCAGAGCTCTTTGTCAGGCAAAGAGAGCGCCCAGGGCTGCACTCCCAAGCGGTTGCTTGGCCGCCCAGACGAAGCGCTGGGCGGAGGGAATCAGGGTCCCAGCGCCCCTGGCTGGGCGAGGCAGCACCACAGCCAGAGGGATCCTCCGTTTGTGCCCAGCAAGCGCCTGCCAGACTGGGCTTCCCTGGAGCTCTCCCCCAGCGTAGAGTGGTGTGGATGTGGTTTGGGGCCTTCCCCGGTGCGTTTGGGCTAGGGAGAGCACAGCCCCAGCGCAGGGGAACCAGGCCCTGAGCAGAGAGCTCCGGGCAAGTGCTCTGTGCCCAGGCCTGGAAGCCCAGTTCCCAGCACGCCGGAGAGAAGAGAGGGGTTGCGGGCCTGTTACTGGGAAGGACCGAGCGAGCTGCCAGAGCGGCGGAGCTCCAGCTCTGCGCCCAGGCGCGATAGCGCAGAGCCCCGGCCGAGAGGCTGCTCTGGCCTGGGCGAGCCTCGCCCAGCGCTTCCCAGCTTCTAGCGTTCTCGCCCGGGAAGGAGCAGGCTGCGGGAGTGTGGGAGACGTGACTGGCGCCTGGCTGGCCTCAGCTCCGCTCTGGCCTTCCCTTTGGACCTAGGAGCCAGGCCTCTTTGCAGAAGGCTCAGGGCCCGGGGGTGTGCAAACTGCCAAAGCCTCCCGCAAGCAGAGCTCTTTGTCAGGCAAAGAGAGCGCCCAGGGCTGCACTCCCAAGCGGTTGCTTGGCCGCCCAGACGAAGCGCTGGGCGGAGGGAATCAGGGTCCCAGCGCCCCTGGCTGGGCGAGGCAGCACCACAGCCAGAGGGATCCTCCGTTTGTGCCCAGCAAGCGCCTGCCAGACTGGGCTTCCCTGGAGCTCTCCCCCAGCGTAGAGTGGTGTGGATGTGGTTTGGGGCCTTCCCCGGTGCGTTTGGGCTAGGGAGAGCACAGCCCCAGCGCAGGGGAACCAGGCCGTGAGCAGAGAGCTCCGGGCAAGTGCTCTGTGCCCAGGCCTGGAAGCCCAGTTCCCAGCACGCCGGAGAGAAGAGAGGGGTTGCGGGCCTGTTACTGGGAAGGACCGAGCGAGCTGCCAGAGCGGCAGAGCTCCAGCTCTGCGCCCAGGCGCGATAGCGCAGAGCCCCGGCCGAGAGGCTGCTCTGGCCTGGGCGAGCCTCGCCCAGCGCTTCCCAGCTTCTAGCGTTCTCGCCCGGGAAGGAGCAGGCTGCGGGAGTGTGGGAGACGTGACTGGCGCCTGGCTGGCCTCAGCTCCGCTCTGGCCTTCCCTTTGGACCTAGGAGCCAGGCCTCTTTGCAGAAGGCTCAGGGCCCGGGGGTGTGCAAACTGCCAAAGCCTCCCGCAAGCAGAGCTCTTTGTCAGGCAAAGAGAGCGCCCAGGGCTGCACTCCCAAGAGGTTGCTTGGCCGCCCAGACGAAGCGCTGGGCGGAGGGAATCAGGGTGCCAGCGCCCCTGGCTGGGCGAGGCAGCACCACAGCCAGAGGGATCCTCCGTTTGTGCCCAGCAAGCGCCTGCCAGACTGGGCTTCCCTGGAGCTCTCCCCCAGCGTAGAGTGGTGTGGATGTGGTTTGGGGCCTTCCCCGGTGCGTTTGGGCTAGGGAGAGCACAGCCCCAGCGCAGGGGAACCAGGCCCTGAGCAGAGAGCTCCGGGCAAGTGCTCTGTGCCCAGGCCTGGAAGCCCAGTTCCCAGCACGCCGGAGAGAAGAGAGGGGTTGCGGGCCTGTTACTGGGAAGGACCGAGCGAGCTGCCAGAGCGGCGGAGCTCCAGCTCTGCGCCCAGGCGCGATAGCGCAGAGCCCCGGCCGAGAGGCTGCTCTGGCCTGGGCGAGCCTCGCCCAGCGCTTCCCAGCTTCTAGCGTTCTCGCCCGGGAAGGAGCAGGCTGCGGGAGTGTGGGAGACGTGAGTGGCGCCTGGCTGGCCTCAGCTCCGCTCTGGCCTTCCCTTTGGACCTGGGAGCCAGGCCTCTTTGCAGAAGGCTCAGGGGCCGGGGGTGTGCAAACTGCCAAAGCCTCCCGCAAGCAGAGCTCTTTGTCAGGCAAAGAGAGCGCCCAGGGCTGCACTCCCAAGCGGTTGCTTGGCCGCCCAGACGAAGCGCTGGGCGGAGGGAATCAGGGTCCCAGCGCCCCTGGCTGGGCGAGGCAGCACCACAGCCAGAGGGATCCTCCGTTTGTGCCCAGCAAGCGCCTGCCAGACTGGGCTTCCCTGGAGCTCTCCCCCAGCGTAGAGTGGTGTGGATGTGGTTTGGGGCCTTCCCCGGTGCGTTTGGGCTAGGGAGAGCACAGCCCCAGCGCAGGGGAACCAGGCCCTGAGCAGAGAGCTCCGGGCAAGTGCTCTGTGCCCAGGCCTGGAAGCCCAGTTCCCAGCACGCCGGAGAGAAGAGAGGGGTTGCGGGCCTGTTACTGGGAAGGACCGAGCGAGCTGCCAGAGCGGCGGAGCTCCAGCTCTGCGCCCAGGCGCGATAGCGCAGAGCCCCGGCCGAGAGGCTGCTCTGGCCTGGGCGAGCCTCGCCCAGCGCTTCCCAGCTTCTAGCGTTCTCGCCCGGGAAGGAGCAGGCTGCGGGAGTGTGGGAGACGTGACTGGCGCCTGGCTGGCCTCAGCTCCGCTCTGGCCTTCCCTTTGGACCTAGGAGCCAGGCCTCTTTGCAGAAGGCTCAGGGCCCGGGGGTGTGCAAACTGCCAAAGCCTCCCGCAAGCAGAGCTCTTTGTCAGGCAAAGAGAGCGCCCAGGGCTGCACTCCCAAGCGGTTGCTTGGCCGCCCAGACGAAGCGCTGGGCGGAGGGAATCAGGGTCCCAGCGCCCCTGGCTGGGCGAGGCAGCACCACAGCCAGAGGGATCCTCCGTTTGTGCCCAGCAAGCGCCTGCCAGACTGGGCTTCCCTGGAGCTCTCCCCCAGCGTAGAGTGGTGTGGATGTGGTTTGGGGCCTTCCCCGGTGCGTTTGGGCTAGGGAGAGCACAGCCCCAGCGCAGGGGAACCAGTCCCTGAGCAGAGAGCTCCGGGCAAGTGCTCTGTGCCCAGGCCTGGAAGCCCAGTTCCCAGCACGCCGGAGAGAAGAGAGGGGTTGCGGGCCTGTTACTGGGAAGGACCGAGCGAGCTGCCAGAGCGGCAGAGCTCCAGCTCTGCGCCCAGGCGCGATAGCGCAGAGCCCCGGCCGAGAGGCTGCTCTGGCCTGGGCGAGCCTCGCCCAGCGCTTCCCAGCTTCTAGCGTTCTCGCCCGGGAAGGAGCAGGCTGCGGGAGTGTGGGAGACGTGACTGGCGCCTGGCTGGCCTCAGCTCCGCTCTGGCCTTCCCTTTGGACCTAGGAGCCAGGCCTCTTTGCAGAAGGCTCAGGGCCCGGGGATGTGCAAACTGCCAAAGCCTCCCGCAAGCAGAGCTCTTTGTCAGGCAAAGAGAGCGCCCAGGGCTGCACTCCCAAGCGGTTGCTTGGCCGCCCAGACGACGCGCTGGGCGGAGGGAATCAGGGTCCCAGCGCCCCTGGCTGGGCGAGGCAGCACCACAGCCAGAGGGATCCTCCGTTTGTGCCCAGCAAGCGCCTGCCAGACTGGGCTTCCCTGGAGCTCTCCCCCAGCGTAGAGTGGTGTGGATGTGGTTTGGGGCCTTCCCCGGTGCGTTTGGGCTAGGGAGAGCACAGCCCCAGCGCAGGGGAACCAGTCCCTGAGCAGAGAGCTCCGGGCAAGTGCTCTGTGCCCAGGCCTGGAAGCCCAGTTCCCAGCACGCCGGAGAGAAGAGAGGGGTTGCGGGCCTGTTACTGGGAAGGACCGAGCGAGCTGCCAGAGCGGCGGAGCTCCAGCTCTGCGCCCAGGCGCGATAGCGCAGAGCCCCGGCCGAGAGGCTGCTCTGGCCTGGGCGAGCCTCGCCCAGCGCTTCCCAGCTTCTAGCGTTCTCGCCCGGGAAGGAGCAGGCTGCGGGAGTGTGGGAGACGTGACTGGCGCCTGGCTGGCCTCAGCTCCACTCTGGCCTTCCCTTTGGACCTAGGAGCCATGCCTCTTTGCAGAAGGCTCAGGGCCCGGGGGTGTGCAAACTGCCAAAGCCTCCCGCAAGCAGAGCTCTTTGTCAGGCAAAGAGAGCGCCCAGGGCTGCACTCCCAAGCGGTTGCTTGGCCGCCCAGACGACGCGCTGGGCGGAGGGAATCAGGGTCCCAGCGCCCCTGGCTGGGCGAGGCAGCACCACAGCCAGAGGGATCCTCCGTTTGTGCCCAGCAAGCGCCTGCCAGACTGGGCTTCCCTGGAGCTCTCCCCCAGCGTAGAGTGGTGTGGATGTGGTTTGGGGCCTTCCCCGGTGCGTTTGGGCTAGGGAGAGCACAGCCCCAGCGCAGGGGAACCAGGCCCTGAGCAGAGAGCTCCGGGCAAGTGCTCTGTGCCCAGGCCTGGAAGCCCAGTTCCCAGCACGCCGGAGAGAAGAGAGGGGTTGCGGGCCTGTTACTGGGAAGGACCGAGCGAGCTGCCAGAGCGGCGGAGCTCCAGCTCTGCGCCCAGGCGCGATAGCGCAGAGCCCCGGCCGAGAGGCTGCTCTGGCCTGGGCGAGCCTCGCCCAGCGCTTCCCAGCTTCTAGCGTTCTCGCCCGGGAAGGAGCAGGCTGCGGGAGTGTGGGAGACGTGCCTGGGGCCTGGCTGGCCTCAGCTCCGCTCTGGCCTTCCCTTTGGACCTAGGAGCCAGGCCTCTTTGCAGAAGGCTCAGGGGCCGGGGGTGTGCAAACTGCCAAAGCCTCCCGCAAGCAGAGCTCTTTGTCAGGCAAAGACAGAGCCCAGGGCTGCATTCCCAAGCGGTTTCTTGGCCGCCCAGACGAAGCGCTGGGCGGAGGGAATCAGGGTCCCAGCGCCCCTGGCTGGGCGAGGCAGCACCACAGCCAGAGGGATCCTCCGTTTGTGCCCAGCAAGCGCCTGCCAGACTGGGCTTCCCTGGAGCTCTCCCCCAGCGTAGAGTGGTGTGGATGTGGTTTGGGGCCTTCCCCGGTGCGTTTGGGCTAGGGAGAGCACAGCCCCAGCGCAGGGGAACCAGTCCCTGAGCAGAGAGCTCCGGGCAAGTGCTCTGTGCCCAGGCCTGGAAGCCCAGTTCCCAGCACGCCGGAGAGAAGAGAGGGGTTGCGGGCCTGTTACTGGGAAGGACCGAGCGAGCTGCCAGAGCGGCGGAGCTCCAGCTCTGCGCCCAGGCGCGATAGCGCAGAGCCCCGGCCGAGAGGCTGCTCTGGCCTGGGCGAGCCTCGCCCAGCGCTTCCCAGCTTCTAGCGTTCTCGCCCGGGAAGGAGCAGGCTGCGGGAGTGTGGGAGACGTGAGTGGCGCCTGGCTGGCCTCAGCTCCGCTCTGGCCTTCCCTTTGGACCTAGGAGCCAGGCCTCTTTGCAGAAGGCTCAGGGCCCGGGGGTGTGCAAACTGCCAAAGCCTCCCGCAAGCAGAGCTCTTTGTCAGGCAAAGAGAGCGCCCAGGGCTGCACTCCCAAGCGGTTGCTTGGCCGCCCATACGAAGCGCTGGGCGGAGGGAATCAGGGTCCCAGCGCCCCTGGCTGGGCGAGGCAGCACCACAGCCAGAGGGATCCTCCGTTTGTGCCCAGCAAGCGCCTGCCAGACTGGGCTTCCCTGGAGCTCTCCCCCAGCATAGAGTGGTGTGGATGTGGTTTGGGGCCTTCCCCGGTGCATTTGGGCTAGGGAGAGCACAGCCCCAGCGCAGGGGAACCAGTCCCTGAGCAGAGAGCTCCGGGCAAGTGCTCTGTGCCCAGGCCTGGAAGCCCAGTTCCCAGCACGCCGGAGAGAAGAGAGGGGTTGCGGGCCTGTTACTGGGAAGGACCGAGCGAGCTGCCAGAGCGGCGGAGCTCCAGCTCTGCGCCCAGGCGCGATAGCGCAGAGCCCCGGCCGAGAGGCTGCTCTGGCCTGGGTGAGCCTCGCCCAGCGCTTCCCAGCTTCTAGCGTTCTCGCCCGGGAAGGAGCAGGCTGCGGGAGTGTGGGAGACGTGACTGGCGCCTGGCTGGCCTCAGCTCCGCTCTGGCCTTCCCTTTGGACCTAGGAGCCAGGCCTCTTTGCAGAAGGCTCAGGGGCCGGGGGTGTGCAAACTGCCAAAGCCTCCCGCAAGCAGAGCTCTTTGTCAGGCAAAGAGAGCGCCCAGGGCTGCATTCCCAAGCGGTTGCTTGGCCGCCCAAACGAACCGCTGGGCGGAGGGAATCAGGTTCCCAGCGCCCCTGGCTGGGCGAGGCAGCACCACAGCCAGAGGGATCCTCCGTTTGTGCCCAGCAAGCGCCTGCCAGACTGGGCTTCCCTGGAGCTCTCCCCCAGCGTAGAGTGGTGTGGATGTGGTTTGGGGCCTTCCCCGGTGCGTTTGGGCTAGGGAGAGCACAGCCCCAGCGCAGGGGAACCAGTCCCTGAGCAGAGAGCTCCGGGCAAGTGCTCTGTGCCCAGGCCTGGAAGCCCAGTTCCCAGCACGCCGGAGAGAAGAGAGGGGTTGCGGGCCTGTTACTGGGAAGGACCGAGCGAGCTGCCAGAGCGGCGGAGCTCCAGCTCTGCGCCCAGGCGCGATAGCGCAGAGCCCCGGCCGAGAGGCTGCTCTGGCCTGGGTGAGCCTCGCCCAGCGCTTCCCAGCTTCTAGCGTTCTCGCCCGGGAAGGAGCAGGCTGCGGGAGTGTGGGAGACGTGAGTGGCGCCTGGCTGGCCTCAGCTCCGCTCTGGCCTTCCCTTTGGACCTAGGAGCCAGGCCTCTTTGCAGAAGGCTCAGGGGCCGGGGGTGTGCAAACTGCCAAAGCCTCCCGCAAGCAGAGCTCTTTGTCAGGCAAAGAGAGCGCCCAGGGCTGCACTCCCAAGCGGTTGCTTGGCCGCCCAGACGAAGCGCTGGGCGGAGGGAATCAGGGTCCCAGCGCCCCTGGCTGGGCGAGGCAGCACCACAGCCAGAGGGATCCTCCGTTTGTGCCCAGCAAGCGCCTGCCAGACTGGGCTTCCCTGGAGCTCTCCCCCAGCGTAGAGTGGTGTGGATGTGGTTTGGGGCCTTCCCCGGTGCGTTTGGGCTAGGGAGAGCACAGCCCCAGCGCAGGGGAACCAGTCCCTGAGCAGAGAGCTCCGGGCAAGTGCTCTGTGCCCAGGCCTGGAAGCCCAGTTCCCAGCACGCCGGAGAGAAGAGAGGGGTTGCGGGCCTGTTACTGGGAAGGACCGAGCGAGCTGCCAGAGCGGCGGAGCTCCAGCTCTGCGCCCAGGCGCGATAGCGCAGAGCCCCGGCCGAGAGGCTGCTCTGGCCTGGGTGAGCCTCGCCCAGCGCTTCCCAGCTTCTAGCGTTCTCGCCCGGGAAGGAGCAGGCTGCGGGAGTGTGGGAGACGTGAGTGGCGCCTGGCTGGCCTCAGCTCCGCTCTGGCCTTCCCTTTGGACCTAGGAGCCAGGCCTCTTTGCAGAAGGCTCAGGGCCCGGGGGTGTGCAAACTGCCAAAGCCTCCCGCAAGCAGAGCTCTTTGTCAGGCAAAGAGAGCGCCCAGGGCTGCACTCCCAAGCGGTTGCTTGGCCGCCCAGACGAAGCGCTGGGCGGAGGGAATCAGGGTCCCAGCGCCCCTGGCTGGGCGAGGCAGCACCACAGCCAGAGGGATCCTCCGTTTGTGCCCAGCAAGCGCCTGCCAGACTGGGCTTCCCTGGAGCTCTCCCCCAGCGTAGAGTGGTGTGGATGTGGTTTGGGGCCTTCCCCGGTGCGTTTGGGCTAGGGAGAGCACAGCCCCAGCGCAGGGGAACCAGTCCCTGAGCAGAGAGCTCCGGGCAAGTGCTCTGTGCCCAGGCCTGGAAGCCCAGTTCCCAGCACGCCGGAGAGAAGAGAGGGGTTGCGGGCCTGTTACTGGGAAGGACCGAGCGAGCTGCCAGAGCGGCGGAGCTCCAGCTCTGCGCCCAGGCGCGATAGCGCAGAGCCCCGGCCGAGAGGCTGCTCTGGCCTGGGTGAGCCTCGCCCAGCGCTTCCCAGCTTCTAGCGTTCTCGCCCGGGAAGGAGCAGGCTGCGGGAGTGTGGGAGACGTGATTGGCGCCTGGCTGGCCTCAGCTCCGCTCTGGCCTTCCCTTTGGACCTAGGAGCCAGGCCTCTTTGCAGAAGGTTCAGGGGCCGGGGGTGTGCAAACTGCCAAAGCCTCCCGCAAGCAGAGCTCTTTGTCAGGCAAAGAGAGCGCCCAGGGCTGCACTCCCAAGCGGTTGCTTGGCCGCCCAGACGAAGCGCTGGGCGGAGGGAATCAGGGTCCCAGCGCCCCTGGCTGGGCGAGGCAGCACCACAGCCAGAGGGATCCTCCGTTTGTGCCCAGCAAGCGCCTGCCAGACTGGGCTTCCCTGGAGCTCTCCCCCAGCGTAGAGTGGTGTGGATGTGGTTTGGGGCCTTCCCCGGTGCGTTTGGGCTAGGGAGAGCACAGCCCCAGCGCAGGGGAACCAGTCCCTGAGCAGAGAGCTCCGGGCAAGTGCTCTGTGCCCAGGCCTGGAAGCCCAGTTCCCAGCACGCCGGAGAGAAGAGAGGGGTTGCAGGCCTGTTACTGGGAAGGACCGAGCGAGCTGCCAGAGCGGCGGAGCTCCAGCTCTGCGCCCAGGCGCGATAGCGCAGAGCCCCGGCCGAGAGGCTGCTCTGGCCTGGGCGAGCCTCGCCCAGCGCTTCCCAGCTTCTAGCGTTCTCGCCCGGGAAGGAGCAGGCTGCGGGAGTGTGGGAGACGTGACTGGCGCATGGCTGGCCTCAGCTCCGCTCTGGCCTTCCCTTTGGACCTAGGAGCCAGGCCTCTTTGCAGAAGGCTCAGGGGCCGGGGGTGTGCAAACTGCCAAAGCCTCCCGCAAGCAGAGCTCTTTGTCAGGCAAAGAGAGCGCCCAGGGCTGCATTCCCAAGCGGTTGCTTGGCCGCCCAGACGAACCGCTGGGCGGAGGGAATCAGGGTCCCAGCGCCCCTGGCTGGGCGAGGCAGCACCACAGCCAGAGGGATCCTCCGTTTGTGCCCAGCAAGCGCCTGCCAGACTGGGCTTCCCTGGAGCTCTCCCCCAGCGTAGAGTGGTGTGGATGTGGTTTGGGGCCTTCCCCGGTGCGTTTGGGCTAGGGAGAGCACAGCCCCAGCGCAGGGGAACCAGTCCCTGAGCAGAGAGCTCCGGGCAAGTGCTCTGTGCCCAGGCCTGGAAGCCCAGTTCCCAGCACGCCGGAGAGAAGAGAGGGGTTGCGGGCCTGTTACTGGGAAGGACCGAGCGAGCTGCCAGAGCGGCGGAGCTCCAGCTCTGCGCCCAGGCGCGATAGCGCAGAGCCCCGGCCGAGAGGCTGCTCTGGCCTGGGTGAGCCTCGCCCAGCGCTTCCCAGCTTCTAGCGTTCTCGCCCGGGAAGGAGCAGGCTGCGGGAGTGTGGGAGACGTGACTGGCGCCTGGCTGGCCTCAGCTCCGCTCTGGCCTTCCCTTTGGACCTAGGAGCCAGGCCTCTTTGCAGAAGGCTCAGGGGCCGGGGGTGTGCAAACTGCCAAAGCCTCCCGCAAGCAGAGCTCTTTGTCAGGCAAAGAGAGCGCCCAGGGCTGCACTCCCAAGCGGTTTCTTGGCCGCCCAGACGAAGCGCTGGGCGGAGGGAATCAGGGTCCCAGCGCCCCTGGCTGGGCGAGGCAGCACCACAGCCAGAGGGATCCTCCGTTTGTGCCCAGCAAGCGCCTGCCAGACTGGGCTTCCCTGGAGCTCTCCCCCAGCGTAGAGTGGTGTGGATGTGGTTTGGGGCCTTCCCCGGTGCGTTTGGGCTAGGGAGAGCACAGCCCCAGCGCAGGGGAACCAGTCCCTGAGCAGAGAGCTCCGGGCAAGTGCTCTGTGCCCAGGCCTGGAAGCCCAGTTCCCAGCACGCCGGAGAGAAGAGAGGGGTTGCAGGCCTGTTACTGGGAAGGACCGAGCGAGCTGCCAGAGCGGCGGAGCTCCAGCTCTGCGCCCAGGCGCGATAGCGCAGAGCCCCGGCCGAGAGGCTGCTCTGGCCTGGGCGAGCCTCGCCCAGCGCTTCCCAGCTTCTAGCGTTCTCGCCCGGGAAGGAGCAGGCTGCGGGAGTGTGGGAGACGTGACTGGCGCATGGCTGGCCTCAGCTCCGCTCTGGCCTTCCCTTTGGTCCTAGGAGCCAGGCCTCTTTGCAGAAGGCTCAGGGGCCGGGGGTGTGCAAACTGCCAAAGCCTCCCGCAAGCAGAGCTCTTTGTCAGGCAAAGACAGAGCCCAGGGCTGCATTCCCAAGCGGTTTCTTGGCCGCCCAGAGAAGCGCTGGGCGGAGGGAATCAGGGTCCCAGCGCCCCTGGCTGGGCGAGGCAGCACCACAGCCAGAGGGATCCTCCGTTTGTGCCCAGCAAGCGCCTGCCAGACTGGGCTTCCCTGGAGCTCTCCCCCAGCGTAGAGTGGTGTGGATGTGGTTTGGGGCCTTCCCCGGTGCGTTTGGGCTAGGGAGAGCACAGCCCCAGCGCAGGGGAACCAGTCCCTGAGCAGAGAGCTCCGGGCAAGTGCTCTGTGCCCAGGCCTGGAAGCCCAGTTCCCAGCACGCCGGAGAGAAGAGAGGGGTTGTGGGCCTGTTACTGGGAAGGACCGAGCGAGCTGCCAGAGCGGCGGAGCTCCAGCTCTGCGCCCAGGCGCGATAGCGCAGAGCCCCGGCCGAGAGGCTGCTCTGGCCTGGGCGAGCCTCGCCCAGCGCTTCCCAGCTTCTAGCGTTCTCGCCCGGGAAGGAGCAGGCTGCGGGAGTGTGGGAGACGTGAGTGGCGCCTGGCTGGCCTCAGCTCCGCTCTGGCCTTCCCTTTGGACCTAGGAGCCAGGCCTCTTTGCAGAAGGCTCAGGGCCCGGGGGTGTGCAAACTGCCAAAGCCTCCCGCAAGCAGAGCTCTTTGTCAGGCAAAGAGAGCGCCCAGGGCTGCACTCCCAAGCGGTTGCTTGGCCGCCCAGACGAAGCGCTGGGCGGAGGGAATCAGGGTCCCAGCGCCCCTGGCTGGGCGAGGCAGCACCACAGCCAGAGGGATCCTCCGTTTGTGCCCAGCAAGCGCCTGCCAGACTGGGCTTCCCTGGAGCTCTCCCCCAGCGTAGAGTGGTGTGGATGTGGTTTGGGGCCTTCCCCGGTGCGTTTGGGCTAGGGAGAGCACGGCCCCAGCGCAGGGGAACCAGTCCCTGAGCAGAGAGCTCCGGGCAAGTGCTCTGTGCCCAGGCCTTGAAGCCCAGTTCCCAGCACGCCGGAGAGAAGAGAGGGGTTGCGGGCCTGTTACTGGGAAGGACCGAGCGAGCTGCCAGAGCGGCGGAGCTCCAGCTCTGCGCCCAGGCGCGATAGCGCAGAGCCCCGGCCGAGAGGCTGCTCTGGCCTGGGCGAGCCTCGCCCAGCGCTTCCCAGCTTCTAGCGTTCTCGCCCGGGAAGGAGCAGGCTGCGGGAGTGTGGGAGACGTGCCTGGGGCCTGGCTGGCCTCAGCTCCGCTCTGGCCTTCCCTTTGGACCTAGGAGCCAGGCCTCTTTGCAGAAGGCTCAGGGCCCGGGGATGTGCAAACTGCCAAAGCCTCCCGCAAGCAGAGCTCTTTGTCAGGCAAAGAGAGCGCCCAGGGCTGCACTCCCAAGCGGTTGCTTGGCCGCCCAGACGAAGCGCTGGGCGGAGGGAATCAGGGTCCCAGCGCCCCTGGCTGGGCGAGGCAGCACCACAGCCAGAGGGATCCTCCGTTTGTGCCCAGCAAGCGCCTGCCAGACTGGGCTTCCCTGGAGCTCTCCCCCAGCGTAGAGTGGTGTGGATGTGGTTTGGGGCCTTCCCCGGTGCGTTTGGGCTAGGGAGAGCACAGCCCCAGCGCAGGGGAACCAGTCCCTGAGCAGAGAGCTCCGGGCAAGTGCTCTGTGCCCAGGCCTGGAAGCCCAGTTCCCAGCACGCCGGAGAGAAGAGAGGGGTTGCGGGCCTGTTACTGGGAAGGACCGAGCGAGCTGCCAGAGCGGCGGAGCTCCAGCTCTGCGCCCAGGCGCGATAGCGCAGAGCCCCGGCCGAGAGGCTGCTCTGGCCTGGGTGAGCCTCGCCCAGCGCTTCCCAGCTTCTAGCGTTCTCGCCCGGGAAGGAGCAGGCTGCGGGAGTGTGGGAGACGTGAGTGGCGCCTGGCTGGCCTCAGCTCCGCTCTGGCCTTCCCTTTGGACCTAGGAGCCAGGCCTCTTTGCAGAAGGCTCAGGGGCCGGGGGTGTGCAAACTGCCAAAGCCTCCCGCAAGCAGAGCTCTTTGTCAGGCAAAGAGAGCGCCCAGGGCTGCACTCCCAAGCGGTTGCTTGGCCGCCCAGACGAAGCGCTGGGCGGAGGGAATCAGGGTCCCAGCGCCCCTGGCTGGGCGAGGCAGCACCACAGCCAGAGGGATCCTCCGTTTGTGCCCAGCAAGCGCCTGCCAGACTGGGCTTCCCTGGAGCTCTCCCCCAGCGTAGAGTGGTGTGGATGTGGTTTGGGGCCTTCCACGGTGCGTTTGGGCTAGGGAGAGCACAGCCCCAGCGCAGGGGAACCAGTCCCTGAGCAGAGAGCTCCGGGCAAGTGCTCTGTGCCCAGGCCTGGAAGCCCAGTTCCCAGCACGCCGGAGAGAAGAGAGGGGTTGCGGGCCTGTTACTGGGAAGGACCGAGCGAGCTGCCAGAGCGGCGGAGCTCCAGCTCTGCGCCCAGGCGCGATAGCGCAGAGCCCCGGCCGAGAGGCTGCTCTGGCCTGGGTGAGCCTCGCCACGCGCTTCCCAGCTTCTAGCGTTCTCGCCCGGGAAGGAGCAGGCTGCGGGAGTGTGGGAGACGTGACTGGCGCCTGGCTGGCCTCAGCTCCGCTCTGGCCTTCCCTTTGGACCTAGGAGCCAGGCCTCTTTGCAGAAGGCTCAGGGGCCAGGGGTGTGCAAACTGCCAAAGCCTCCCGCAAGCAGAGCTCTTTGTCATGCAAAGAGAGCGCCAGGGCTGCACTCCCAAGCGGTTGCTTGGCCGCCCAGACGAACTGCTGGGCGGAGGGAATCAGGGTCCCAGCGCCCCTGGCTGGGCGAGGCAGCACCACAGCCAGAGGGATCCTCCGTTTGTGCCCAGCAAGCGCCTGCCAGACTGGGCTTCCCTGGAGCTCTCCCCCAGCGTAGAGTGGTGTGGATGTGGTTTGGGGCCTTCCCCGGTGCGTTTGGGCTAGGGAGAGCACAGCCCCAGCGCAGGGGAACCAGTCCCTGAGCAGAGAGCTCCGGGCAAGTGCTCTGTGCCCAGGCCTGGAAGCCCAGTTCCCAGCACGCCGGAGAGAAGAGAGGGGTTGCAGGCCTGTTACTGGGAAGGACCGAGCGAGCTGCCAGAGCGGCGGAGCTCCAGCTCTGCGCCCAGGCGCGATAGCGCAGAGCCCCGGCCGAGAGGCTGCTCTGGCCTGGGCGAGCCTCGCCCAGCGCTTCCCAGCTTCTAGCGTTCTCGCCCGGGAAGGAGCAGGCTGCGGGAGTGTGGGAGACGTGACTGGCGCATGGCTGGCCTCAGCTCCGCTCTGGCCTTCCCTTTGGACCTAGGAGCCAGGCCTCTTTGCAGAAGGCTCAGGGGCCGGGGGTGTGCAAACTGCCAAAGCCTCCCGCAAGCAGAGCTCTTTGTCAGGCAAAGAGAGCGCCCAGGGCTGCATTCCCAAGCGGTTGCTTGGCCGCCCAGACGAACCGCTGGGCGGAGGGAATCAGGGTCCCAGCGCCCCTGGCTGGGCGAGGCAGCACCACAGCCAGAGGGATCCTCCGTTTGTGCCCAGCAAGCGCCTGCCAGACTGGGCTTCCCTGGAGCTCTCCCCCAGCGTAGAGTGGTGTGGATGTGGTTTGGGGCCTTCCCCGGTGCGTTTGGGCTAGGGAGAGCACAGCCCCAGCGCAGGGGAACCAGTCCCTGAGCAGAGAGCTCCGGGCAAGTGCTCTGTGCCCAGGCCTGGAAGCCCAGTTCCCAGCACGCCGGAGAGAAGAGAGGGGTTGCGGGCCTGTTACTGGGAAGGACCGAGCGAGCTGCCAGAGCGGCGGAGCTCCAGCTCTGCGCCCAGGCGCGATAGCGCAGAGCCCCGGCCGAGAGGCTGCTCTGGCCTGGGTGAGCCTCGCCCAGCGCTTCCCAGCTTCTAGCGTTCTCGCCCGGGAAGGAGCAGGCTGCGGGAGTGTGGGAGACGTGACTGGCGCCTGGCTGGCCTCAGCTCCGCTCTGGCCTTCCCTTTGGACCTAGGAGCCAGGCCTCTTTGCAGAAGGCTCAGGGGCCGGGGGTGTGCAAACTGCCAAAGCCTCCCTCAAGCAGAGCTCTTTGTCAGGCAAAGAGAGCGCCCAGGGCTGCACTCCCAAGCGGTTGCTTGGCCGCCCAGACGAACCGCTGGGCGGAGGGAATCAGGGTCCCAGCGCCCCTGGCTGGGCGAGGCAGCACCACAGCCAGAGGGATCCTCCGTTTGTGCCCAGCAAGCGCCTGCCAGACTGGGCTTCCCTGGAGCTCTCCCCCAGCGTAGAGTGGTGTGGATGTGGTTTGGGGCCTTCCCCGGTGCGTTTGGGCTAGGGAGAGCACAGCCCCAGCGCAGGGGAACCAGTCCCTGAGCAGAGAGCTCCGGGCAAGTGCTCTGTGCCCAGGCCTGGAAGCCCAGTTCCCAGCACGCCGGAGAGAAGAGAGGGGTTGCAGGCCTGTTACTGGGAAGGACCGAGCGAGCTGCCAGAGCGGCGGAGCTCCAGCTCTGCGCCCAGGCGCGATAGCGCAGAGCCCCGGCCGAGAGGCTGCTCTGGCCTGGGCGAGCCTCGCCCAGCGCTTCCCAGCTTCTAGCGTTCTCGCCCGGGAAGGAGCAGGCTGCGGGAGTGTGGGAGACGTGACTGGCGCATGGCTGGCCTCAGCTCCGCTCTGGCCTTCCCTTTGGACCTAGGAGCCAGGCCTCTTTGCAGAAGGCTCAGGGGCCGGGGGTGTGCAAACTGCCAAAGCCTCCCGCAAGCAGAGCTCTTTGTCAGGCAAAGAGAGCGCCCAGGGCTGCAATCCCAAGCGGTTGCTTGGCCGCCCAGACGAACCGCTGGGCGGAGGGAATCAGGGTCCCAGCGCCCCTGGCTGGGCGAGGCAGCACCACAGCCAGAGGGATCCTCCGTTTGTGCCCAGCAAGCGCCTGCCAGACTGGGCTTCCCTGGAGCTCTCCCCCAGCGTAGAGTGGTGTGGATGTGGTTTGGGGCCTTCCCCGGTGCGTTTGGGCTAGGGAGAGCACAGCCCCAGCGCAGGGGAACCAGTCCCTGAGCAGAGAGCTCCGGGCAAGTGCTCTGTGCCCAGGCCTGGAAGCCCAGTTCCCAGCACGCCGGAGAGAAGAGAGGGGTTGCGGGCCTGTTACTGGGAAGGACCGAGCGAGCTGCCAGAGCGGCGGAGCTCCAGCTCTGCGCCCAGGCGCGATAGCGCAGAGCCCCGGCCGAGAGGCTGCTCTGGCCTGGGCGAGCCTCGCCCAGCGCTTCCCAGCTTCTAGCGTTCTCGCCCGGGAAGGAGCAGGCTGCGGGAGTGTGGGAGACGTGCCTGGGGCCTGGCTGGCCTCAGCTCCGCTCTGGCCTTCCCTTTGGACCTAGGAGCCAGGCCTCTTTGCAGAAGGCTCAGGGCCCGGGGGTGTGCAAACTGCCAAAGCCTCCCGCAAGCAGAGCTCTTTGTCAGGCAAAGAGAGCGCCCAGGGCTGCACTCCCAAGCGGTTGCTTGGCCGCCCAGACGAAGCGCTGGGCGGAGGGAATCTGGGTCCCAGCGCCCCTGGCTGGGCGAGGCAGCACCACAGCCAGAGGGATCCTCCGTTTGTGCCCAGCAAGCGCCTGCCAGACTGGGCTTCCCTGGAGCTCTCCCCCAGCGTAGAGTGGTGTGGATGTGGTTTGGGGCCTTCCCCGGTGCGTTTGGGCTAGGGAGAGCACAGCCCCAGCGCAGGGGAACCAGTCCCTGAGCAGAGAGCTCCGGGCAAGTGCTCTGTGCCCAGGCCTGGAAGCCCAGATCCCAACACGCCGGAGAGAAGAGAGGGGTTGCGGGCCTGTTACTGGGAAGGACCGAGCGAGCTGCCAGAGCGGCGGAGCTCCAGCTCTGCGCCCAGGCGCGATAGCGCAGAGCCCCGGCCGAGAGGCTGCTCTGGCCTGGGCGAGCCTCGCCCAGCGCTTCCCAGCTTCTAGCGTTCTCGCCCGGGAAGGAGCAGGCTGCGGGAGTGTGGGAGACGTGCCTGGGGCCTGGCTGGCCTCAGCTCCGCTCTGGCCTTCCCTTTGGACCTAGGAGCCAGGCCTCTTTGCAGAAGGCTCAGGGCCCGGGGATGTGCAAACTGCCAAAGCCTCCCACAAGCAGAGCTCTTTGTCAGGCAAAGAGAGCGCCCAGGGCTGCACTCCCAAGCGGTTGCTTGGCCGCCCAGACGAAGCGCTGGGCGGAGGGAATCAGGGTCCCAGCGCCCCTGGCTGGGCGAGGCAGCACCACAGCCAGAGGGATCCTCCGTTTGTGCCCAGCAAGCGCCTGCCAGACTGGGCTTCCCTGGAGCTCTCCCCCAGCGTAGAGTGGTGTGGATGTGGTTTGGGGCCTTCCCCGGTGCGTTTGGGCTAGGGAGAGCACAGCCCCAGCGCAGGGGAACCAGTCCCTGAGCAGAGAGCTCCGGGCAAGTGCTCTGTGCCCAGGCCTGGAAGCCCAGTTCCCAGCACGCCGGAGAGAAGAGAGGGGTTGCGGGCCTGTTACTGGGAAGGACCGAGCGAGCTGCCAGAGCGGCGGAGCTCCAGCTCTGCGCCCAGGCGCGATAGCGCAGAGCCCCGGCCGAGAGGCTGCTCTGGCCTGGGTGAGCCTCGCCCAGCGCTTCCCAGCTTCTAGCGTTCTCGCCCGGGAAGGAGCAGGCTGCGGGAGTGTGGGAGACGTGACTGGCGCCTGGCTGGCCTCAGCTCCGCTCTGGCCTTCCCTTTGGACCTAGGAGCCAGGCCTCTTTGCAGAAGGCTCAGGGGCCGGGGGTGTGCAAACTGCCAAAGCCTCCCGCAAGCAGAGCTCTTTGTCAGGCAAAGAGAGCGCCCAGGGCTGCACTCCCAAGCGGTTGCTTGGCCGCCCAGACGAACTGCTGGGCGGAGGGAATCAGGGTCCCAGCGCCCCTGGCTGGGCGAGGCAGCACCACAGCCAGAGGGATCCTCCGTTTGTGCCCAGCAAGCGCCTGCCAGACTGGGCTTCCCTGGAGCTCTCCCCCAGCGTAGAGTGGTGTGGATGTGGTTTGGGGCCTTCCCCGGTGCGTTTGGGCTAGGGAGAGCACAGCCCCAGCGCAGGGGAACCAGTCCCTGAGCAGAGAGCTCCGGGCAAGTGCTCTGTGCCCAGGCCTGGAAGCCCAGTTCCCAGCACGCCGGAGAGAAGAGAGGGGTTGCAGGCCTGTTACTGGGAAGGACCGAGCGAGCTGCCAGAGCGGCGGAGCTCCAGCTCTGCGCCCAGGCGCGATAGCGCAGAGCCCCGGCCGAGAGGCTGCTCTGGCCTGGGCGAGCCTCGCCCAGCGCTTCCCAGCTTCTAGCGTTCTCGCCCGGGAAGGAGCAGGCTGCGGGAGTGTGGGAGACGTGACTGGCGCATGGCTGGCCTCAGCTCCGCTCTGGCCTTCCCTTTGGACCTAGGAGCCAGGCCTCTTTGCAGAAGGCTCAGGGGCCGGGGGTGTGCAAACTGCCAAAGCCTCCCGCAAGCAGAGCTCTTTGTCAGGCAAAGAGAGCGCCCAGGGCTGCATTCCCAAGCGGTTGCTTGGCCGCCCAGACGAACCGCTGGGCGGAGGGAATCAGGGTCCCAGCGCCCCTGGCTGGGCGAGGCAGCACCACAGCCAGAGGGATCCTCCGTTTGTGCCCAGCAAGCGCCTGCCAGACTGGGCTTCCCTGGAGCTCTCCCCCAGCGTAGAGTGGTGTGGATGTGGTTTGGGGCCTTCCCCGGTGCGTTTGGGCTAGGGAGAGCACAGCCCCAGCGCAGGGGAACCAGTCCCTGAGCAGAGAGCTCCGGGCAAGTGCTCTGTGCCCAGGCCTGGAAGCCCAGTTCCCAGCACGCCGGAGAGAAGAGAGGGGTTGCGGGCCTGTTACTGGGAAGGACCGAGCGAGCTGCCAGAGCGGCGGAGCTCCAGCTCTGCGCCCAGGCGCGATAGCGCAGAGCCCCGGCCGAGAGGCTGCTCTGGCCTGGGTGAGCCTCGCCCAGCGCTTCCCAGCTTCTAGCGTTCTCGCCCGGGAAGGAGCAGGCTGCGGGAGTGTGGGAGACGTGACTGGCGCCTGGCTGGCCTCAGCTCCGCTCTGGCCTTCCCTTTGGACCTAGGAGCCAGGCCTCTTTGCAGAAGGCTCAGGGCCCGGGGGTGTGCAAACTGCCAAAGCCTCCCGCAAGCAGAGCTCTTTGTCAGGCAAAGAGAGCGCCCAGGGCTGCACTCCCAAGCGGTTGCTTGGCCGCCCAGACGAACCGCTGGGCGGAGGGAATCAGGGTCCCAGCGCCCCTGGCTGGGCGAGGCAGCACCACAGCCAGAGGGATCCTCCGTTTGTGCCCAGCAAGCGCCTGCCAGACTGGGCTTCCCTGGAGCTCTCCCCCAGCGTAGAGTGGTGTGGATGTGGTTTGGGGCCTTCCCCGGTGCGTTTGGGCTAGGGAGAGCACAGCCCCAGCGCAGGGGAACCAGTCCCTGAGCAGAGAGCTCCGGGCAAGTGCTCTGTGCCCAGGCCTGGAAGCCCAGTTCCCAGCACGCCGGAGAGAAGAGAGGGGTTGCGGGCCTGTTACTGGGAAGGACCGAGCGAGCTGCCAGAGCGGCGGAGCTCCAGCTCTGCGCCCAGGCGCGATAGCGCAGAGCCCCGGCCGAGAGGCTGCTCTGGCCTGGGCGAGCCTCGCCCAGCGCTTCCCAGCTTCTAGCGTTCTCGCCCGGGAAGGAGCAGGCTGCGGGAGTGTGGGAGACGTGCCTGGGGCCTGGCTGGCCTCAGCTCCGCTCTGGCCTTCCCTTTGGACCTAGGAGCCAGGCCTCTTTGCAGAAGGCTCAGGGCCCGGGGGTGTGCAAACTGCCAAAGCCTCCCGCAAGCAGAGCTCTTTGTCAGGCAAAGAGAGCGCCCAGGGCTGCACTCCCAAGCGGTTGCTTGGCCGCCCAGACGAAGCGCTGGGCGGAGGGAATCTGGGTCCCAGCGCCCCTGGCTGGGCGAGGCAGCACCACAGCCAGAGGGATCCTCCGTTTGTGCCCAGCAAGCGCCTGCCAGACTGGGCTTCCCTGGAGCTCTCCCCCAGCGTAGAGTGGTGTGGATGTGGTTTGGGGCCTTCCCCGGTGCGTTTGGGCTAGGGAGAGCACAGCCCCAGCACAGGGGAACCAGTCCCTGAGCAGAGAGCTCCGGGCAAGTGCTCTGTGCCCAGGCCTGGAAGCCCAGTTCCCAGCACGCCGGAGAGAAGAGAGGGGTTGCGGGCCTGTTACTGGGAAGGACCGAGCGAGCTGCCAGAGCGGCAGAGCTCCAGCTCTGCGCCCAGGCGCGATAGCGCAGAGCCCCGGCCGAGAGGCTGCTCTGGCCTGGGCGAGCCTCGCCCAGCGCTTCCCAGCTTCTAGCGTTCTCGCCCGGGAAGGAGCAGGCTGCGGGAGTGTGGGAGACGTGACTGGCGCATGGCTGGCCTCAGCTCCGCTCTGGCCTTCCCTTTGGACCTAGGAGCCAGGCCTCTTTGCAGAAGGCTCAGGGGCCGGGGGTGTGCAAACTGCCAAAGCCTCCCGCAAGCAGAGCTCTTTGTCAGGCAAAGAGAGCGCCCAGGGCTGCAATCCCAAGCGGTTGCTTGGCCGCCCAGACGAACCGCTGGGCGGAGGGAATCAGGGTCCCAGCGCCCCTGGCTGGGCGAGGCAGCACCACAGCCAGAGGGATCCTCCGTTTGTGCCCAGCAAGCGCCTGCCAGACTGGGCTTCCCTGGAGCTCTCCCCCAGCGTAGAGTGGTGTGGATGTGGTTTGGGGCCTTCCCCGGTGCGTTTGGGCTAGGGAGAGCACAGCCCCAGCGCAGGGGAACCAGTCCCTGAGCAGAGAGCTCCGGGCAAGTGCTCTGTGCCCAGGCCTGGAAGCCCAGTTCCCAGCACGCCGGAGAGAAGAGAGGGGTTGCGGGCCTGTTACTGGGAAGGACCGAGCGAGCTGCCAGAGCGGCGGAGCTCCAGCTCTGCGCCCAGGCGCGATAGCGCAGAGCCCCGGCCGAGAGGCTGCTCTGGCCTGGGCGAGCCTCGCCCAGCGCTTCCCAGCTTCTAGCGTTCTCGCCCGGGAAGGAGCAGGCTGCGGGAGTGTGGGAGACGTGCCTGGGGCCTGGCTGGCCTCAGCTCCGCTCTGGCCTTCCCTTTGGACCTAGGAGCCAGGCCTCTTTGCAGAAGGCTCAGGGGCCGGGGGTGTGCAAACTGCCAAAGCCTCCCGCAAGCAGAGCTCTTTGTCAGGCAAAGAGAGCGCCCAGGGCTGCACTCCCAAGCGGTTGCTTGGCCGCCCAGACGAAGCGCTGGGCGGAGGGAATCTGGGTCCCAGCGCCCCTGGCTGGGCGAGGCAGCACCACAGCCAGAGGGATCCTCCGTTTGTGCCCAGCAAGCGCCTGCCAGACTGGGCTTCCCTGGAGCTCTCCACCAGCGTAGAGTGGTGTGGATGTGGTTTGGGGCCTTCCCCGGTGCGTTTGGGCTAGGGAGAGCACAGCCCCAGCGCAGGGGAACCAGTCCCTGAGCAGAGAGCTCCGGGCAAGTGCTCTGTGCCCAGGCCTGGAAGCCCAGATCCCAACACGCCGGAGAGAAGAGAGGGGTTGCGGGCCTGTTACTGGGAAGGACCGAGCGAGCTGCCAGAGCGGCGGAGCTCCAGCTCTGCGCCCAGGCGCGATAGCGCAGAGCCCCGGCCGAGAGGCTGCTCTGGCCTGGGCGAGCCTCGCCCAGCGCTTCCCAGCTTCTAGCGTTCTCGCCCGGGAAGAAGCAGGCTGCGGGAGTGTGGGAGATGTGACTGGCGCCTGGCTGGCCTCAGCTCCGCTCTGGCCTTCCCTTTGGACCTAGGAGCCAGGCCTCTTTGCAGAAGGCTCAGGGGCCGGGGGTGTGCAAACTGCCAAAGCCTCCCGCAAGCAGAGCTCTTTGTCAGGCAAAGAGAGCGCCCAGGGCTGCACTCCCAAGCGGTTGCTTGGCCGCCCAGACGAAGCGCTGGGCGGAGGGAATCAGGGTCCCAGCGCCCCTGGCTGGGCGAGGCAGCACCACAGCCAGAGGGATCCTCCGTTTGTGCCCAGCAAGCGCCTGCCAGACTGGGCTTCCCTGGAGCTCTCCCCCAGCGTAGAGTGGTGTGGATGTGGTTTGGGGCCTTCCCCGGTGCGTTTGGGCTAGGGAGAGCACAGCCCCAGCGCAGGGGAACCAGTCCCTGAGCAGAGAGCTCCGGGCAAGTGCTCTGTGCCCAGGCCTGGAAGCCCAGTTCCCAGCACGCCGGAGAGAAGAGAGGGTTGTGGGCCTGTTACTGGGAAGGACCGAGCGAGCTGCCAGAGCGGCGGAGCTCCAGCTCTGCGCCCAGGCGCGATAGCGCAGAGCCCCGGCCGAGAGGCTGCTCTGGCCTGGGCGAGCCTCGCCCAGCGCTTCCCAGCTTCTAGCGTTCTCGCCCGGGAAGGAGCAGGCTGCCGGAGTGTGGGAGACTTGAATGGCGCCTGGCTGGCCTCAGCTCCGCTCTGGCCTTCCCTTTGGACCTAGGAGCCAGGCCTCTTTGCAGAAGGCCCAGGGCCCGGGGGTGTGCAAACTGCCAAAGCCTCCCGCAAGCAGAGCTCTTTGTCAGGCAAAGAGAGCGCCCAGGGCTGCACTCCCAAGCGGTTGCTTGGCCGCCCAGACGAACTGCTGGGCGGAGGGAATCAGGGTCCCAGCGCCCCTGGCTGGGCGAGGCAGCACCACAGCCAGAGGGATCCTCCGTTTGTGCCCAGCAAGCGCCTGCCAGACTGGGCTTCCCTGGAGCTCTCCCCCAGCGTAGAGTGGTGTGGATGTGGTTTGGGGCCTTCCCCGGTGCGTTTGGGCTAGGGAGAGCACAGCCCCAGCGCAGGGGAACCAGTCCCTGAGCAGAGAGCTCCGGGCAAGTGCTCTGTGCCCAGGCCTGGAAGCCCAGTTCCCAGCACGCCGGAGAGAAGAGAGGGGTTGCAGGCCTGTTACTGGGAAGGACCGAGCGAGCTGCCAGAGCGGCGGAGCTCCAGCTCTGCGCCCAGGCGCGATAGCGCAGAGCCCCGGCCGAGAGGCTGCTCTGGCCTGGGCGAGCCTCGCCCAGCGCTTCCCAGCTTCTAGCGTTCTCGCCCGGGAAGGAGCAGGCTGCGGGAGTGTGGGAGACGTGACTGGCGCATGGCTGGCCTCAGCTCCGCTCTGGCCTTCCCTTTGGACCTAGGAGCCAGGCCTCTTTGCAGAAGGCTCAGGGCCCGGGGGTGTGCAAACTGCCAAAGCCTCCCGCAAGCAGAGCTCTTTGTCAGGCAAAGAGAGCGCCCAGGGCTGCATTCCCAAGCGGTTGCTTGGCCGCCCAGACGAACCGCTGGGCGGAGGGAATCAGGGTCCCAGCGCCCCTGGCTGGGCGAGGCAGCACCACAGCCAGAGGGATCCTCCGTTTGTGCCCAGCAAGCGCCTGCCAGACTGGGCTTCCCTGGAGCTCTCCCCCAGCGTAGAGTGGTGTGGATGTGGTTTGGGGCCTTCCCCGGTGCGTTTGGGCTAGGGAGAGCACAGCCCCAGCGCAGGGGAACCAGTCCCTGAGCAGAGAGCTCCGGGCAAGTGCTCTGTGCCCAGGCCTGGAAGCCCAGTTCCCAGCACGCCGGAGAGAAGAGAGGGGTTGCGGGCCTGTTACTGGGAAGGACCGAGCGAGCTGCCAGAGCGGCGGAGCTCCAGCTCTGCGCCCAGGCGCGATAGCGCAGAGCCCCGGCCGAGAGGCTGCTCTGGCCTGGGTGAGCCTCGCCCAGCGCTTCCCAGCTTCTAGCGTTCTCGCCCGGGAAGGAGCAGGCTGCGGGAGTGTGGGAGACGTGACTGGCGCCTGGCTGGCCTCAGCTCCGCTCTGGCCTTCCCTTTGGACCTAGGAGCCAGGCCTCTTTGCAGAAGGCTCAGGGGCCGGGGGTGTGCAAACTGCCAAAGCCTCCCGCAAGCAGAGCTCTTTGTCAGGCAAAGAGAGCGCCCAGGGCTGCACTCCCAAGCGGTTGCTTGGCCGCCCAGACGAACCGCTGGGCGGAGGGAATCAGGGTCCCAGCGCCCCTGGCTGGGCGAGGCAGCACCACAGCCAGAGGGATCCTCCGTTTGTGCCCAGCAAGCGCCTGCCAGACTGGGCTTCCCTGGAGCTCTCCCCCAGCGTAGAGTGGTGTGGATGTGGTTTGGGGCCTTCCCCGGTGCGTTTGGGCTAGGGAGAGCACAGCCCCAGCGCAGGGGAACCAGTCCCTGAGCAGAGAGCTCCGGGCAAGTGCTCTGTGCCCAGGCCTGGAAGCCCAGTTCCCATCACGCCAGAGAGAAGAGAGGGGTTGCAGGCCTGTTACTGGGAAGGACCGAGCGAGCTGCCAGAGCGGCGGAGCTCCAGCTCTGCGCCCAGGCGCGATAGCGCAGAGCCCCGGCCGAGAGGCTGCTCTGGCCTGGGCGAGCCTCGCCCAGCGCTTCCCAGCTTCTAGCGTTCTCGCCCGGGAAGGAGCAGGCTGCGGGAGTGTGGGAGACGTGACTGGCGCATGGCTGGCCTCAGCTCCGCTCTGGCCTTCCCTTTGGACCTAGGAGCCAGGCCTCTTTGCAGAAGGCTCAGGGGCCGGGGGTGTGCAAACTGCCAAAGCCTCCCGCAAGCAGAGCTCTTTGTCAGGCAAAGAGAGCGCCCAGGGCTGCAATCCCAAGCGGTTGCTTGGCCGCCCAGACGAACCGCTGGGCGGAGGGAATCAGGGTCCCAGCGCCCCTGGCTGGGCGAGGCAGCACCACAGCCAGAGGGATCCTCCGTTTGTGCCCAGCAAGCGCCTGCCAGACTGGGCTTCCCTGGAGCTCTCCCCCAGCGTAGAGTGGTGTGGATGTGGTTTGGGGCCTTCCCCGGTGCGTTTGGGCTAGGGAGAGCACAGCCCCAGCGCAGGGGAACCAGTCCCTGAGCAGAGAGCTCCGGGCAAGTGCTCTGTGCCCAGGCCTGGAAGCCCAGTTCCCAGCACGCCGGAGAGAAGAGAGGGGTTGCGGGCCTGTTACTGGGAAGGACCGAGCGAGCTGCCAGAGCGGCGGAGCTCCAGCTCTGCGCCCAGGCGCGATAGCGCAGAGCCCCGGCCGAGAGGCTGCTCTGGCCTGGGCGAGCCTCGCCCAGCGCTTCCCAGCTTCTAGCGTTCTCGCCCGGGAAGGAGCAGGCTGCGGGAGTGTGGGAGACGTGCCTGGGGCCTGGCTGGCCTCAGCTCCGCTCTGGCCTTCCCTTTGGACCTAGGAGCCAGGCCTCTTTGCAGAAGGCTCAGGGCCCGGGGGTGTGCAAACTGCCAAAGCCTCCCGCAAGCAGAGCTCTTTGTCAGGCAAAGAGAGCGCCCAGGGCTGCACTCCCAAGCGGTTGCTTGGCCGCCCAGACGAAGCGCTGGGCGGAGGGAATCTGGGTCCCAGCGCCCCTGGCTGGGCGAGGCAGCACCACAGCCAGAGGGATCCTCCGTTTGTGCCCAGCAAGCGCCTGCCAGACTGGGCTTCCCTGGAGCTCTCCACCAGCGTAGAGTGGTGTGGATGTGGTTTGGGGCCTTCCCCGGTGCGTTTGGGCTAGGGAGAGCACAGCCCCAGCGCAGGGGAACCAGTCCCTGAGCAGAGAGCTCCGGGCAAGTGCTCTGTGCCCAGGCCTGGAAGCCCAGATCCCAACACGCCGGAGAGAAGAGAGGGGTTGCGGGCCTGTTACTGGGAAGGACCGAGCGAGCTGCCAGAGCGGCGGAGCTCCAGCTCTGCGCCCAGGCGCGATAGCGCAGAGCCCCGGCCGAGAGGCTGCTCTGGCCTGGGCGAGCCTCGCCCAGCGCTTCCCAGCTTCTAGCGTTCTCGCCCGGGAAGGAGCAGGCTGCGGGAGTGTGGGAGACGTGCCTGGGGCCTGGCTGGCCTCAGCTCCGCTCTGGCCTTCCCTTTGGACCTAGGAGCCAGGCCTCTTTGCAGAAGGCTCAGGGCCCGGGGATGTGCAAACTGCCAAAGCCTCCCGCAAGCAGATCTCTTTGTCAGGCAAAGAGAGCGCCCAGGGCTGCACTCCCAAGCGGTTGCTTGGCCGCCCAGACGAAGCGCTGGGCGGAGGGAATCAGGGTCCCAGCGCCCCTGGCTGGGCGAGGCAGCACCACAGCCAGAGGGATCCTCCGTTTGTGCCCAGCAAGCGCCTGCCAGACTGGGCTTCCCTGGAGCTCTCCCCCAGCGTAGAGTGGTGTGGATGTGGTTTGGGGCCTTCCCCGGTGCGTTTGGGCTAGGGAGAGCACAGCCCCAGCGCAGGGGAACCAGTCCCTGAGCAGAGAGCTCCGGGCAAGTGCTCTGTGCCCAGGCCTGGAAGCCCAGTTCCCAGCACGCCGGAGAGAAGAGAGGGGTTGCGGGCCTGTTACTGGGAAGGACCGAGCGAGCTGCCAGAGCGGCGGAGCTCCAGCTCTGCGCCCAGGCGCGATAGCGCAGAGCCCCGGCCGAGAGGCTGCTCTGGCCTGGGTGAGCCTCGCCCAGCGCTTCCCAGCTTCTAGCGTTCTCGCCCGGGAAGGAGCAGGCTGCGGGAGTGTGGGAGACGTGACTGGCGCCTGGCTGGCCTCAGCTCCGCTCTGGCCTTCCCTTTGGACCTAGGAGCCAGGCCTCTTTGCAGAAGGCTCAGGGGCCGGGGGTGTGCAAACTGCCAAAGCCTCCCGCAAGCAGAGCTCTTTGTCAGGCAAAGAGAGCGCCCAGGGCTGCACTCCCAAGCGGTTGCTTGGCCGCCCAGACGAACTGCTGGGCGGAGGGAATCAGGGTCCCAGCGCCCCTGGCTGGGCGAGGCAGCACCACAGCCAGAGGGATCCTCCGTTTGTGCCCAGCAAGCGCCTGCCAGACTGGGCTTCCCTGGAGCTCTCCCCCAGCGTAGAGTGGTGTGGATGTGGTTTGGGGCCTTCCCCGGTGCGTTTGGGCTAGGGAGAGCACAGCCCCAGCGCAGGGGAACCAGTCCCTGAGCAGAGAGCTCCGGGCAAGTGCTCTGTGCCCAGGCCTGGAAGCCCAGTTCCCAGCACGCCGGAGAGAAGAGAGGGGTTGCGGGCCTGTTACTGGGAAGGACCGAGCGAGCTGCCAGAGCGGCGGAGCTCCAGCTCTGCGCCCAGGCGCGATAGCGCAGAGCCCCGGCCGAGAGGCTGCTCTGGCCTGGGCGAGCCTCGCCCAGCGCTTCCCAGCTTCTAGCGTTCTCGCCCGGGAAGGAGCAGGCTGCGGGAGTGTGGGAGACGTGACTGGCGCATGGCTGGCCTCAGCTCCGCTCTGGCCTTCCCTTTGGACCTAGGAGCCAGGCCTCTTTGCAGAAGGCTCAGGGGCCGGGGGTGTGCAAACTGCCAAAGCCTCCCGCAAGCAGAGCTCTTTGTCAGGCAAAGAGAGCGCCCAGGGCTGCATTCCCAAGCGGTTGCTTGGCCGCCCAGACGAACCGCTGGGCGGAGGGAATCAGGGTCCCAGCGCCCCTGGCTGGGCGAGGCAGCACCACAGCCAGAGGGATCCTCCGTTTGTGCCCAGCAAGCGCCTGCCAGACTGGGCTTCCCTGGAGCTCTCCCCCAGCGTAGAGTGGTGTGGATGTGGTTTGGGGCCTTCCCCGGTGCGTTTGGGCTAGGGAGAGCACAGCCCCAGCGCAGGGGAACCAGTCCCTGAGCAGAGAGCTCCGGGCAAGTGCTCTGTGCCCAGGCCTGGAAGCCCAGTTCCCAGCACGCCGGAGAGAAGAGAGGGGTTGCGGGCCTGTTACTGGGAAGGACCGAGCGAGCTGCCAGAGCGGCGGAGCTCCAGCTCTGCGCCCAGGCGCGATAGCGCAGAGCCCCGGCCGAGAGGCTGCTCTGGCCTGGGTGAGCCTCGCCCAGCGCTTCCCAGCTTCTAGCGTTCTCACCCGGGAAGGAGCAGGCTGCGGGAGTGTGGGAGACGTGACTGGCGCCTGGCTGGCCTCAGCTCCGCTCTGGCCTTCCCTTTGGACCTAGGAGCCAGGCCTCTTTGCAGAAGGCTCAGGGGCCGGGGGTGTGCAAACTGCCAAAGCCTCCCGCAAGCAGAGCTCTTTGTCAGGCAAAGAGAGCGCCCAGGGCTGCACTCCCAAGCGGTTGCTTGGCCGCCCAGACGAACCGCTGGGCGGAGGGAATCAGGGTCCCAGCGCCCCTGGCTGGGCGAGGCAGCACCACAGCCAGAGGGATCCTCCGTTTGTGCCCA
Organism: Bubalus kerabau; assembly: GCF_029407905.1. Classification (NCBI taxonomy): domain Eukaryota; kingdom Metazoa; phylum Chordata; class Mammalia; order Artiodactyla; family Bovidae; genus Bubalus; species Bubalus kerabau. The sequence goes on from NC_073628.1 coordinate 53,128,486, forward strand.
GCAAGCGCCTGCCAGACTGGGCTTCCCTGGAGCTCTCCCCCAGCGTAGAGTGGTGTGGATGTGGTTTGGGGCCTTCCCCGGTGCGTTTGGGCTAGGGAGAGCACAGCCCCAGCGCAGGGGAACCAGTCCCTGAGCAGAGAGCTCCGGGCAAGTGCTCTGTGCCCAGGCCTGGAAGCCCAGTTCCCAGCACGCCGGAGAGAAGAGAGGGGTTGCTGGCCTGTTACTGGGAAGGACCGAGCGAGCTGCCAGAGCGGCGGAGCTCCAGCTCTGCGCCCAGGCGCGATAGCGCAGAGCCCCGGCCGAGAGGCTGCTCTGGCCTGGGCGAGCCTCGCCCAGCGCTTCCCAGCTTCTAGCGTTCTCGCCCGGGAAGGAGCAGGCTGCGGGAGTGTGGGAGACGTGCCTGGGGCCTGGCTGGCCTCAGCTCCGCTCTGGCCTTCCCTTTGGACCTAGGAGCCAGGCCTCTTTGCAGAAGGCTCAGGGCCCGGGGGTGTGCAAACTGCCAAAGCCTCCCGCAAGCAGAGCTCTTTGTCAGGCAAAGAGAGCGCCCAGGGCTGCACTCCCAAGCGGTTGCTTGGCCGCCCAGACGAAGCGCTGGGCGGAGGGAATCTGGGTCCCAGCGCCCCTGGCTGGGCGAGGCAGCACCACAGCCAGAGGGATCCTCCGTTTGTGCCCAGCAAGCGCCTGCCAGACTGGGCTTCCCTGGAGCTCTCCACCAGCGTAGAGTGGTGTGGATGTGGTTTGGGGCCTTCCCCGGTGCGTTTGGGCTAGGGAGAGCACAGCCCCAGCACAGGGGAACCAGTCCCTGAGCAGAGAGCTCCGGGCAAGTGCTCTGTGCCCAGGCCTGGAAGCCCAGTTCCCAGCACGCCGGAGAGAAGAGAGGGGTTGCGGGCCTGTTACTGGGAAGGACCGAGCGAGCTGCCAGAGCGGCGGAGCTCCAGCTCTGCGCCCAGGCGCGATAGCGCAGAGCCCCGGCCGAGAGGCTGCTCTGGCCTGGGCGAGCCTCGCCCAGCGCTTCCCAGCTTCTAGCGTTCTCGCCCGGGAAGAAGCAGGCTGCGGGAGTGTGGGAGATGTGACTGGCGCCTGGCTGGCCTCAGCTCCGCTCTGGCCTTCCCTTTGGACCTAGGAGCCAGGCCTCTTTGCAGAAGGCTCAGGGGCCGGGGGTGTGCAAACTGCCAAAGCCTCCTGCAAGCAGAGCTCTTTGTCAGGCAAAGAGAGCGCCCAGGGCTGCACTCCCAAGCGGTTGCTTGGCCGCCCAGACGAAGCGCTGGGCGGAGGGAATCAGGGTCCCAGCGCCCCTGGCTGGGCGAGGCAGCACCACAGCCAGAGGGATCCTCCGTTTGTGCCCAGCAAGCGCCTGCCAGACTGGGCTTCCCTGGAGCTCTCCCCCAGCGTAGAGTGGTGTGGATGTGGTTTGGGGCCTTCCCCGGTGCGTTTGGGCTAGGGAGAGCACAGCCCCAGCGCAGGGGAACCAGTCCCTGAGCAGAGAGCTCCGGGCAAGTGCTCTGTGCCCAGGCCTGGAAGCCCAGTTCCCAGCACGCCGGAGAGAAGAGAGGGTTGTGGGCCTGTTACTGGGAAGGACCGAGCGAGCTGCCAGAGCGGCGGAGCTCCAGCTCTGCGCCCAGGCGCGATAGCGCAGAGCCCCGGCCGAGAGGCTGCTCTGGCCTGGGCGAGCCTCGCCCAGCGCTTCCCAGCTTCTAGCGTTCTCGCCCGGGAAGGAGCAGGCTGCCGGAGTGTGGGAGACTTGAATGGCGCCTGGCTGGCCTCAGCTCCGCTCTGGCCTTCCCTTTGGACCTAGGAGCCAGGCCTCTTTGCAGAAGGCCCAGGGCCCGGGGGTGTGCAAACTGCCAAAGCCTCCCGCAAGCAGAGCTCTTTGTCAGGCAAAGAGAGCGCCCAGGGCTGCACTCCCAAGCGGTTGCTTGGCCGCCCAGACGAAGCGCTGGGCGGAGGGAATCAGGGTCCCAGCGCCCCTGGCTGGGCGAGGCAGCACCACAGCCAGAGGGATCCTCCGTTTGTGCCCAGCAAGCGCCTGCCAGACTGGGCTTCCCTGGAGCTCTCCCCCAGCGTAGAGTGGTGTGGATGTGGTTTGGGGCCTTCCCCGGTGCGTTTGGGCTAGGGAGAGCACGGCCCCAGCGCAGGGGAACCAGTCCCTGAGCAGAGAGCTCCGGGCAAGTGCTCTGTGCCCAGGCCTGGAAGCCCAGTTCCCAGCACGCCGGAGAGAAGAGAGGGGTTGCGGGCCTGTTACTGGGAAGGACCGAGCGAGCTGCCAGAGCGGCGGAGCTCCAGCTCTGCGCCCAGGCGCGATAGCGCAGAGCCCCGGCCGAGAGGCTGCTCTGGCCTGGGCGAGCCTCGCTCAGCGCTTCCCAGCTTCTAGCGTTCTCGCCCGGGAAGGAGCAGGCTGCGGGAGTGTGGGAGACGTGACTGGCGCATGGCTGGCCTCAGCTCCGCTCTGGCCTTCCCTTTGGACCTAGGAGCCAGGCCTCTTTGCAGAAGGCTCAGGGGCCGGGGGTGTGCAAACTGCCAAAGCCTCCCGCAAGCAGAGCTCTTTGTCAGGCAAAGACAGCGCCCAGGGCTGCAATCCCAAGCGGTTGCTTGGCCGCCCAGACGAACCGCTGGGCGGAGGGAATCAGGGTCCCAGCGCCCCTGGCTGGGCGAGGCAGCACCACAGCCAGAGGGATCCTCCGTTTGTGCCCAGCAAGCGCCTGCCAGACTGGGCTTCCCTGGAGCTCTCCCCCAGCGTAGAGTGGTGTGGATGTGGTTTGGGGCCTTCCCCGGTGCGTTTGGGCTAGTGAGAGCACAGCCCCAGCGCAGGGGAACCAGTCCCTGAGCAGAGAGCTCCGGGCAAGTGCTCTGTGCCCAGGCCTGGAAGCCCAGTTCCCAGCACGCCGGAGAGAAGAGAGGGGTTGCGGGCCTGTTACTGGGAAGGACCGAGCGAGCTGCCAGAGCGGCGGAGCTCCAGCTCTGCGCCCAGGCGCGATAGCGCAGAGCCCCGGCCGAGAGGCTGCTCTGGCCTGGGCGAGCCTCGCCCAGCGCTTCCCAGCTTCTAGCGTTCTCGCCCGGGAAGGAGCAGGCTGCGGGAGTGTGGGAGACGTGCCTGGGGCCTGGCTGGCCTCAGCTCCGCTCTGGCCTTCCCTTTGGACCTAGGAGCCAGGCCTCTTTGCAGAAGGCTCAGGGCCCGGGGGTGTGCAAACTGCCAAAGCCTCCCGCAAGCAGAGCTCTTTGTCAGGCAAAGAGAGCGCCCAGGGCTGCACTCCCAAGCGGTTGCTTGGCCGCCCAGACGAAGCGCTGGGCGGAGGGAATCAGGGTCCCAGCGCCCCTGGCTGGGCGAGGCAGCACCACAGCCAGAGGGATCCTCCGTTTGTGCCCAGCAAGCGCCTGCCAGACTGGGCTTCCCTGGAGCTCTCCCCCAGCGTAGAGTGGTGTGGATGTGGTTTGGGGCCTTCCCCGGTGCGTTTGGGCTAGGGAGAGCACAGCCCCAGCGCAGGGGAACCAGTCCCTGAGCAGAGAGCTCCGGGCAAGTGCTCTGTGCCCAGGCCTGGAAGCCCAGTTCCCAGCACGCCGGAGAGAAGAGAGGGGTTGCAGGCCTGTTACTGGGAAGGACCGAGCGAGCTGCCAGAGCGGCGGAGCTCCAGCTCTGCGCCCAGGCGCGATAGCGCAGAGCCCCGGCCGAGAGGCTGCTCTGGCCTGGGCGAGCCTCGCCCAGCGCTTCCCAGCTTCTAGCGTTCTCGCCCGGGAAGGAGCAGGCTGCGGGAGTGTGGGAGACGTGACTGGCGCATGGCTGGCCTCAGCTCCGCTCTGGCCTTCCCTTTGGACCTAGGAGCCAGGCCTCTTTGCAGAAGGCTCAGGGGCCGGGGGTGTGCAAACTGCCAAAGCCTCCCGCAAGCAGAGCTCTTTGTCAGGCAAAGAGAGCGCCCAGGGCTGCACTCCCAAGCGGTTGCTTGGCCGCCCAGACGAACTGCTGGGCGGAGGGAATCAGGGTCCCAGCGCCCCTGGCTGGGCGAGGCAGCACCACAGCCAGAGGGATCCTCCGTTTGTGCCCAGCAAGCGCCTGCCAGACTGGGCTTCCCTGGAGCTCTCCCCCAGCGTAGAGTGGTGTGGATGTGGTTTGGGGCCTTCCCCGGTGCGTTTGGGCTAGGGAGAGCACAGCCCCAGCGCAGGGGAACCAGTCCCTGAGCAGAGAGCTCCGGGCAAGTGCTCTGTGCCCAGGCCTGGAAGCCCAGTTCCCAGCACGCCGGAGAGAAGAGAGGGGTTGCAGGCCTGTTACTGGGAAGGACCGAGCGAGCTGCCAGAGCGGCGGAGCTCCAGCTCTGCGCCCAGGCGCGATAGCGCAGAGCCCCGGCCGAGAGGCTGCTCTGGCCTGGGCGAGCCTCGCCCAGCGCTTCCCAGCTTCTAGCGTTCTCGCCCGGGAAGGAGCAGGCTGCGGGAGTGTGGGAGACGTGACTGGCGCATGGCTGGCCTCAGCTCCGCTCTGGCCTTCCCTTTGGACCTAGGAGCCAGGCCTCTTTGCAGAAGGCTCAGGGGCCGGGGGTGTGCAAACTGCCAAAGCCTCCCGCAAGCAGAGCTCTTTGTCAGGCAAAGAGAGCGCCCAGGGCTGCATTCCCAAGCGGTTGCTTGGCCGCCCAGACGAACCGCTGGGCGGAGGGAATCAGGGTCCCAGCGCCCCTGGCTGGGCGAGGCAGCACCACAGCCAGAGGGATCCTCCGTTTGTGCCCAGCAAGCGCCTGCCAGACTGGGCTTCCCTGGAGCTCTCCCCCAGCGTAGAGTGGTGTGGATGTGGTTTGGGGCCTTCCCCGGTGCGTTTGGGCTAGGGAGAGCACAGCCCCAGCGCAGGGGAACCAGTCCCTGAGCAGAGAGCTCCGGGCAAGTGCTCTGTGCCCAGGCCTGGAAGCCCAGTTCCCAGCACGCCGGAGAGAAGAGAGGGGTTGCGGGCCTGTTACTGGGAAGGACCGAGCGAGCTGCCAGAGCGGCGGAGCTCCAGCTCTGCGCCCAGGCGCGATAGCGCAGAGCCCCGGCCGAGAGGCTGCTCTGGCCTGGGCGAGCCTCGCCCAGCGC